>NW_017256051.1:2298777-2307517 GCF_001594055.1 Mycetomoellerius zeteki
CTACCCGGTGGGTCGCTCCCTCGGGTGTCTTTAGAAGATTTTCACTTCGACATAAAAAAAAATGGCTGATGATAGCTGCCTCATTAGTTGCCAACTTGTTTTCGGGCTTGCCTTGTTACATTTGACGCATTTGTGTAAAATTCCTTTAACTCGGCTTCTGGCAAGAATGGGCCAAAACTCTTCTCTTATGCAGTTCAACGTAGTTTGCACTCCGACATGGAACAGCTTTTCGTGGTGATGTAAAATAATCAATTTAGTAAAGTGATGGTGTGACGGGAGTATGATTGGATGTTTCGTTTCTTCAGGTAATATTGCATGCTTCAGCCTGCCCCCAATCCTTAAAATGTCTTCGTCATCCAGATACGGGAGTAGTGCTATTAGTTTCGAAGCCTTTCGAACCTTGTTGTTAAACTTCAACGTCTTTATATTGTCTATGAACGCTTCCGCTTGTACTAGCTTGATTATTCTTGATTTCGCTTCCCTGATTTCTTCTGTACTTATTATCCCTACTTTACATTCTTCTTTGATATGTTTTACGTTGTGTATAAATCTTAGAATGTACGTTCCTACTCGCAACAATTTATAATAGGACAAAAATTTTTCATATTCTATAATTAATTCGTTTTCGACTACTGCAGTTACTACTGTACGCTTTCTTTCTTCCGGTCCGTTTTTTAATAACAGCTCCTCAGCGTCCTTTGACCAATACTCTGCGTCTTGACTCCAACCATGGTGGTCCATTCCACCAAATACTAGCTTTCATTAACTGTTCTGGGCTTGCACCTCTTGATATGAGGTCTGCAGGGTTGTTTTTTGAATCTACGTGTTTCCATTTGGAAGCTGAGGAATTGCTATGAATTTCGCTAACTCGATTTGCGACAAACATTTGCCACCTTCTAGACGGGGAATTTATCCATGCGAGCACTATTGTTGAATCCGTTCAATAGAATTTTTGTTCTATTGTCAACTTTAAACTACTTATTACTCGATTCATTAAGTTTACTAATAAGACCGTCCCACACAACTCTAACCGTGGTAGTGATAAGGCTTTCATAGGTGCTATGCGCGATTTTGAACAAATTAATTTGATGATTGTATTTCCGTGTTTGTCCCTTTCGCGTAGGTACACACATGCACCATAGGCCCTTTCGCTCGCGTCACAAAACCCATGTAATTGTAGTTGACTATCGCTTTCTCCTGACACTACCAATCTGGGGATTTTTAATTCATTAAGCAAGCACAATTGTGTTCTTATTTGATTCCAACTCTGATATACATGCATGGGCACTGCCTCGTCCCACTCGATCCCTAAATTCCATAACGTTTGCATTAGGATCTTAGCAGCGATAATTACAGGTCCTACTAACCCTAACGAATCGAAAAGTTTGCACACTTGCGATAACATTACTCTCTTTGTCGCATGCTGATCATTTTCTTTCAACTTCACTTCGTATTGAAACATATCCCTTTGCGGATCCCAAGATACTCCTAATAACTTCGCCTCATTCTCTTTGACAATGTCTAAGCCTTCCGTTACCGTAGGCACGTTTTCGCTACAAATGGACATATTGGATCTCCACTTACGTAATCTAAACCCTCCCTTTTCTAGCAGCTCTGTCAGTTTTCCCTTTAGCTTGATGACTTCTGCCCTTGTAGCACCTCCCGCGAGCAGATCGTCCATGTAAAAATTATTGCGAACTACACTATTGTAGCTGCTTTGGGATAATTTGTTTTCTCGGATTCCGCTAGTTGATGCAAGCATTTGACCGCTAAGAATGAAGCAGGCTTTGTACCATACGTCACCGTAAGTAATTCGAAGTCTTGTATTTCGCTGTTCGGATCCTCCCGCCAAACAATGCTCTGTAACAGCGTTTGTTCCTTTTCTATTAAGATTTGCCGGTACATCTTTTCGACGTCGGCACATAGTACATATTTGAAACACCTAAACCGTAAGATTAATGAGAACAGATCCGATTGCAGTACCGGCCCCTTGCACAACGCATCGTTTAATGATTTACCTCGCGAATATGTACTAGAAGCATCAAATACTACTCTAGTTTTTGTTGTTGTACTACTTTGCTTTGTTACGGCATGATGTGGTAGAAATACTCTAAATTTATTTTCTGGGCTTATATTCGCGGCTCTCATGTGTCCTAACTGTTGATACTCGCGCATAAAGGCTACGTATTCAGTTTTAAACTCAGGTTGCCTCGCAAACTTTCGCTCCAATGCCAGAAACCTGTTAATAGCTACTTCCCTAGAATTCTCTAGCAACGGCAATATTTTTTCTTTGTGACGGATAATTTAACAAATCTACCTTCTGTTGTACGCTTATAACTTGTTTTAAATAGGTTCTCACAATATTCTTCTTCTTCATCAGTATTTTTTGTGTTTGTGTAATCCTCTATTTCCCAAAATTTTTTAACGTTTTGATTTAACTCATCTATTGTGCTTAAGTAGCATCTCGTCGATGCTCCTTTATCTGACTGTGATAAACTAATAGGCCCGGATATGAGCCATCCTAATGAAGACTCTTGTAACACCGTTTGTTCTTTCCCAACTTTACTTGTCCTGTACCAATAAGTTCCCAAAACCTTTCGGCTCCTATTAACATATCTATCTTGTTGAGAATGTTAAAATGCTGATCGGCTAAATTAATGTCTTTGGGTATGTCCAAGTTCGTTACGCATAATTTTACAAAAGGTAAGTTTTGTGTGATCCTTGGTAATACTACACATTCTATATCCATACTAGACATACTATATCGCGAAATTATATGTAAATCCACTGATTTCATTGCACTTGATACATGCTGACTTATTCCCTGAATTTTTATATAATTATCTTTAGTTCTTAAGTTCAATTTTTTAACAAATTCTTCCGTAACGAAATTGGATTGTGACCCATTGTCTAATAATACCCTACCTTCAACAACTTTTCCCCTTATTGTCTCGAACTAATACCACGTAGCTAATAATACCTGGGTAGGTCTTACCTTTCTATTCGATTGAGTATACGGGCATATTGTATTTTTCTGATTTACATCTTCTGGTTGATTGAATTTCAAATCGTCCCTTTCCTCTTTGTCCTCCTTCGTCAAATATTTATCATCATGCAACAAAGAGCTGTGCCTTTTTGCGCACTTTTTGCAATTGCCAGCCGTGTACTCTCTTGCTATGTGCTTGTCCTTTAGGTAATTCAGACATAGTTTTAACGCCTTTACTCTACTCAAACGATCTGAAACTGAAAGTTCTTTAAAGCCTTTACACTGGTAGATCCGATGTTTACCCTTACAATGAGCGCATTTGCTTTCTGTTATCGCCGCGTGAGTCGTTATGAATTTACCACTAGCTTGTCGAGATTTATTATTTAATTCTATGGACGGATTCCTTAGCTACTGCTTCTAAGGTCTCGCACCTTCGAGTCAGAAACTTTAACAATTCTTGAAAAGTAGGCAATTGTTTGCTTTGCACGTTCCCATTCCTTTGTGGTAAAATAATCTAACTTGCTTGTTACTATGTATGTTAATAAGTCCCCCCAATCCTTTACTGGGCGTTTTAGTGCTGTTAATGCTCTAGTGTGCTTTAGTATGCCGTCTAATAAATTTCGCAGGTCACTACCGCTTTCTTTTCTTAACGCTGGCAATTCGAATATTGCCTCGATATGTTTTTGAACTGCGACTCGTTCATTGTCATATCGTTCCTTTAGTCTGTACCAAGCATCGCGGTAGTTTGCTCCCGTAATTTCTAACGATTCTATAGCTTCCGCCGCTTCTCCTTTTAAAGCGGCCTTTAGGTAGTGGAATTTCTGAACTTCATTTAAAGAGTTATTAGAATGTATTAATGAGTCAAAAATACCAAAGAAAGAATGCCACTCCTCGTAAACTCCGCTAAATGTCGGTAAGTCAATTTTTGGCAGTCTAATCTGAGTTTCGCTTGCTCTATTTCTTACGTTATTACCTCCAGAAGGAACTTCCGCGATCGCTTGGTCGTGACTAATAGCTGGGGCTGGTCTAACGCTCTCTTGAATGATTCGTTCGCCCAATCGTTTCTTTTGCGAATCACCAGCCGAGTTTCAACGCCGAATTATCAATATCCTTCAACCTCTGATTCGAGAAGGAAAAGTGTTGATTTATATATGTAGATGACATTTTAATACATACCGACTCCATCGAGGAAAATCTTCAAATTTTTAAACAGGTTTTGCAGTCGTTGCACGATCACTCATTTGAAATCAATTTTGCGAAGTGTCAACTTTTTAAAAAACGGATAGAATATCTGGGTTTTACATTGTAGATAAGGATGGCGTTATGCTAAGCGATACACATCTCACTGCCGTAAAGGATTTTCCAGCGCCACGTAATACGCGAGAACTACAAAGATTCCTAGGCTTAGTGAACTATTTTAGAAAATTTATAAAGAACTTAGCTGCGATAGCAAAACCACTTTACGCTTTGCTTAAGAAGTCAACCCTCTATAATTTTGATAACAATTGTTTTAATGCGTTCAATGTTTTAAAATCTGCATTAATCTCGAAACCAGTATTGTGCCATTATAATCCGGGAGCAGAAACCGAATTACACACAGATGCAAGTACTATCGTGTTGGCAGCTATTTTGTTTCAAAAACAGACCAAAGGAAATCTCACTCCTGTAGCGTACTACAGCCAGGCCACTAGTGCAGCTGAAAATCGATACCATTCATTCGAATTGGAGATGTTGACCGTAGTTCGCGCAGTAGAGAGATTTCATATTTACATCTATGGTTTAGAATTCTCAATCATTACCGACTGTAACGCGTTGGTTCTAGCATCATCCAGAGCTGACATTAACCCTCGTATTGCTCGTTGGCAGTTAAAACTCCAAAATTATCGCTATAAAATGATACATCGGAAAGCCGAAAAAATGTGTCACGTAGACGCATTAAGTAGAGCAGTTGCTACGCTAGAGACTATATCTCTGGATGTTGAATTGCAGTGTAAACAACACGCCGATCATCAGCTACGCGATATTGCTTCCTCCCTTGAAAATACAGAACGTGATGATTATGTTCTTGTAGAAGGTTTAGTTTATAGAAAATGTAAAGACAAGAAACCTCGTTTCGTAGTACCTGAGTCGATGGTATCTAACATAATTCGGGTCTACCACGACCAATGCGCCCATTGCGGACCAGAAAAAACCGTCCAAGGAATTTATACGAATTATTGGTTCCCGTCGGTGCGTAAAAGAGTCAACCAACACATAGATAATTATCTATTAGTAAACTCATCAGTACATTCCAAAGAAGGGGAAAATCATTGCGAGCTTACCCCAAAAAAACCTATGGACACGCTCCATACGGACCATTTTGGTCCTTTAATCGAATCGAATACCTCGTATAGACATATTTTATTACTCGTAGATGCCTTCACACGCTTCACGTGGTTATTCCCGGTCAAAATGACTAGTTCTAAAGAAACAATCTCCAGACTCGAGTCAGTATTTAATACATTCGGAAATCCGTCCATTTTAGTGTCAAATAGAGGAACCGCGTTCTCCTCGTTTACGAATTTCCTAAGGGAACGCGATATCGACCACCGCATGGTAGCTGTCGCTACCCCGTGGGCGAATGATCTTGTGGAGCGAATCAACCGTTTCCTCAAAGCATCGCTCAAAAAAATGATCAATGATCAAATTACTTGGTCTAATAAAATTAAAGATTTACAATACATTATAAACAACACTTATCATACTTCTATCAAGGATACTCCCTCCAAGCTATTACTTGGGTATGACATGAAAAATCATTCTGATTACAAATTAACACAATTCTTAACTAATTTACATAAGGATTCCATGAAAATTCACGATCATAAAGATTCACGTAACGGGGATCGAGAGATTGCTCTGCAAGCATCAGACCGTATTAAGGCATATAATAAGTTTTATTATGATGCACGACATAAAACCCCCACGAAATACAATGTTGGCGACTACATTATAATCAAAAATACTGTTTCGAAAATCGGTCAGGATAAGAAATTACGTCTCCCATATAAAGGACCGTACAGAATCGAAAAAGTGTTAGATAACAATCGTTATGTTGTGCAAGACATTCCTGGTTGTCAATTAACCCAAAAGCATTATTTTAACTTCGAAACGGAATTTTAATAAAATTTTGTTACTCTCTTTATCATATCTCTATATATGTTACTATTCCACCATTATATCATACAAAACCATTATAATATATGCGTTAATTTTAAGAGCGGCAATATTCTTCGTGATTACATATCTTACAATCATATATCCTATAATTGATATTTTATTTTTACTTTTATCATTACAAAGAAAATAATTTTAAGTTTACATTAAAAGCGTTATGTAGCTCATTCGGCTTTGTGTTATAAGGACACTCAGGGACGAGTGTCACTTCAGGCTGGCCGAGCTGAAAGAAAACGACTTGTGCATGCCCCGTCGGTAAAACTAGTTCAGCGCGGGGCCAACGATGGTATTAGCTTAGGCGTTCAGGTGGCGTGACCATCACCGATGACTAGTGACCTTCTAGCGAGTCAGCGCGCCCTTACGGGCTATCATTCTCCCGTATTAGTTGCCTTTCAATTTGAAGATCTTCCTTAATGAATCATCAACATTATCTTCTTCTACATGGTTCTCTTCAAGCCCATATAGACAAATATTGTGCAACACATAACACGCAAGAATGAAACTTGGAATTGGGTTCTTTTCATATATAAATGCTTCAATCGTCAAAATCTTCCTTTCAGCAATGCAAAACAACGTTCAATGACTTGTCTTGTCCGCGATAATAAATTGAAGTGTTTCTGTGCCTGAAAAAAAAAAAATTCATAGTTAAGAATTCGGGAATGCATGTCATTGCAGATAAGAACACGAAATAAGGCAATAGCGATAAATTTTCGACGAATCGAAATTCTATATCATACATCGCTATTTCTATACTATTCCTATTGCTGAATGCATAGCTGCTGAGTGTACAGATAGCTCTGTTTTACAAATTCAAAATAATTTGACAATAAAACTTACTCGTGTTAAGCGGCCATTGTCAATATATGGAGGAATAAATCATAACAATACAGGATATGCCTTATCAGCTATGATATATTCACCATTTGGGAAGAGAGCATTCATATTACGCTCTGCAGCCAAAAACAAATCAGAGTTCCGGAAAATGCGTCGATCACCCACTGAACCAGGATAACCGGCAAAACGATCAATAAACCTCAATTCTGAATCACAGACTGCCTAAAGAACCACAGCATAATTTTTTTTCTTGTCTTATAATGCAGTGAATGTTCCTGAAGAACGAAACAGAAAAATATACCACATAAAGATAATAAAAATAAACCACACAGAGATAACGGTTCTCTTGATGCTACAAATGTTTCGAAGAGTTTTTTTTCTTCCTTTTAATGAAAACAGAAGGAGAATAATGTTTCAAAGCATTTATAACATCAAGAGGACTACAGCCAGAAACTGTGGCAATACATATAATGGCTACGTTTACACCGTGCATTTAGGCCGCGACCTATACAATAGATGTCTTTGTTTATCCTGTATATTAAACAAAGATATCTATCGTATAGGTTGCGGACTAAGCGCACGGTGTAAACGTAGCCCATAAGACAAACCTTAGGAGCATCAATGCTTATATCACAACCATCAATCGCACCAATTACATTTGGCATATTGGAAAGACATTAAAACTTTTATTTAACAACATCAAGGCAATTTCCTTCTAGCCATCTAATAACATTTCCTGCCATATCATTAAGAGCAACAACTCGTTGAACGCTACCATTTAAGGATTTTTTAATTGGCTCGTAGCCTTTCTTTTATTTATTGATTTAAGGATGACTTTGCAAGATTATGTTTCAGACCTACAGACCTAGTATAAGAACAGCACATTCAGCATCATACTGAGTACACAAGTTGTCAAATTGCTAAAATCATACATTTACAATATGTAAATACATTATCTGAAAGAATCTGGCGTTGCTAACAGCCACAATGTAGCAAGCAATTGCGAACAGGGATGCAAGGTTTATTAATAGGGTCCCCTGCCAAAATAGGCCTAAGATTTTCTAACAGTTCGAATGTACTAGGCAACATTTTATAATGTTCACGGAATTGTTTTGTATTAAATCTTGGGATTATCTCTTCCACATAACCTTCAATTCGTATAGCTTTTCTCGACGCGCCATGTAGCCTTAGATGAGCTTCCAATAAAAATACCTCGATTAATTCTTCCTCCTCATCACTATTTTCCAATATCTCACTGAATAATGATCTGAACAGTTGTTCACTTGCATTAATGGCCATCAGCAGAATGGCATTTCTTCGACCATCCATCTTTATTTATTCCTCGCTACTATATTTTAACCAAATCAGTGTTGTCAACTCTTCGATGACAAAATATGCTATAAAGTTAATGAAATTATGCTATTTTCATAAAAAATGATACATTTTCAAACAAATTTGGTATGAATAAAAAGGATATTATCAAAATAAATAAATATTTTCTTAAATTGTATATTATAATATTAAAAATATTTTAAAATTCTAATTTTTTATTAATAATAATTGCATATTAAATGTATATGAATATCATATTATTATTATTGAGATCACAAAAAATTAAAATATAAACTTACTTACTAAAAAACATAATATCATAATAAGATAATATCCCGAGCACCTAGCTGCAGGCTAGAGAACTCGCTTCCC
>NW_017256051.1:2308588-2310038 GCF_001594055.1 Mycetomoellerius zeteki
CGAGGCGGCGGCAGAATTAGTTGTAAGCCAATGATGTAGAGTTTAAATAAAAAGATAAAAAAAAAAACAAAAAAAAGGAGTACATGTATATATAGACAATAGCATAAGCGGGGGTGAAGGGTAGAGTAAGTTAGACATAAGACGCGGCCATAAGCCACAGAAGATGAAGCAAGAAGGCAACCGCGCGGCGAAGGCGCGGGGAAAGGAGCAAGCGGCATCCGAGGCACAGGCAGAAGACCGGCGGGCCAAACCCGAAACTTTGGACACCCGTCGTGGGGACAGCGGACGACCCACGACCAAGGGGCAAAGGGCAGGACCAAGGGGCGGCACCAAGGGAGCCGGCCACGGCGGCACATCCGCGGATTAGTAGCGGGAAGCCAGGCCGACGCCCGGAGTAAGATCAGCGTACAAGGACGAGAAGGCAGAAGAATCGCGAGGGGAACGGACGCTTGGACACCCGCCAGACGAGACCGGGACCAAAAGCGGGAAATCGGCAACCGTAGGCGGACGAGCGGAAGTCACCCCGAGTCGGCTACGGAGGAAAACCGGAGAAAACCAACGCGCCGGAAGCAGGAGGCGGGGGACAAGCGAACGGGCACCCGACAGGCGCCAGGGTCCTACGCCTGAGCGCGGCGCAGCGGACCAGACGAGAGGGGGAAACCCAACGAGGATATAAGAGCCACGCTGAGAGGAGCCGAGGAGGTCAGTCACGCCAGAAGTCAGTCACGCCAGAAGTCAGTCACGCTAGAAGTCAGTCACGCCAGGAGTCAGTCACGCCAGAAGTCAGTCACGCCAGGAGTCAGTCACGCCAGGAGCAGTCACGCCAGGAGCAGTCACGCCAGGAGCAGTCACGCCAGGAGCAGTCACGCCAGGAGCAGTTAACCAAGCGCGAAACCAGGCAGCCACACCGAAGCCGAAGAATCGTAGCCTAGCCGGGTAATCGAACGGGAGAGTCGAAGCCGGTAGCGCGATCGGGAAGCAGGGTGCGGGCCGAATAGCGAAGGGATCGCGGGGAACGGCGCTAACTAATTGTACGCGCCCGACGATCGACAAACTGTAATAGACGACGGGAATAGTTTCAATAAATAAAGTACCATTTATTACCCAAAGCACGAATAATTGATTATCAAGACCTACCTAGCAACCTCCCAAAGACGCAGGCGCCGCCTCACCCAAAGGTCGAGCGTGAAGCACGGCGGGACAGCAAGCCCGAGGGAAGAATCGGTAGGTCACCCTTCGTTCTTGGAGGACAAAGAACGTGGCGACCGTGGGACAAAGAATTAGGAAGGACGACCGAAGGTCCCGGAACTAGTGATTCCGGTGACAACTACAGGCTAGAGAACTCGCTTCCCGGGCCGCGAGGGGACCCGAGCACCTAACTACGGGCTAGAGAACTCGCTTCCCGGGCCGCGAGGGGACCCGAGGACCTAACTACGGGCTAGAGGACTCG
>NW_017256051.1:2311807-2317234 GCF_001594055.1 Mycetomoellerius zeteki
AGAAGAAGAAGAAGGAGACGTTACTTCATTTCTCACGAAATCATCACTTTTTGACCGCTCATATGTCTAGAACGGCTTGACCGATTTTCATTTTTTTGAGCTCAAATTAGTCGTGGCGATGCCGCCTTCAGGATATGTTGCGTCCAATTCAAAATTTTTTATATTTTAGTAGTTATGCAACCTCCAAAAATGGACTTTGGTGGTGCGGGATAAGAGACTTGTAGTGTTTTTCATTTCATTTTCATTAATCTTGAAGTAGTTTTTTTTTAACATGGCCGGAGACACTACCGCGTCTCCTGATAAAATATTTTTTCATTAAGTACTTTTCAAGTTACAAGGCTTGCAAGTTACAGCACCATTGGCAGTAACATTACCCAAGATGTCCAACCGATGGTTAAAACCTCTTAAATGTTGTTCAGGATCATGACCTAGATAACATTTGTCGAGATCAAGGTCATTGTTTTTCTTATTTTCATTTTTGCACTAAAAATTAATTTGTACGTAAAAATGAAAATACGAGGTACAATAACCTCCAATAACCTTGATCTTGACAAATATTATCCAAGTCATGATCCTGAATAACATTCAAGAGGTTTTAACCGTCGGTTAGACAGCTTGGGTAATGTTAATGCCAACGGTGCTGTAACTTGCAGCCTTGTAACTTGAAAAGTGTACTTAATGAAAAAATATTTTATTATAGTGTTTTGGAAAGCTCTCGAGATGTGCTACAAAAATATGTAATAAAAAACAGGGGATTCCATTTAAAAAATTCAAAGTGACATTGCTCTGACCTTGTGACGCCACCTAAGGTCAGGCTGATTAGATTACTAAATAGATCATTTGGAACCCCATAACTTTTGTCTGAAACATTTTTTTCTAAAATGCTCTGTTTCCAAGATAAAAGGGGTGCACGGGTGGTTTAAAACACTCTGTATATATGTATAGATATATTGATGATGTTTATATAGGGGTGTCCCAGAAATGGGGTAAAAGCAGGGGTCAAGGGGAACAAAAATGTCATTATAACATTTTGAGATATTCGCTAAAATAATATTATTGGATAATGTAATAAATGATATACATTCTGTCAAAGAAGTACCGGGAATTGTCGATTTAAATCTGGCGGAACAATGAGGCAGGTAAAATTTTTTTTTCCTAGGTTGGTACCACTGTCCTTAATTACTATGCCAAGTTTGAGCGGGATCTGTCAACCAGTGTGTTTGCAACAGCTGGTTAAGTCAGTCGATGTCAGCAGTGCGTGACGATTTTTTACTATGGGTGATTACGTTGAGCAAAGAATTTGTTTAACCCTTATGTTTACCACCCGGGTACCCGGGTACCCATCGGCGTGCATTATGTTAAATAACTTTTTTTCCTGAAGACGTACGCTAAAATCCTCTCGGATCCCCACGATTTGACTAATTTTCTATCAAATCGTGCATTAAAAAAATTTTGTTTCTTTTTTCTTCATAAAAAATTTATAATTTGAAAAAAAGTACATGTATGTACCACCCGGGTACCCGGGTACCCCTTATATAAAAATAGTGAAATATACGTATTACGATTTAAAAAAATTGAGGAAATACAATACAATAATTTTTAATAAATAAATTACATAAAATATTATTAATTTTTGATAATTTATTAAACAAATTAAATGAAAATGACGTTTTTATTACATTTCAAAAGTTATTCACTACATTCCAAACAGTTCGTAATTTTTACTGTGTGCTCATCGCAAACTGGCTTTTGGCATGAAACGCAGCTCTTTCTTGTCTTTCGCCGTTTCCTAATTGGTTGTTTGTTACAAATATGGCATGCTCCAACTACTACTTTTCTACCAGTCGTATCACGTGGCTGATTGTCAGCAACGACTTCCGCTGCAACTGTAGGACAGTCAATGTAGCTTTCAACTGCCAATTTTGTAGCACGATAAAGAGGAAAAGATGCTTTTTTCCACATTACTGTTACATGATCAGTATTGGAATTATGAACACCAACACATAACAAAATCCCAAAGAAAGAATACATCTCGTTTCGAGTAACTTTCTTCCAAACACGTGGCTCTCTTTTGGGGTGTTTACCGTTATATTCTTGATAGACAGCTTCTGCCTTTTTGTTAGTGCAACGTACAATAATATCTACCATTTCCATAGTCATAATTTTTTTGAAAGTATCAGAAATCGATAACACCTCTGTGATTCTGTGTGGTCCAGCTCTTTGTCGAATAATGTTTCTTGAAGGTGTTTGATGAAGGTTCGGTGCATTTTTGAGCCAAATTGTGTTATCTTTAGCAATAAAAGATGTATTATTACTTCCTAAAACAGATAAAAATGTTAAGTATAAATAAAATATGAATAAATATAATAGAAATATATGTGCAGCTATAAAAATATAGTTCTTACTTTGCGATGTTGCAGTAGCCTCGTCTTCATTTTCTTCTTCAGATTCGCTTTCACGTTCATTTTCTTCTTCTGCAGCTTCTTCATTTACAGACTCCTCATCACTACCGACATCTTCCTGAAACTCAGCCTCGTAATCACTCTCTTGCTCATTATCAGATACCTCAAGATCAAGATCATCTGCAGGAAGCCATTCGTCGTCTTCACTGTCAGATGATGCTAAACTTTCATTTTCTTCATCATCTAATAATACTTTCAAGTATTCTCTTTTTTCATCTTCACTCAATCTAAACAGATAAATAAATTTATGTAAACTAAAAGAATTATACTTGAAGCAGTCCTGCAATCAATGAAAATATACAAAAAATATATTTATTTTACTTATTGTTTTACATACCTTAGAAATTGTGCTCTTGACAGTTCCTCCATTATTTTATACACAAAATCTAATTTTAAAGTAAAAAAAAATATAGGTAAATATTTTTAATGAAAATGTTTATATTTCAGAGTATATGAATAAATAATCGGCGATCTTGAAAATATTTGTGAAAACACTACGCGTCGTTCCACTGCTCTAAGCTATACGTGTTACTGCTCCGAATAAACGAGAAAGACTGACGCTATTAGGTTAGTTCGCCGTATCCTGTACAGTTTCAAAAGTGTTCTAGAATATTTCTCAGGTACAAACAACTATCCCCTCTCAATTCTTTAAATACCTTTTCAATTTAACACACCTGGCCTTGTCGAAACAAGGGTCAGATAGTGCGGCTGCCTAAATCTTATACCTGCAGAGGATTATAAAGGTTACTGTATACGAATTTATTATTGTACTTTGCTCGAAATATCTCTATGAAATATTAATAAATCAATATTCATCCAATACATAAATTTATTTTCAAGTTTACGACAGTTTTACCTCAAAATTTCTGCATGGGTACCCGGGTACCCCGGGTGGTCATTAGTGTGGCATTTTTTGGGTGGTAACATAAGGGTTAAGAAGAAATAGACTAACTTGATTTTTTATCATTTTTTAATTTATAAATTTTGTCAAAAATGACATAATACACTTCTGTGGCGCTTAACGGGACTCGTTACGAGCTATATGAGCTCAAGAGTCGAAAATCCGCATTACGGAACAAATCTGTAATGTTAAAATCTGTAATGTTAAAAAAATCTTTGATTAAAATCAAAGATGGTGTCAAAGAACACCAATTGTCACTTAATGACAATGAAATTCCTTAAAGAAATTTATTCGCGTCGTCATGACGCGAGAACCCGATTAATTTCGAAGAAATTCGACTAACGAGGCTTTCGAGTCTCGTTAGAAGCTCCCAGGACGCAAGAGGCGGTAAGATGAGAAAATTAGCTTCACGCGGACGCGAGAAAAGGATGGAGAATACCGTGTGAAGTAAAACGCGAATTAGTGACGAAAGGTCATTTTTATTTTATTAATTATTAAATTTAATTAGTTTATTTACCGTATATAATCTGTAGATTAAGAAAAAACCGCAACTCTTGTAAGCCGGAGTCATTGATATATTACCAGGGAAATTGCCGAAGTACCTGAAAGAAAAGAAATTAATATTTAGTTTATTTAAGAAAAAGGGTGTTTACTCGAGATATCAAATTTGAGAAAATAAAAGAATTGCATATAAATGGCATAAATGTCGTGTAAAGTAGTTAAAAAAGGATAATGATGATTAAAGAAAAATGCTCAGATTTGATATAATATTTTAATAATAAATTTTATTTTGTATTTAAAACAGGTTAATTTTGTAATAATATCTTATAAGTTAATTTAATAGAGTAAATATCTTACCCGGACACTTATTCGGAATCTCCGACCGAAGCACACATATATATAGAACATAGCGAACAGCTGATCGAGAAAAACTCGAAATAGTAATTAAAGTAAAATTTTTAAAAATAAATTAAAAGGAGATCCTGAATAAGTGTGGCACGGAGTTCCTTCCTGCCGAAGCGCAAAGCGATCCGACCTAGTTAACTTTTAATTTTCTGATTGGTCGGAAGTCGAATGGAGGGAGCGAAGATGCCAAGGTGGCCGACCCGGCCGAGACGGACGGCGACGCCATCAGTCGCTCTTGAGCGCCCGAACCGGACGGACGTCTCCGCGCGCGTTGTCGTTGTAAAATATTACGCAACCGTTGCATAATTCTATTAGAGGACTCCGCGGACGCGCGTAACACGTTTAATGATACGTTATTTGAATATAATTATCCCTGTATAAGTAATTTTGTTGAATTATTTCATTTAATTAAGTTTTAGCCACCGGAAAGTTGCGTCGCGAATACATCGCGTTCCGAGTGCGCGTTTTTCATGTAAACCAACAGATATTGTTAAAATATATTATATTATTCATTAGTAAAGCGTGTGAGTGAGTGAATTATTGGCGAAATACCCAGCCTGAGTCTCCACAGAGCGAAAGAGAGGATCCGAGGCGCCGAGACGCGAGGACATCGCTGCTGACTGAGGGACGGCTTTCCTTCTCCGTAGGACGGTTAAATGGAGTGGCGACCTTAAACAACACATAATAACACAACAAGTAGTAAGCCAAATAACAATATTAGCGTATTTCATACCACGGCCGGTCACAACCTTACTTCATTGGAACTGTAAAAAATTTTTTTTTAATTCAGATCATGAATATTTAAATAAATAGTTTGAAATAACCTAACTCCCGTTGCGCGGACGTAGCTCGTCGGTTAATTAGGTCGGGAACGTGAGAGGTTCGTATCGGAGAAGAAGGCACTTACAATAACTATACAGGCTGGCAATTAACGAAACACTGAACCTTTATTAACTCGAAACAATTTATACGCAATAACTTGCGACCGCACTCACGAGCGTGGTGCCACTTCGTCGCGCGTTCGCGAGTATTGCTCTACCTCTCCTTCGGCGATACTTTCGCGACAACAAAAATACTCGACGCCACAACGGCTCTCTCAAATCTTACATACTCTAAATTTTACGTCAATAATTGGGCGCCAGGCACGAGAGAGCGTGC
>NW_017256051.1:2318020-2320474 GCF_001594055.1 Mycetomoellerius zeteki
TTGTATTCTTTTATGATTTTTATTGTTATATCTATATGATCGAAGAATTATATGTATTCAATTGTGATATTTTTGGCTTTAATTAGGGGGGGGTTTGTTAATTATTTTTTTATACTTTACTAGTTTAATTTCTAATATACGAAATAATTATTATTTGAATAATTTGTTTATAATGATTTTTTTTATTAATATATTTTTATTATATTTGGTTAGGAATACTAATTTAGATTTTGGTAATGCTGGGTTTTTTGATAGTTTTTCTTATCTGTCATTTATGAATTTTCATGTGGTTTCTATGTCTGGCATGGATATATTGTTTAATTTAAATGAGAGGGTATTTTCAAATATTTTTAATATTTATTTTTATCCCTATAGTAGTATTACTTTGATATGTATGTTTTTTTTACTTTTAGTTATGTTTAGAGTTATTAAAATTTGTCTTGTTAAGTCTTCATTAGCTTTACGAAAGGTTAATAAGTAAGTAATATTTTTTGTTATTGTGTATTTATTTATATGTATTTGTGGAATTATTTATGTGTTGGTTGTTTATGAATAAAATTTATATTTTTATTAAAAATTCAATGATTAATTTGCCAACTCCTATTAATATTTTTTATTGGTGGAATTTTGGTTCTATTTTGGGTCTTTATTTATTTATTCAAATTTTGAGGGGGTTATTTTTGTCTATTCATTATTGTCCTAATGTAAGTATTGCTTTTGATAGGATTATTCATATTGTCCAAAATGTTTCTAATGGTTGGATTATACATAATGTTCATATAAATGATGCTTCGTTTTTTTTATTTGTTTATATCACCATATAAACGGCGAAATATTTACTATAATTCCTTTAGGTTAGGCCATACTTGAGTATCTGGGGTGTCAATTTTATTATTGTCAATGACTACCGCTTTTTTAGGGTATGTCTTACCTTGGGGACAAATGTCTTTCTGGGGTGCTACTGTAATTACTAATCTTGTTTCTACAGTTCCATACGTGGGAAATACATTGGTTATGTGGATTTTTGAGGGGGATTTTCCATTAATAATTCTACAATTAATCGGTTTTTTCCTTTCATTTTGTTTTGTCTTTTATTATTTTATTTTTTGTTTTTATTCATTTGTTTTTTTTACATCTATCAGGGTCATCTAATCCCTTGGGGACAAATAGAGACTTGAATAAAATTTCATTTCATCCTTTTTTTACTATAAAAGATTTGTTGGGGTTTGTGATTGTTATATTTATTTTTTATATTGTTATTATGGAGTATCTGTATGTTTTGAGTGATCCAGATAATTTTATTCCTGCAAATCCTCTTGTTACTCCAACCCACATTCAGCCAGAATGGTATTTTCTTTTTGCTTATGCTATTCTTCGGTCTATTCCAAATAAATTAGGCGGAGTAGTTGCATTAGTTATGTCATTAGTTATTCTTTATGTTTTACCTTTAGTTAGTTCAAAGTACATTAAGATGTCTCCTGTGTATGTTTTTCATCAACTAATTTACTGAGTTTTTGTTAATAATTTTATTTTGCTTACTTGGGCGGGTGCCCAAGTAATTGAAGATCCTTATGTTGTTATTAGTCAGGGTATGACTGTTGTTTATTTTTTGTTTTTTTTTGTTTTATATATTAATTATTGGTTGTCAAAAGGTTTTAAGTTTAGTTGTACTGAGTAAATTGGGAAAGTAAAAAAAGTAAAAGTTGGTTTAATTTTATTAGTGAAGTGAAGTGAGTTATGTTTTAAAAAAGAGCGGGGACTAAAGTTGGGATGATGTATGAGGGGGGGTATGTTTAACGATTGTTATTGTTTGATTATTTATATGTGGATGAAAGGATTGATAAAAAATTAATGATCTTGATAAAAGAATATGTTTTGAAAACATAATAAAGAAATTTAATTTTCTATTAATTTTTTAAAATTTATTGTTTTTGTGTGTTAATTTATTTTTTAATAGTTGTTTCAGGTTGAGTTGGGTTAGAGTTTGATCCCCCACGAGGGGCACGGCCTTGCCGTGGCGTGGGGGCTCCCCCGGGTGCCGCTCCCGCGATCGGCGCTTGCTGGCGGGGACAGCCGATCGGGGACTTGTGCCTGGGGGTTTAACAGTGCCCCGTGCGGGTCCCTCCGTTAAATAGGAGGGACCTGCACAACAGGGTCCGGTACCTCAAGGGATCGCCGTCTTTTACGTAAGGCGGGGATCCTGGAGGGACCGTCCTTTTTAGGACGGAACCCCATTGTACCGGTAGGAGAAGGTAACTCCGACTACAAATCCCGGTGACTTGGCGCCGATAGGGGGAGAATTGCTCCCTTCCCATGCGGGGAGGTGGAGGTCGTCCTCCACGACCGCCGGTCTCCGTCGGGCCCTCCCTGACCCCTCCGGGGGGATGGGGTGATACCTTCGGCGTCCGGTGGTCGAAGTGTGCGACGCGGGTGCTCCCGCAGGCGCGGCTGCCC
>NW_017256051.1:2321065-2321677 GCF_001594055.1 Mycetomoellerius zeteki
CCCGATCTGTCGGTGGGGCCTCCCGGGTGGTGCCACCCGCAGCGGTGCCCCCCTAGTCGGAGGGGGGGACCCCTGAAAGCCGCGGGCGGGGGCTTGCCTCCTCCCGCGGTGTGTAAGGGGCTGGAGCCCCGTGCCCTGGATGATCTACATCCCAGGGCCCGAGGCATAGCCAGCTCCCCGGGGGAACTTGGGGGAACCTTCCCCGCCCCTTACCGGTCACGTTTCGGGAGGTGCGGGGGGGAGAGGGTATACCCTGGCTGGTGAGCCGCTGCGGGGAGTGGGATTAATTTTAAAATGTACTGTTCTTCTTCTCTTTCTCCAAGTTGCCGGATCTCGAAAAAACCGGCAATAGTGTGTGTGGAGCGCGGAAGCGGTTTATCGACCGCTAACATGCGTGGTCTCTCCCGCTTTCCCGTTCAGGGCAAGAGGGAGAGAATTAGGGAGTGGGTGGCGGGCTTGGACGCTCGGCACTGGTCCCCGCCTATTCCCGCTCGAGAGAGCGGGCACAGCGCGGGAAGGCCGGGCGCGCCGGGCGCGCCATCCTACTACGGGGCGCTGAGACTCCGGAGGGGGGAGGGCCGGACACAGTTCCAAGATGCGGGGGGCCGGCGG
>NW_017256051.1:2321785-2323124 GCF_001594055.1 Mycetomoellerius zeteki
CAAAGTAGGCGACAAGAGGGCGGGAGCGGACTCTTTGGACTTTTTGGGGTCCGGGGGTCCCTCCACCAAGGAGTCGCGGGTGGTGCGGTCGGAATCGTTCTCCGACACCGACTGCGCCATGGTGACTGATGGTGATGGGGTCTCGGGGGCGGGCGGCGGTGTGCCGCCCTCCTCCGTGGCCCCCCGCCCTCGGAGAAGAAGAAACGCGGCCGACCCGCCGTGAACCCCGCCCACGAGGGACAGTTCACGGCGGAGAAACTAGAACAGCGGGATAGGCGCAAGGCGGCCGAGAGGCTGAGGACGGACGGCGACTACATCGTCGATCCGTCCAGGGCCTCGGGCTCTCGGCGAAATGAAAGACGCCTGATAGACGCGGAGGAGCTCGCCGTGCATACGGCGCAAAATTGCCTACTTCGGCGCATGAGGCGATCGACACCCTGGTGAAGGGTGTCGAGCGCTCTAAGAACATCAAGGGGGACATCGTCTCCGGCCTCTGGAAGGGCCTGACCCGTCTCACCGCGGTATGCACGGTGCTGGGGGATCGGGCCCGGGAGCCGGCGGGGGGTCTCCCCTGCGCTGCGGAGGGGGACACGGAGCTGCATGCAGGCCCTGAAGAAATAGGTCCTGCAGCTCCACCGGGAGAAGGCCGCCCTCAAGCGGTAATTGGAGGAAGCCTCCCGCGCTAGGGACAAACCCCGAGTGGTCGGGGCGAAGCAGGGCGCGCGGACGCCGGGCCGGGTGTGCCCGAGGCACCTGGCCGGGAGGAGAGGGAGGCTAACAGGCCTCCCTCCTCGCGAACGAGAGACAAGACCGGCGGCAGAGCCGCCGAGACGGCCCTTCCCTCGTCCGGGATGGAGACATCCTCCGGGGAGGAAATGCCGCCGGCATGGAGGCCCCCTCTGAAAGGCGTGTCCAAGAGGTTGGACATCAGGGGGGCAATAGTGGAGAGGGTGGTGGGACTGGCCCGGCCCGGCCCGAACCCGGCCCGCGACCGGGATCGCACTGCCCTCCACCTTGGCCGGAGGGACCCTCCGAGGGGGGGAGCTGGCACTATGCCGCCCCCCCCCGGGGTTAGGGCCAAGGCCCCCCTGATAACCCCCACCGGTAATGTGGGGGGCGGGGTCCACGGGACGGAGGCCGCTCCAGGCATAGGAGACCTGGAGCGGATCATCAAGGGGGTCCTCTCACGCCTATTATGGAGGCGTGGGCTATTGGACCTAGAGGAGGTACCGGCGAGGGAGGACGAGGGAGGTGGCCGCGCTCCCGAAGGTAATATCACGCCGGGCGCGAAAAAAATCAAAAAGAGGGTCAAGAAGGCCCAGCCCCCGGCTGGTGCCCG
>NW_017256051.1:2324949-2325872 GCF_001594055.1 Mycetomoellerius zeteki
GGATTATAATTGTAGTGTACTTATTTCTATCGTAAAATGTGTGTGGTGCGTAATAAAATGTGTGGGGCGTAACAGTTACGACTTCTTTCAACTATTTATTTATGAAAATGACGGGCGATTTGTACATATTTTAGTTAAATTTCAATTTATATGATTTTATAAATTTACTATTAAATTCTGCTCATTTATGGTAATTAGAATTATAAATTTGCGGGTAATTTAAATTAATTGTAATTCATTTTTTTCTTAATAATTCTACATTTTGATTTGAATTTTTATTTTTGTGTTCATTTTAATAAGGTTATATTTAATTTAATTTTGTTAATTTTTAGTGAAGTGGTTAAATATGTTATTTATGTTTTCTTTTGAAATGATTTTAAAACAACAATACATAAGAGTTTATTAAGAATTTCCTTTCGTGGATTATCGTTTATTAAACAAATTCCTCTAACTTTTTAAAATACCGCCAAATTATTTAAATTTAATGTTTTACATTTAATTTTTATTAACAGTGGTTTTCATTAAAATAATAGGGTATCTAATCCTAGTTTATATGTTAACTTTTTTAATTTTTTTGTTGTGTTTAATGTTTGGATTTAACTGATTTAAGTATTTTCATATTTTACCATAGAAATCTAATTTTTGTTAAATATATTTTTTATAATAACTATTGATAATTGGTTTGCTAATAGGTAAATTCACATATAGTATTTAGTTTAACCGCTAGTGCTGGCACCATTTTTTCTCACTATTTTTTTGAATTACTAGGTTTATTTTAGTGAATATTAAGTTAATATAAATATTAATTTGTTAGTCTAATTCTATTTAAGATCTAGTTTTGATTTAAAAAAATTTTATATATATTTTATTCATAAAGTAAATTTTAAAAATGAAAATTAAATTTTATATGTTTAATTTTTTGT
>NW_017256051.1:2326887-2328268 GCF_001594055.1 Mycetomoellerius zeteki
CCGCGCAACACACCCTAGAGGTGTGTCCCGCGTGGGATGCGGAGCGCGGTGACCTGGTCGCCGTCATAGGGAATGACCTCTCGCTCCCCGGCGTCGTCGGCGCAATGCTGGAGAGCGGGAGGAAGTGGTGTTCGGTCTCCTTCTGTGAGCGGGTGATACTCGCGAAGGAGGAGGCCGAGCGACGCAGAGAGAGCGAGCGAGATGAGGCCGCGGCGCACGGGGGCGGTCGCCCGCGCGCGCGCCGTGAGACAAATTGTGGCCCGGGACCGTGTCTCTGCACGGTAACCCGGACCGCGGGGCGGCGGGGAGCAAGTCAGGCCCCCGCCGCCCCGCTAGTAAACGATCTCCCGGGGAGGTGGGGGGAAGGCGGAGGGGGTTGGGGCCTTCCTCCTCCTCCTCCTCCGAATAGCAGTGGTGGCCCGCTCTCCCTCCGCGCCCCTCGTAAGGAGGGTGAGAAGGTAGGGCGGGCGAGGGGGGCCGGGTCCACGCGGGAAAACTTTACCTGGTCCTGCCCCCCCCTCCTTACACTCGGAGGAAAGGGCGAGGGGGATGATGTCCCTCCCTCGCCCTGTTAAAGTAGGTGCCCCCATTGTGGGAATGGCGGCCTGAGAGGGGGGGCTTACGCCCTCCCTCCCGAGCCGCCGAGACAGAGTAGGCTCCGGCCAACTGGGCCTGGGGGCCCGGAAGAATGCTGCACGCGTGCCCGGAGCGCCCCTAGGAGGGCCTGAGGAATGGACACCGGCAGGAGTTTTAGTGGGTAGGCCCGACCTGGTTAGGTCGGGAGAGCCCCACATAACCGCGGGGAGAATTCCCGTTCTCCCCACGGTATGCGTAACGCATTCCCCTGCCTTAACCAAAAAAAAGGATCGTCTGAAAAGTTTTGAGCCTACATAGAAACAAGTAATTTTTCGGACAAATTCAATTTTATTTTTCCACATAGTCTCCTTTTAAGTCAATACATTTTTTCCAGCGATTCTCCCGCCCCTTTAATCCATTCAAATAATACTGAACGTCTTGCTTTGCAAAATAGGCGTCAAAATAGACGGATGCGATGACCTCGTTCAATGAAAATTTCTGTCTTCCAAGCCAAACTTTGAGCCTAGGAAACAGAAAAAGGTCGCTGGGGCCAGATCTGGTGAATACGGTGGATGGTCAATTAATTCGAACCGCAATTCGTGAATTTTTGCCATAGCGACCGCCGAAGTGTGAGAAGGTGCGTTATCTTGATGGAACAACACTTTCTTCTTTTTCAAATGCGGTCATTTTTTCTCAATTTCTGTCTTCAGCTTGTCAAGCAATAATGCGTAGTACGTCCCTATTATTGTTTTACCTTTTGCAAGATAGTCGATCAACACAATTCCATGACTGTCCCAAAGAACAG
>NW_017256051.1:2329828-2337639 GCF_001594055.1 Mycetomoellerius zeteki
GCGCGCGCTATCCTCGCGTTGCATTCATATTCCGACCGCCTGTATTCTAGTCCGATTCGCGCTAGTACTGCATTTCGTGTATTTTCCAGCCGCGTGTATTATATATCGTTTTGCGTTAATCTTTGTGTAGCGTTCAAAGTCCAGCCGCGTGTGTTATATATCGTTTGCGTTAATCTTTGTGTAACGTTCAAAGTCCAGCCGCGTGTATTATATATCGTTTTGCGTTAATATATATAGCGTTAATGATTTATTCTTTTATAATTGCCTAATTACACGTATTTTGTACATGTCCGTTACTATTTGCTTAAATAAATGTTCACTGCGGAATTACCTGCACGCGTAATATTATTGTAAGTGCCTTCCTTCTCCGATACGAACCTCTCGCGTTTCCGACCGCAATAACCGACAAGCTACGTACAAGCAACGGGAGTTAGGTTGTTTCAAACGGCTAAACGGATCGAGTTTTATATATAGCTTAATGTATAGCTTACATTCCGATCGTAACATACATGCTTTTATTTTTTCTCTCCGTGCCCTACAAGCGGAGATATTACGACGCAAAGTCCGGATCTGTCACTTTTTACATTCAGATTCAGATACATCGTTATTATTGTCGTCGATCAGGAAAAATGTACGTCTCGTTTTTTGGATAATAGATGGCTTTTGACTTAACCAAGCGATGGCAGCATTGCACATTCGAACGTGATCAAGCTCACATGATGGCTGTGATAATCAGCGATGGCAACATTGGGTGCGTTCCTTTATTTACTGCAAATACTGATGCTATGACGTCAAAAAGTGTACTGCCAATAGCGTTCCATTTTAACTTCGAGAGCTATCGAAGTGTTGCAACTTTACAAATCGGAACTTATCGCAGTACGCTTCGTTCAACTAACCAAGTTAACGTACATTACGTCCACTGACCACTGTGTATTATTAACATTGTTTGTTTTTCGTAAACAATGAGTGAAATACTCAATGAAAATATAATTGCATTTATTGCAACTATATTAGTAGAAATTATAGCTGAGGATGAATCAAGTGATAGTGATAGCAATACAGAAATCTACAATAAGATAATCCTTGCCATTTTCAGCTCTTTTTGCATCCTTGGGACTAACAATTATTTTATATGATTCATTAGTTTCACTATCGATTAAGGTTATCTCTAAGTAAGTAGCCATCTTGAACTGCGACTGCTTTACCTCGCTGGCTGCAGTAGTTTCAACAAGAAATGACATCAAAATTCATGATGTCATAGATCTGTACAAGTGCTTTCGCAGTACACTATAATCCATTTTGGAACGCCGTTGGTAGTACTGGCAGTACTTGCAATAAATAAAGGAACGCACCCATTGTCATCACATATATACAATGTGACGTGCGCGTGGTGCAAATTAATTAATTAAAATAAAAATGAAATATTAATTAAAATTGAAACGAAATATCGAGATTGTCGTTGAAGATCTAGGTATTTACCGTCTCGAAGAAGAGGATGTCTAGATGTTCACCGTCGATGAATTAAGCGTCTAGGTGTTCGTCATCGAGGAATTAAGCATCTAGATGTTCGCCGTCGAGGAAATGGTTGTCTAGATGTTCGCCGTTGAGGAAATGGGTGTCTAGGTGTTGTCTACATGTTCGTCGTCGAGGAAGTTGGTGTCTAGATGTTCGCCGTCGAGAAAATGAGTGTCTAAGTGTTCGCCGACGAGGAAGTGGGTGTCTAGGTGTTCGCAGTCAAAGAAGTGGATGTCTAGATGTTCGCCGTCGAGAAAGTGGACGTCTAGGTGTTCGCCGTCGAAGAAGTAGGTGTCTAGGTGTTGTCTACATGTTCGCCGTCGAGTAAGTTGGTGTCTAGGTGTTTGCCGTCGAGGAAATGAGTGTCTAGGTGTTCGCTGTCGAGGAAATGGGTGTCTAGGTGTTTGCGATTGAAGATTAAGTGTCTAGGTTTCGCCGTCGAGGAAGTGGATGTCTAGGTGTTTGTAGTCGAGGAACTGAGTGTCTAGGTGTTCGCCGTCGAGAAAATGGATGTCTAGGTGTTCGAGGAAATGAGTGTCTAGGATTGCGTTTGCCGTCGGAGAAATGAGTATCATGATCAACGCCATCAGTCGGCGGTCTAGAACGACAAGTAGCCACACACGTTGATCGCGATGTCGTAAAGACTAGAAAGCCTCAATAGAAAGAGAGTGGTCACGTGATTTCCAATGATTTAATATATTTTAACATAGACGCCAAGTTAAATACCGCAACATTTTATGTATTACTCGTACAAAAGATATGATATCAACAATTGATGCTAAGTTAAATTTTTTAACACGGACACCAAATTAAATTCCACAACATTTTATGTATGACTAGTACAAAAGATTTGATATCAACAATTGATGCTAAGTTAAATTCTTCTATATAGATGACCATCGTTTTGATATATCTTGACATTTTTATATCACAATTATAAAACGGTGGGGGTGATGGTAGGATTTTTTTATTATATAAAAGATCATCATCTTGATATTTTGATTACTATTATAAGACGATGGGGGTGGTAGTGGGATTGTTTAATTGACTCTATTTAGTTTACTCTCTCTCTTTAACCACATTTTATGTATGACCATATATGTAATACTACTATATTGCTAACGGCAATTAAGAGCTGCCGAAAACATCACGGTGCAGACGATCGCTTCTCACTCCCATAATTCGTGTACTTTCGCAATGCGCATGCGCGTGTTCCCAACCTATTTTATCATATTTTATCACGTTTATTGTGTCCGACGTGTTCAATAGTGAAGTTTGTTATTTTGCTTATCTAAAAGTATTAGTTAAAAAAAGGAAATAATGCCACGATCTTGTTATTTAGGTAAAAGAAAAAGCACAGAGGATGAAAAGATTTCTTTACATAAGTAAGTTTAATTACAAATGATGAAAGTACATGTCCGATTACAATAGTTAATAAAAATTAAATTATTCTTTTTAGATTTCCGAAAACACCAGAAGTACGTAAAAAATGGATCGACGCTTGCGGATTGCATGAAAAAGATGTATCCCATATTTATATTTGCTCACATCACTTTGAATTACCTGATAATTTAGTTGCATTGAACAGATTACCTCCTGAAGCTATACCCACTATAGCTATACCAAATCACTCAATTGAATTATCAAATGTGTCAACAATAAAAAGTACTACAGTTAATACATCGAAATCATCTGAAGTGAACATCTCCAATTCTGATATAATGGATTGTGCTAACGCTGTTCATTCAGTATCGGAAGCTTCGACTTATCATTCATGTAAGTTAAATATAAATTATGTAGAAATAAAAATATGATTGACATTGATTGTAAGAGGAAATAACATAAACGTCATTTTTGTGATAAATATTTTATTCTTTCAGTGCCAATAATAGAAAGTACTAGTATGTCAAATTTATCTAAAGTGAATATTACATCTCCAATTGTACCTAATGAAATGGATTTTGATGATGAAGTTCAGCCAATATCCGAAGTTTCCACTGATTATTCATGTAAGTTAAATATAAATTATGTAGAAATAGAAATACGTATACTGATTATAAAAGAAAATAAGTATTATTTTTATGATAAATATTTTATATTTTTAGTTTCTAAAGAGAACATTTCTCCTCCTCGAAAACGTTTGTTTGCAAAGCCAAGATATATTTCAGAAATTAATACTAGTGACGTTAGTACACCAAAAAGAACGAGAAGAGTAATTAGTTTCATTAAACAAATGGATCAAAAGAAAAGCAAACAAATCAAAGATTTACAAGATGAAAACAGAAGACTTCGAAAGCGAATTGTTACATTGCAAGAACTAGTATCTCATTTGAAAGAATCAACATTAATTTCTGAAGATGTTGGAGATCATTTAATGGTATGTTATGGATAATATGGGGTAATAATATATGGTAATAATATATGGAATATTTTTTCTTAGGTTGAGTTGTTTCATCTTTCGATAAACTTTAATCTTTTACTCTTTAATCGTTTACTCTTATTTTCTTATTTTCTTACTCTTTTACTCTTTTGTTTAGTCATTAGATAAATTGTCACAATTTATCTGAAGATGGAACAATCGGTCCTTAAATGTATAACAAAAGAAATTATCATAAATTTTAGACTAACCAATTTATTAGCAACATTAATCTGTATTCATAGTCATTATATACTGCCCAATTATTCCTGACACAAAAAGTAAAAATAATTTCAAGACTTCTCTTTACATTGCATCCATCTTCTATAATCAAAACGTATTTTGTATGCAACTTTTCTTTATGTATTGGGTTGGCAAGAAAGTAATTATATGTTATAGAATAAATCAATTTACCGTTTAATGTTTTCTAGGTGCAACTTAAAAACAATGAAATAAGCATTATAAACTTGCTTAAATTATTTTCTTTATATTTAGAATACATTACCAGAAAGTATGAAGGCGATAATATCAAGAAAAATAAGAAAAGGTGGTACTTATTCTCCTGAAATTCGTAGCTTTGTATTAACATTGCACTTTTATTCACCTAAAGCATATAAGTATGTACGAGATTCGTGGAATAACTTGTTACCAAATCCTTCCACGATACGAAATTGGTATCATGTAATTGATGGATCTCCAGGTTTCACAACAGAAGCATTAAATGCCATTGCATTACGCAATAATGATAATTCTAAACCTGTTATTATTAATTTAGTTATAGATGAAATGTCAATAAAGGAAGAGATGATTTATGATAAAAAAAGATTTCACGGTAGTATAGAATATGGTATTGTAGAAGATGATAACGATTCTGCTCTTGCTGCTAATAACATATTAGTGTTTATGGCGGTATCTCTAAATGATAATTGGAAAGTTCCAATTGGATATTTTTTAATAAGATCATTAATTGGTTCATCATTAAATGGTTCAGAACGCGCGAATTTATTAACACTTGCATTTGAACAATTGAATAAAATAAATTGTAAAGTTTTTTCCATAACTTTTGATGGTGTTTCAAGTAACATTAGTATGTGTACTGCTTTGGGTGCAAATTTGCAATATGGAGAAAATTTCAAGCCATTCTTTATAAATCCTGTTACATTAGACATATGTTACGTGTTTTATGATTTCTGTCACATGATAAAATTAGTGAGAAGTACTTTAGGCGACAAACAAATTTTGAGAACATCAAGTGGTGAAAGAATTGAATGGGTTCATATAATTAATCTTCACAAATTACAACAAAAAGAAGGCTTGAAAGCTGCAAATAAACTCACTAATAAACATATTTATTATAAAAATAATAGAATGAATGTTAAGTTAGCAATACAAACTTTAAGTGAAAGTGTATACAATTCATTAATGTTTTTATTAAAGTTACCAGACTCTACAATATAGTAAATAGTCAATTTGCTAATTGCAAACCAACTGCTGAGTTTTGTCTAAATTTCAATAACATGGGTGATATTTTAAATTGCAACAATAAATTTTCTCGTCATAAGTTTAAAACACCACTAACTTCTGAAAATTATGCACAACTACAAACACATGCTAAATACTTTGAAGAATATATTAATACATTAGAGGACGCGAATGGCATTCCCATATTACAATCTGGTAGAAAAACTGGTTTCCTTGGACTAATTATATGTTTAAGAAATATATTTCCTTTATTTTTTCGTTTAAAGATTTTCGGGATGACATATTTGTTAACATATAAATTATCTCAAGATTTTCTTGAAACATATTTTAGTGCTATAAGGAGTCGTGGAGGATTTAATAACAATTCTAATGCTCTACAAGTAAAAAGTGCATACAAACGTCTATTAATCAGGCATGAAATAAAACAGTTTGATACCAGCAATTGTCTTTCTGATAGTTTCGAAATTTTGCATGCAACATCGAATCCAAAAAAAATTAAATGTCCCATAGTAAATGAAGACATGGAAAACTTCGATAAAGAAATATTAACTTTTGATCATGACTATGTGAAAACAATGTGGCAGCTAACACCATATGTAGACAATATAGTTCAATATATAGCAGGATATATTTGTAATAGACTGTACAACATTATAAATTGTGAAATATGTAAAAACCAGTTAGTAGGTGAAAAAATGCCTTTATTATCAGAACTTAAAAATAGAGAGCCATATTTAAAACCATCTGATGATGATATTTGCATTATTTGTAAAATATCAGAATCAACAATTCGGCAGTACATGAACGAATTAAAAAAAAAATGTATTAAACAATTTTTAACAAATACCGTACTTAGTAAATTATCGTCTCCATTTTCTAACAGTACCATGCAAGATTACATATTAACTCAGGAAATATTCGATAATCATAGAATACAATTGTGTAAACATATTATATCATTGTATATTGATGTAAGATTGTTTTATGAAGCCAAAAATATGTCTAGCAAAGACGATTATATTCGTCAAAAATACACAAAACTTATTTTATTCCATCATCAATAGCATTAATTATTATTAAGATTGTGTAAAGTTTCATAGTTTTAGTATATATAATATGTATGTTTTGTAAAATAATAAAACTATGTGTTCAAATTATAAACACGCTTATATTTATTTCCATTCATATTTTAATATATTATTATATTTAACTGCAAACATTTTATATGTTTAATATTTATTTTTATTAAGATCTTTAATTTAAAAGTTACAGTATTTTTATTAACTAATATTTTAAATATATAATTCTACGTACAAGTGTGATATACATACACAATAAATATATATATAATAAAATAAAATTACAACGGTATAAAATTAATTTTATATATACAAAAGATTTAACATTCAAATAAAAACAGTACAATAAATATTTTTTTTCAACATTACTATTTCTATATTTTTGAAATAAATTGTAATTGTATTTATTAATAATTAATATATGTACCAATAATTAACAATTTGAACTCACATTTAACACTTATTTTTTATGTGAATGTTAAAGAGAAATTACTAAGAAATCAAATGTGACTTTAATAATTATATATTTTAGACTCGGGGTATCTTTTTTAATTATACTTTATAATATCTAACCTCTACAATATACGTGCCATGAGTGCGCATGCATACGTTCGCACGCATGCGCATTCAAAGTACACGAATTGTGGAAGAGAGAAGTCGATTTTCTATCTCACTATCTTGGCACACCCCCCACTCTCAAAAAGAGGCTACGTTAGCAATATAGTAGTATTACATATATGTGTATGACTTATACAAAAGATTTGATATCAACAATTGATGCTAAGTTAAATTATGTATAGATGACAGTCGCTTTGATATATTTCTCGTGTAGAACCACCATTTGGGCCGGTTTCACTAACGCCAATTACTTAATCAGCCGTGGAACTGATGATTAATTGCGTTTGCTGTTTGATGAAATTCTTTGTATATGATACATTCCAACCCAAGTTATAATGGCTTTATTCCCCTTAAAAATTATTACATGAAAATCATATCACAAAATTTACTAAATCTAATGATATATGTCTCATCTTTATAAAAGATTTGATATCAATAATTGTGACGCCAAGTTAAATTCTATTAATTTTTTTACTAAATCTAATGATATATGTTTCATCTGTATAAAAGATTTGATATCAACAATTGTGGCGCCAAGTTAAATTCTGTTAATTTAATTAAATTTATCAAAATTTTATGTATTATTCGTAAAAAAGATTTGATAGTCAAATTAAATAGTGAATATTAATCTAACATGTATTATTTGTACAAACAATTTGATATCAACAACTGTGGCGCCAAGTTAAATTCTACTACAAAAT
>NW_017256051.1:2339938-2375572 GCF_001594055.1 Mycetomoellerius zeteki
GATAAGATATACGTATACTTAGGTTTCATTGTATAAAAATTATAATAAAGATAGTACCATTTGAATTAAATAAATAATAAAAATAGTATTACTTGAGTTTTATTTTTTATTTTGATAGTAGAATTGATCTTCGCGCCACAGTTGTTGATATCAAATCGTTTGTATAAATAATACATTAGATTAGATTAATATTCATTATTTATTTAATTTGGCATGGTATAAAGAAGGATTTAACTTGGCGCCAGTTCTTGATATCAAATCTTTTATAGGAGTGATACATATCATTAAAGTTAATATTTATTTAATTTGATATTCGAATTACATGGAATTTAACTTGGCGCCAATTGTTGATATCAAATCTTTTTTACGAATAATATATAAAATTTTCATAAAATTTTGATGAATTTAACTTGGCGTACAGATATAACACAATACTCTTTATTACAATAACACACTTACATGTTTCGGTTCATTTTTCAGCCCTCTTCAGAGACAATAATCACCTTTATAGATACAATATAATTATTTTTTATTACATCAAAGCCTTCGTTATTATGATTTTTAAAAATCATGTTACGACATTGTAAATATAATTATATATAATAAGGTAACATGAATAAAGTAAATTAGTAACAATTAATTTTATGGTTCTCAAATTTATAACAAAAGTGATGATTGTGAAAAAAATGTTGTATGCAAAGAGATTTCTTGCATCATGTGCAAGTAATTACATCAATACCGCCGCAAACATTGCATGTGTTGCTTTAGAACGTTTTTTTAAACAAAAATCTACAGGAGTTTCAAATTCTTCCGGAGTTTCAAAATCTTCAAAAGTTTCAAAATCTTTAATATCTATATAACCGCTTTTGTGCCAGGCATATTTGCCATATTATACCAGTGTATCAGTTGCTACGATTTTGTAAGTATACAGTGTATCAGTTGCTACGATATTGTAAGTATAGGGTGTCCGGAAAGTGCCGGGACACCTGAACATCATGGAAAGTATAAATATTAAAGAAAAGTGTTTCAAACAAAAGTTATAGGGAATCATAGGGTTCAAAAGGATCTATTTACTGATCACATCCCTTTGACCTTGGGCCTCGCCAAGGCCAGGTCAAGGTCACATCGATTTTTTTTTAAATGGAACCATCTATTTTTCATTATATATTCTTGCAGCTTATCTCGAGAGCTTTCCAAAACTCTATAATAAAATATTTTTTCACCAAGTACTTTTTTAGTTATGATGCTCGAAGATTACAATACCTCCGGCATTTAGTATTATTCAAGGTGTCCGACCGATAGCTAAAACCTCTTAAATGTCGCTCGGTCGGACACATTGAATAATACTAAATGCCGGAGGTATTGTAATCTTCGAGCATCATAACTAAAAAAGTACTTGGTGAAAAAATATTTTATTATAGAGTTTTGGAAAGCTCTCGAGATAAGCTGCAAGAATGTACAGAGTGGGCCATTTAAACCTTCGGCATCCGGCAACCTTGTAACTTTGACATCTGTTGTCAGATCAGCTAATGTAAACACATTTTCGAAGCGTCAGTCCAAGCGAATTTGTGTCATGGAACATTACACGCCACCACAACGCGCTGTTATCGTACAGCTTTACATTCAAAACAACTTCTCAATTGTGAAAACGCAACGTGCATATCGTGCAAAATATCGAGTGAAAAAAGCGCCTTCAGACCATACTATTAGACATTTACACCAAAAATTTTTGGGCACCGGTAATCTTGGTAATGCCAGTCATCGAGGCCGACGGCGTCCGAGGCGGTCTGACGAGAATATTGAGGCTGTACAGGTCAGTGTACAGAGATCTCCGACAACATCGAGTCGTCGACGATAACGGATTTTTTGGTGCCATTTCTGGCTGACAATGACATGGAAAACTTTTGGTTCCAACAAGATGGCGCTACAGCTCACACAGCCCGAGCCACGATCGCTTTATTGCGGCCTTTAATAATACTCCTTTATTACGTTCAATCGTTTCTCGTCTATAATTCTTTTACGATTTAATTTCTCTTGTTGGTTTTAAATTCAAATAACACAGCACTAAAGTAATACGATTTTACAAGATATTAATTCAATTTATACGTCAAACAATAAATGTAATTCATATAAGTGCGACGTACACTCTGCACTTTTCGTCTTACAATTACATAATACACGAATTTCGATCTTGACACTATGTTATCACCCAAACGTTACGTTAAAGTGCTGTCTAGCCGTGCGTGATAAAAATATCTATGACTAGACATCCGCAGAGTTCCAAGTATTTGTATCATTACATCGTTACTTCCTGTTTATGCGAAAATACGCAACATCACGAACATGCTGCGTGAAGGAGTACGGATGGCGCGCGTATAGAGGCGTTTTTAATTATTTCTCTAAAATGGTACTTTGGAAAATAACTTTATCACACATGGTTGAATTCGTTTTAAAATAATCTTTCTTTTTATTATAAAAGAAATTAAAATTTAAGAAAAAAAGTCAAATGGTGGAGATAAACAAATAAAAAAAAGAAAAAATTTTTTTCTCTTGTATTATAAAGTACTCTTGAAACCATGCAACTTTTATTTCAAACATTTTTTTTCTATCTCGTACAGTTTCGACAATATCCGCTTCGAAAGAGAAAAACCGATTTTCTTTTAAAGGATGTTTCACCCCTTAAAAGTGCGTATGGGCACATATAAAAAAGTACGTGTCGCTTATTTTTGTCTGGAAAAAAACATACTAAAAGATCATTAAGATCGGAGGGGGACAGTTGTGTCCCTTTCTTTGTGAGTTATTTATTATAAGTTTTCTATTATACAAGGTATGGGACTTCCACGTCAACCGGATCACCTGCGTGCCCAAAAATTAGTTCAACGAAAATAAACATTCAAGGTCTCAAATTATTTGTATATGTACTTATGTACTTTCGAAAGAAATGTGGCGTTTTGAAAAATCCAATATAGCACCAAGAAGCGATGAACATCACACACAAATTTAACACTTTGTTGCTTAAATCATTGTACTAATCCCCAATTGGTTTGAAAATTATTGTAGGTTTTTCGAGGTCGCTGACTACGAATCTGCTGTCAAAATTTCGAAATTTAAAATAATAAATCAAATATGGCGACCAGTGTACGAAACTTTGAGTTCTTCAACCCTATATTCTTAGAGCTTAGCGCTTCAACCTTTTTTAATTCTCATACCTTTTAACCCCGAGCACGAAAGAGTAAACTATTTCAAGTTAAGTCTTATAGTTAGAATAAAAAATATTTCATCATTAGTTTTCAGCAGGTGGTAAATAATGTTTAAATGCACGTTCACGGAGAGAAAAAGTTTGCTATGATCGCTAATCCCTTGCTGTAACGAAAAATTCCATTTGTGTGCGAATATAGGGATCGCAAAATTATTTGCAGGTGTAACAAATAAAATTTGTCGACTTATATTTGTTAACCTACACGGAGAGAATTTTCTTTTAAAATTTACCCTGAAAATATGGTAGTTGTGATACAATACAATATTTAAAAAATTTTTTATCATGCACTTCAGTAAAATTAATCAAACTTATTTTATATTTTATTGTAGTTTTACCAATGAATGAGAAAGATTTAAAATTCTTTTAAAATTCTTCGAAATACAATGTTGTCCCACGACTATCATATTTTCAGGGTAAATTCTAAGAAAAAATTCTCTCCGTGTAGTAATCAAGGTTTGCTACAGTTGCAATAAAATAAATATATTTGTTAAATAAGCAAAAGATATATAATTGCATATAATATTTGGAGATAAAGATTAAGACGAGATTAAATGAATTAATTAAAATGAAGTAAAATGGAATTCCTTCTTTTTATTTTATTACTACATGTATATTAACAGAATTTGCAATACATGAAACATGAAACATATAATACTTACAATGAAGTATAACGTATTTACAATAAATGAAGTATACAATACTTTTGAGGCTTTCACAGGTCTTTATTTCAGAGATGCCAGAAGGTTTGTATATTATCGCCGTGTCATTATCCATTGCTAATGCCAACGTTTCGTGAATCTTGCTGTTCACTTCATCAGGACGAGGAGCGCGTATCAGTGCGCGTATACGCGTAAAGTATACGGACAGGGCTGGATACATTTCAAATACTTCTATTTGAAATGCAGTATTTGAAATACAAATTGTATTTCAAATATCGTATTTCAAATACAATACAAAATGTATTTTGCATTTTGTATTTCAAGATCATTCGATTTTGTATTTCAAATACAATTTCAATGTATTTTGAAGATGCCAAAAAAGATTCTTGATAATAATCCTTGAAACAACGCTTATTGGCTGCGTTCAGAAATGTTAGGATTATGGCAGAGAACGAGACATAACGAGATGTAACTGTCATAGTCATGACATAGACAGTCGTGGAGTCTTAAAAGTCGTAAAAAACTGACCAATTCTAATCGAGTATTCTTCTTATATTTGAGTGCGATTGGTTGGTTTCCTACGACTTAAGACTCCACGACCGTCTACGACTTCTATGTAGAGGACCCTTAAGAGCCTAAGCAAAAAGATAACCGTAACTAAGTCATGGAACGTAAGTCGTAGTTATAGGTTGACCAAAACATTGTGCGTTGACCTACGATTACGACTCATGTTTCACGACTTAAGGCGAGCACCTCATGTATCGTGCTGAAAATAATGTAATTTTTCGTAATTTTTTAATAGGAGACTATACGACAAATTCTTTTGAAATTTTCAGGATATGTTATTGTAATATTGAATTATTAAAAAAATATTTTCTTGATAGAAAAACAATGTGAATTTTATATTTATAATAATTTAATTTTGATGCGTCGGCGTTGACGGCGTGCTATGTAACACTACTTGTATTCATCCGAAACAAAAAAACAAAACGATTTTTTTTGTAGGGTTTACATTATTAATTAAACCTATTTTTAAAGAGAATAATATCAAATTATAAAAATGACGACACATAGAAGAAAAAATTTCGATTTTTACGAAAAATTTTCATGTTAATTATGTAATAAATATAATTTATTTAAACAATACAATTATAAATAAAGGTTCAATATAAGGAAAGTATTTATCTAAATGTATGCACAAGAGGGCTCTATCGGATGAATAGTTTTTAAGTTATCTTGCACGTCAATTTTAAAAAAGTAGTTTCGAGAAAAACGTATTTAAAATTTTAGGTATACAACTAACAATTTTCGAGTACTTATAGCTGATCTGCTATGCTGAGCCTATAAAGTAAATTTGAATGTACACACTATAGAGTATAATGTCTCTATAGGATACACAAAATAAATATTCCAGTTATGTTCAAAGCCTAAGGGTCGACAGAAGGGACGTACCGCGCGCTCAGCGCTTTACCTACTTGGTCCGCAATAAAATCATCTGTAATTAATCTGTCAATTCTTCGAATTTCGTTCTAAAATTCAAGGGACATATTTCTGATGAGTTAAATTATTAAATTATGCAAAAAAAAATTTTTCAATTTTTTTTGACGTTACATGAGGTGCCCCCCCCCTTAATTACGACCATCTTTATGCTGAAGCCCTAAGCCAGAGAAGAACGTTGATGTCGCAGTCGTGACTAGTCGGGGAAGTACCGGGCACACAAAAAAATTTAGAAGTATATTGTATTAAAAAGTATTTTATATTTTAAATAAAAAATTTGAAAATATTTTATATTATATTTAAAAAAAATATTTTGTATTTGAAATACAAATTTTGGAAGTATTTTGTGTTTTGTAATTCAAATACAAAGATTGCCAATATTTTGTATTTTATATTCCAAATACTTTGATGATGTATTTTGCCCAGCCCTGTATACGAAATACGTCGGAAATAAATACGGCGATCCGAAGAGAACTGAAATATTGCGAAGAGTTACTACGATAAGACAAAGAACGGCCATTTCGCCTATACTGACGCCGGCGCTGTGCCGGCTCTGACTTAATTGAGAACTTCATTAATGAGAGAGCCATACTTACAAACATGCAAAAATTCAAAATTGAAATGCAAAACGTGGGCAAATGCACGTTGTCATAATTACAATTATATTAGTAACAAATACAAATTAATGTGCAATTTTTTTAATTACTTGCTACAAAAGATTATTTGCATCAAATGTAAAATATTTGTTAAATATGCAAATTTGTTTGCTATAAACTGCAAAAAAATTTGACACACATTCTGCAATCCCTTTTCCGTTTATAGCGAATCTGTTTCCTCCATGTTCAAACAGATGACTTGCGACAGTATAGGTACATTGTTGCTGAATTTGGTATTTGAAAACCTAGGAGTAATCATTTTCGAACCAATTGGGGACAGGTTTAAGCAAGAAAATGTTAAATTTGCACATGATATTCATCGCTTCTCAACGCCGTCGACATTAGATCTGCCACATTAGATTTTTCAAAACGCCACATTTCTTTTGAAAGTATATACATATACGAATAATTTGAGATTTTGAACGTTTATTTTCGTTGTGCCGATTTTTAGGCACACAGGTGATCAGATTGACGTGGAACGTCCTATTTAATAATTAAATGTTCAACCGAATTAATCAATTCAATTATTCAAAAACGATCTTAAAAGTGTGTGATGCTTTAAAATGAAGCAATTTTTTCGCTTACACATACACAACACATCAAAATTAGGGTATCATTAAACCGGCAAATTTTACCGATTCTTAAAAGGCTATATCTCACTTTGTCCAGGGATCGCAGGATAATTTTTGTGAGTCTTAAGGGGGCATTATACACCTAGATGCATAGAAACGATGCCTAATTTTGCGAATTTTTTGTGGAAAAACGGATAGAGATAAAGAAATCGGGCTTATTCCACTATAAAGATGATACTTTTCTCTATTTACCATTAAAATTTTATTAAAAAATAATACAAAATGGAATCGCTATATTAAAATTTTCGTATGTCATGTTTTTTAAAACAGATTTTGCGGTAACCATTGCTGCTCGCACAAAACTCATCTGAAAGTAAAATTAGAACAAGTTTTAAAAAATTGAAACATAGATTTTGTGCTTGACGTAGCCGTTTTTCAAAATATTGCGTTTCAATAAAATGACAGCTGGTCAAAATTAAGATAACGATTTTACACAAAAAATTTTGCTCGTTTTTGACGACGAAAAAAAAACTAAGCATCGTAGGTAAAATCCTACCTCAAGAACTAGTTTTTAGTATGTAGAAAAAATATAAAATTTCAAATCGATCGATCAAGCCGTTTCCAAAATATAGTAGTTACGCGTTTTGAAACCTACGTTTTGAGAAAAACGCGTTTAAAGTTTTACATTCAGTTTGCACTACAAAGACAAAAGTCTTTTTATACTTACACTGAATCGTCTACTCCAGGGCCGTAAAGCAAACCTTCTGCCGAAGTGGATGCTTATAAAAAATTGCTTTGGTGTTGTTTATTGTTATCTATAGTTTCGTGTAACTATTTTCCGCCGGATTGGTTTAAAACTTTACAGAAACGTTCTTAAGACGTTATACTTTAAAAATATGTAAAAAAGAAAAGATCGATTTTTTCATTATCTCTTCAAGTGTATATGCCCCCTTAAAGAATGAAAACTCTGCTTTAAAAAATTAAAATTACATTTTCCGCCCCATTGAATGATCTTTTTCGCTAAAACCAGAGCCAGGTCATATTAAAATTATGAAAATGTTACGACCTTCCAGCTTTTTATGGACAAAACGAGGACACAGCAAAAAATATCACCACATAAATCTTGAATTCGGAAACTAGTTCTTTAGAAAGACATCACGAATATTACTCTAGCATTCCTAGGATCTAATCCGGTAAAAAATTTTTCATGCATGAATATGTATAAATATGTATAAACATACACTGGCAGTCAAAAATCTTTGAACACCATGCATACTTACGGTATAAGGATAAAAAGGATTGAGACAAACATGAATATTCGATCAAAATCAAAGAAAATATTATATTTATTTATAAAGTATAAGAAACAAAACAAAACATTATCATTTGAGACCCTTACGATTAGAAAAAGTTAAACCTTCTTTTCAAAAAAGCCACCTTTAGCCCTTAACACATTTTTGACTACTCTAGGCATCCTGTTGATTAGATTTTGCAAAATAATTGGCTCTAATTGTTTCCAAGAGACTTCTAATATATTCTAGAGGCTTTCCTGAGAGGTTCCTCACTTTACGGTCAAGTTCTTTCCATAGAAGTTCGATTGGGTTTAGATCAGGCGATTGTGGTGGCCATTCCATTAATTTTAGTATATTCTCTTCTCTTTTCTTTATCAAGAAATTCTTGCAAAGCTTTGAAGTGTGTTTCGGATCATTATCTTTCTGCATAATGAATTCCCGGCCGATCAGTTTTTTTCCTGCAGAAACTGCGTGATAAACAAGGATTTTGTGGTATCCTTTCTGATCGAGATTTCTATTGATTCTATACAGAGCACTCACTCACATAGTAGGAAAATGCCCCCAAAACCATTACGGATCCTCCACCATGTTTGACAGTTGGTGTAATGCAGTTGGGCATCATCTTTTCGTTCACCGAGCGTCGTACGTATGTTCTTCTTTTGCTGCCAAATGTTTCAAATTTGGACTCATCCGTCCATAACACTTTTTAAAAATCTTCTACGGTCCAATTCCTGTGTTTCTGCGCCCATTGCAATCTTTTCTTTTTATTTACTAGACGAAGAAGTGGTTTCCGTACAGCAACTCTACCAAAGAAACCAGCTGATCTAAGTCTCCTTTTGATAGTTGCTACAGATATCTGCTTGCCAGATATCTGCTTGGCCTAAGTTGAAATCTACTTGAATTATAGGAGCAGTTCGCCGTCTATCTCATTTGGAGAGCACGATGGACTTATCTTCAGCTTTCGTAGTCACCCGTGGCTTCCCACTTCGTGATCGATCTTTGTTGATTCCAATTTCACGAAAACGCTTGATGGTGTATGCAACAGTGGACCTGGGGATCTTCAGTTTTGAGGCAATGTTACGAATAGAAAGACCATCATTGTTGTAGTATGCATTGATACGGTCCTCGTCTCTCGGTCCACATTTGTTCGCAATCGCGGAGCCATCTCTTATATAAAATTCACACAAACATTTTCTTTTCAATTCAATAAAAAATAAAAACTTGTATTAATACTAGAGTACCACATACCTTGTTATCAAATCCTTGTTTCTGAACTTTCTAAATTGTTTTCACGTTACGATGACACAAAAGAAACGGAATATTTGCGGAAATATTTGCAAACACACGGACAAAGATACAGCGCCATGCAGAATGGAAATTGAAATTACTGTTGTCAACTAAATGATTATTTTTAGAAGATTACAAAGATAGTTTGATTTTTTCCAAGGGTCTATAAGAGTCAAATGATAATGTTTTGTTTTGTTTCTTATAAATATTTTATAAGAAACAAAACAAAATTTAAAGTATAAGTATTTATAAGTATAAATATTTATATTTGATAAATAAATATAATGTTTTCTTTGGTTTAGATCGAATATCCATGTTTGTCTTAAACATTTTTATCCTTATACCGTAAGTATGCATGGTGTTCAAAGATTTTTGACTGGCAGTGTACATAAATATACATAAACATGTATAATCATATATGAAATATGTCCATACATGATCATATTGGATTGGAGAAAAAGTTCTGCGGATTTTTTAATAGATGATACTAATGTCAAAAAATAGATATTATGTGTCATTCGAATACCAGTCTGCCGCACATTTTTTGACAAGTCACAGTACGCTTGACATTTGGCAGAAGTGTTTGTTTTGGTCGGACGTGTTTTGCGTGTTTTACGGCATCCAAGTAAAATGGAAGAGCAAAAATTGCATTTTCGCCATATTTTGCTGTTTTTATTCTGTAAAGGTCATAAAGGGGCGGACGCTAAGCGTGAAATATGCGCCGTGTATGATGTTTCGGCCTTAAGCGCGGACACATGCGAAAGATGGTTTGCTCGCTTCCGTTCCGAAGAATTTAACTCTAAGATGCACCACGCTCTGTATCAAATGCTGCTGACGATGACTAACTCCTGGCAGTGAAGAGTGATCGACACTTAACGACTCGAGAGATTGCGGAGCGCTTCGGCATTCATCATACAACCATTGCGGATCGATTGAAAAAGCTTGGCATGGTGAAAAAGATCGATGTATATATGAGTGCCGCACGACAGAAAAGAACATCATGGGCTGGATTTTGGTGTGAGTCTCTCCTGAAACAGAACTCTGTAGACTGTGTAGACCCACTTCTGAAACGTATCATCACTGGAAACGAGAAATGGATTGTCTATAACAACATCAAGTGGCAGAAGTCGTGGTGCGAGCGAGTCTTCATAAACGGTGGCGAAACCTGATTTGCATCTGCAGAAGGTGATGTTCAACATTTGGTGAGACTACAAAAAAGTGCTGTTCTTCGAGCTGCTCCCGCAAGACCAAACGATAGATTCGAAGAAGTACTGCGCTCAATTGGACAAATTGCGCAAGGCAATGCAGGAGAAGCGGCCAGAATTGTCGAATAGGAAGGGTGTGGTCTTCCATCATGACAACGTCCGACCACAGACTTCATCATGAAAAAAAAATTGCAGTGCTTTGGCTCGGAAATGATGCAGCACCCATCATATTCGCCGAATCTTGCACCATCCAATTATCATTTGTTTCGTTCGCTGCAAAACAGTCTTGGTTCAAAACGGTCAAAGGTTCGACTCAATGGAGGCCGTTCGAAATCGCCTCGCTGATTTTTTTGCCCACAAGTTCCAAGGGTTTTATGAGAGCGACATCAAGACCCTACCGAAGCATCGTCAACTTGTAGATCAAAACGGTCAATACATTGTTGACTGAATAAATTGTTATAAATGTCGATTTTTTGTTTAAATTTTATACTAAAAATCCGCAGAACTTTTCCTCCAACCCAATACATCTCTCTTTTTTTTATAAAATTATTTTTAAGTTTAATAGAAATAATAATAGTAATAGTAAAAAAACATTAAAAATAATTAGAAGAATAATTTTCACACTATTCATTTTAGAAAAAATCAAGTTCAAAGAAATGAAAAAAATAACTTACGTATAATTATGTATAAAGTTATGCATAATTGTGTATGAAAATTTTTTTTACATTTTCCAAACTCATTTGTTTCTAAAACGAACAATACGAAAATTATCCCTTTAATAATTTTCTATGTTTTCACATTACTATTATTATTTCTATTACACTAAAAAGTAATTTTACAAAAGAAAGATGGATGAACATATTTCATAATATATGATTATATATGTTTATGAATATTTGTATATGTTTATACATATCTAATTTATACATATTCATGCATGAAAAACTTTTTACCGGGAAGTTATCATGTTTCAAAGTAAACATTTCGTAAGATTTTAAATAACTACCGCCAGCATTACCATTACATGTGCACTAGGGGAGGTTGCTTGTTCAAAGTTTACATATTACTAGAGCACTAAAGATATAGGTATTCCTATCCGCCATTTTCATGCCAAATCAGTGCCACTACAGTGAGTGTTACTACAGCGAGTGTTACAATGCTGATCGAAAGTCGGCGCATTTAATCCAAAAAGTATGTATTTTTCCCCATTCAAAAAAAAAGACATTCATACAACCACGAAAATAATTCATTTCTGTGTCAGAATAGAAATTTGTTCTTTTTATCTGCAAATATTTATGTCTCAGAAAGATAACCCTCAAGACGTTATTTTCTTGTTGCAGAAATAAATCGTATAAGGGTATAAGTATTCGCATTTAAAAAATGCCTGGCTGTGCCGCAGTTAATTACAGTAATCGGGTTGACAAGGGCTATAGGCTCTTCTCGTTCCTGAAGGGTAAACGTGGGACAAAATGGGTTGACAATATGCGACGAGATAAGTGGACACCGACTACCTCTTCGCGATTGTGTGAGGTAAGTATCAAAATAAGGATATAATTTTTTTTATCATGTCACACAATGGCCTAATACTCATTAAAAAACGTTAATAATAGTTTTTTGTTTGTTTCAAGGTACATTTTGAAGATTCCCAATTCGAAGCCCACCGCATTGATGGCTCGAGAAAAACTTAAACCGAATGCAGTCCCAATGCTTTTCGATGTGCCCAACCCCCCGCCACGAATCGATCCACCTAGATGAAAATCACTGTACAAGGTTACTTACGACAAAAATTAACCACATTTTTTTAACCTATCACTGTCAAGATTAATATTTTTCGCTCCTTTCAGAATCGTAATGAAAACGCAACACCTGCTCAAGTAGCAATAGTCGGTAGTTTTGACCGATCGGTGCTTCAAGAATATTGCGTTTTCATCACGATTCTGAAAGGAGCGAAAAATATTAATCTTGACAGTGATAGGTTAAAAAAATGTGGTTAATTTTTTTCTATAACACTATTTTTTGTATAACACTAACTTTCACAAATATAAAAATAAATTAGTGTTTATTATACAAAAAGTTTATTTTGCGACTATCTTCACCACTTACGCTAACATTTGGCACATTAGGCCTGTTTTTTTTTTTTTTTTATGGTGCACACGGTGCAATAAGTTGAAGTGAAACAGATATACGTTTGTTTCATTTCAACTTATTGCACTGTGTGCACCAGTTCAGACAGTGCAGGCAAAAAGAACAGGCCTATTACTTATTAATTATTTGTTTACATACTCGTATGTCATATTTGCATCTGCAATTAAATTTACAAAAACAATTTCATACTGATAATTCCGTACATCAAGTGTCCAATTGGACACTTTTTACAGTAGGTATATTAAATAAAGAAACATAGCTCATGTGACTTAAATTTGTTAGTTAGACATACACTCTATACTCAAACATGATATTTTAGTAATAAACCGAAAGAATAAAAATTCAAGAAACGACAAATTAAAAATTTCATAATTACAATTACTTTGCGGAACATTTGATTAAGCTATTTGTTTATATCTCGTCGAACTATCCCAGATTTAAAAAAAATCATGTTTCTACGTCAATTTATTTCTGAGAAAATGTAAGTTTAGCAAATTTTAACGCACGAAATCAGATACGCGCGAGTCGCCAAGCGGCCCAGATATCCCCACTCGATCGCGTGCCGGCTTCCCCCACTTCGTCCGACGCACTGTTCTCAACTTTCCAATGGTTTTAAACAAACTTTTCGGGCAACAAAAAATTCGAGAATTCTCAACAGCAAACTCAATTCTTCCTTGACAAATTTGTGCCAGACGAGACTCTTAATCTTAAAAATTAGAGCCACAGTGATTTTTTGAAAAAAAAAACATTGTTATCTCGGCTCCTAATAATCGGAGGGTAACTTTTTTTATTAATTATGCAGTATAAGGGACTATCCTCTAATGACCTTGACTTTGACATATATTGTCAAGTGACATTGCCGAGTGATCTTGAACAAATTTTAGCTGTCGCTCGTTGTTCCTTAAAAAGTTAACAAAAAAGTTCATCAATAAAACCTAACTTTTGGACACTACTGCGCTCCGATGAAACAAATTCCCTGCTTTAATAGCGCAAAATATTTTCTTATATAACTTCTTATATAATCTATCTTTAGACCAGAGAGAACCCCTTTAGTATTTATTTTGATTTCTTTGATTACATTTATTCTTGGTCTGTTACATTGTATACACTCTGTCAGTATACTTTCATACTCTTCAGAGGATCTTTGTCCTATTTATCATGTGTGCTGTAGATTGTGATCTATTATATTAATTATAAAATGAGATTCAATGGCACAATTAAATAATAATGCTTAGCTTGCTGTTCAAGATGTTGTTGGTGATGCAAAATTATGGCCGAAATTCATACGCAAAATGTTTTGGGGTCGCAATTTGACCAATCATAAACGGATGATACTGGTTAATTTCGCCTACGTAAATGCTATATCTGAGGAATTTTTGCATGATATTTTATCTTTCACGTTGAAACAAGCATACACGAATAATTGGAAACGTGAGATTCGGGTTACAGTGTTTATTTTCGCGAAATGTTAGATTTAAACTCCTATCCATGTAAAAAGAATGGAAAAGGTGTAAATTATACATAATAAAATATTTTCTGTTTTACAAACAAATTCTTTGCTTTAATACCACATTTTTTTTAATGAACTTTTTTGTTAATAACTTTTTAACGAACAACGAGCGACGACTAAAATTTCAAGGTCACTTGGGGTCACCCCTGTGAAGCTAGCCCCCTATTATTAAAAAAAAAATGTTTTTGAGAGTTCTGAATAGATATCCAATGGTTCCAGAGTTCCCGATAGGTTTAAGAAACAGTTCTGGCCATTATATATATAGAATCATAAAAACACGATTAAAAAATGGAGGGCTAACTTCAAGCAGTCCCCAATTTTCAAAAAAAATCATTTTTTTAGAGTTCTGGATAGATTTTGAATAGTTCCAGAATTCCTGATAGGTTTAAGAAATAGTTCCGTTCGAGAGAAAGTAAAAAAAAACGTCATTGAAAAATCCGAAATTGACACCTAAAAACAGCCATAACTTTGAAAGTATTATTTTTACACAATTTTCTCATTAAGATATTTTATAGAATTCTGCGGGGCTACCCAGAACTCTCAACAGAACTGTCAGAACTCTTAAAAAAATTTTTTGCTTTTCTACATTAGAAAATCGACACCTATAATTGCTCGTAACTTTTCAGTTCAAATTTTACGGACTTTTGTCATTAGGATTTTCGACAGAACTCTGCGGGGGCTACCCAGAACTCTCGACAGAACTGTTATATATAATTGTTGAATATAAATTTGTTAATACATATTCATACATTTTTTAATATGTAACAGTATGACTGCGAAACGTGTGAAAATTATAAATACAGCTACATCTTTTAATTAATATTCCTGACCCGAATGAAATCCAGCATTGTATGAGCCATTTTCATAACAAAATATTTGATAAAATAAGCATGATAATACAATTGTTCCGTGTATCGTAATGCTACTAAATATACGACTAAAGTTTTATAACAATGTTGTTTCTCCTCAATCACTGTTTCAACCGTCGCGTCGCTGCGTCTGCGTCGAGTCTAAGTTGACGAGCGGAGCGACCGCGGCGACGTCGGTAACTTTGTAGTAGGGCTAATGATTTGAATCGGGTAATAAGTTACCCGAATAACCCGGGTACTCGCTCATTACCCGAAACATGCGGGTAATACCCAGATACCCGATATTAGTCGTATTACCCGGACGCATTACCCGGTTACCCGTATTAATCGTATTACCCGAGTACCCGTATCAGTTATATTACCCGATGACAGATGTAACCCGTACAGGTTTTTGTTTTTTGTCATAAAATGTTATTTTCATACATTAATGTCAAATCTTTACTTTCTACGATCACACATTCCTGGAGCAATCGGAATTTAGACTAATTTAGAGTCATTAATCATGTTTTGTATCGAAAAAGTTGGGTATGGAAGTACTAGGTATTCGCCGTCGAGGAAATGAACATCTTGGTGTTCGCCGTCGAGAAAGCGGATGTCTACATGCTAGCCGTCGAAAAAATGGGTGTCTAGGTGTACGTCATTGAGAAACTAAATGTCTAGGTGTTCGCCGTCGAGGAATTAAGCGTCTAGGTGTTGTCTACATATTCGCCGACGAGTAAGTGGGTGTCTAGGTGTTCGCTGTCGGAGAAATGTGTGTCTAGGTGTTCGCCGTCGAGGAAGTGGGTGTCTAGATGTTCGCCGTCGAGGAATTAAATGTCTGGGTATTCAGTACGCTGCTGTGGTTTCGTGCCGTCCATTTTCTAATTCAGAAGAGCAAAAAATTTTTTGAAGAGTTTTGACAGTTCTGTTGAGAGTTCTGGATAGCCCCCCCCCCAGAGTTCTGTTGAAAATCCTAATGACAAAAGTCCGTAGAATTTGAACTGAAAAAGTTACGAGCGATTATAGGTGTCCATTTTCTAATTTAGTAGAACAAAAAATTTTTTGAAGAATTCTAACAGTTCTGTCGAGAGTTCTGGATAACCCCCGCAGAATTCTATAAAATATCTTAATGAGAAAATTGTGTAAAAATAATACTTTCAAAGTTATGGCTGGTTTTTAGGTGTCAATTTCGGATTTTTCAATGACGTTTTTTTTTTACTTTCTCTCGAACGGAACTATTTCTTAAATCTATCAGGAACTCTGGAACTATTCAAAATCTATCCAAAACTCTAAAAAAATATTTTTTTCGAAAATGAGGGGTTGCGTGAAGTTAGCCTCCCATTTTTTTAATCGCGTTTTTATGGCTTTATAATGGCCAGAACTATTTCTTAAATCTATCAGGAACTCTGGAGCTATTGGAAATCTATTCAGAACTCTCAAAAAAAATTATTTTTTTTAATAATGGGGACTAGCTTCACAGGGGTCTCGGTCATAACCTTGACAACATATGTCAAGGTCATTGGAGAGTAGTCTCTTATACCGCATAATTACCATTAACGAAATTATTCCATTTTTTATACGAAAGATACCTACTTTTCAAAATCATTTTAAAATAATTTAACTGCAAAAAATAGTTTTGTTACTAAGTGTACATAATAGTGCAACTCTTGAAGAATAATCACTCCTGTAAATTGCTGTGCGACTACTCAAAGATGAAAAAAACAAGTTTTGTGCAGACAGATGTTTAGTGAAAAAATGGCTTTTTGCAAAAACTAATGAACATTTCAGGGCTAGATCGTTTCGTCATCACGAAGGCTACATTTTATGAGAATTTCAAAGCTTTGTATTTAAATCTCGCTGAACAGAGAGCGAGTGCAAAAAGGCCTTTTTCGATGGTTTTTATTTTTTTCTACTTAAGAGGATGCTGGAGTGGCCAAATTGTCGGGATTTTGCAGATCGACATAAATTTTCGAATTTACTGAACGGAATCAAAAATCCTTTTACAGGATTAAAGTAGACGCAAAATTTGGGAGTGCTGTAATAGACTATACTAAAATCAGGAAAAAAGTTAAAAATTTACATTTTTTCAACTCGTGGAGCTGTCACCTGACGTAGATGTTTCCTTAATACAAAAGTTTTATAGTTCGTATAGACCAAACGATAGTGCAGCACTCAGTGCATTACGTGCATAAACAATACTGAGTTTATGAAACTAAGATTAAAAGCTTTAAAAGAAAGATTTACATCGATCTGCAATTGACGTGTATACGAATGCTAAGCGAAGACTCGGAATAGTAAACAAAGCAATAATTGTGTCTAGCAGTAGGTATTGGATCTTCTAAGAGATAGCGTTGCAATATGTTAAATAAGGACAGATGAATGTGTTTGAGCGAGACACAACGATATATAATAAGTATAAGAAATTAATGGAAGATGTCACTATTATTGAATTTGGAATTAAAAAAAGTCTATACTATCAACCTCGATTAAGTTTGGCCGTCGATCCAACATCCCCTTGACGCTTTGAGTCACAGCGTAACATATAATATATGTTACACCTTTTGGCTCTTCTTTTCTAGACTATATTTCGAAGGTTTCACCGAAATTAATGATTCTTTTTTCATTATTCACTATATTAATATATAATTTCGACTTCTATGTACTGATTTTTCTATTTTGTTTGTATTTTTTTTTTTGTTATAAACATTTTAACGCGAAAAAAACGCTTTTTTAGGTTAAATTCATTTGTGAAAAAAAAGCCCCTATGAACATACTCATTTTTTGAGTTATATTTATGTTTTTGAGGTTGCTGAGATTACGAATATGCATTCGGTTTGTTTTACAAATTTTATTTCAATATTCTTACGTTTGTTTTATAAATTGTATTTTATGGCTAGAAAGCTAATTTATTTTGTACAGACAGTCAGTAACCGAACAGATTAGTTCCTTTTTTACCTGCTTAGCACCTGGCGAGCAGGAAGTTAGTTTAAGAAAGAGAGGAAGAAGAGAGAGAGAGAGAGAGAGAGAGAGAGCAGCGATTGAAAAATAAAAAGGGAGTTGCATCATAAACGATTCGAGAATGTTGTTGATCACTGTTGATATTCCTTTCCCACAGACTTCAGAAGTGGGATAAAAACACGCCTGAGATATAGCATTTTCGCGAGCATTGTCGAATTGTGTCCGAACTCGCGAGAGTACTGTGAATCGTATTGTGTGCCCGGTGGATTGTTGTACCGGCATATTGTATTGAAGCCGTTCCCGACATATTGGATTGAGCCATTGAAATTGACGCGTGTGTGCATAACATATCATGCTATCAGGATAACACCGTTACACAATTGAAACATTTCTTAAGAAAGCTAGGATTGGTGACGACTGGCTCAAAACTTGATTACACGATTGGCTGCTATAAACCCGGACTTGTTCTCGCAGGTTATAAACGCCGCCATGATGGATGGTAAGGTGACCGAAACACGAGACAAGTGTCTTCGGAAACGGAAGCTAGTGCGACGACCGACGCGAGTCTTAGTGCTATGAACTATAGAAAAGAAAGAAGGAACGAGAATACCGACGATCTATTACAGAGAGAACTTGAACTATTGAGACGTGAAAATGCGGTACTACAACGAGAGTTACGATTGGCTGAACGTAGTGAGAGTGATCGTTCAACGGTTACACCCCGTGTATCCACTGCTCCGTCATTGCGACTCAGAGAGGTTAGTGACTTACTTGCCGATTTTACGGGTAAGAAGGATAATTTCGATGCTTGGAAGGGCCAGGCTGAAGTTTTACGTACAACGTATCAATTGAGTGAAGATGCGATGAAGGTACTGCTAAGCTCACACTTGAAAAGGAAAGCACAAGAATGGTTTCATTCGACATCGACATCTCTCCAGTTAAGTGTCGATGAATTGAAAATATGAATCGTATGTTCAATCCTAGAAGGAGCAAGTTAGAATTGAGACGGAGTTTTGAGAAACGGATGTGGCAGACGGGAGAGTTTCACGGCGTATTTCCACGCCAAAACAATATTGGCAAATAAAGCGTCGATTGCTGAAGATGAACTGACAGATCTAATTGATGGCATGGTAAACCTTCGGATGAACTGCATATTCGAAATCATACAAACGACCACGTGTTTTTGATGTATTTTTGGCTCCTGAAAACGAATATGGCAGCAGAAATTGGCGCTCGGCCGTATCTTGGCCGTAATCTTGAAAAAACAGCTGAAAAACGACATTTTTTTAAGTTTCTTGCATTTATTTCGAAATATACGAATCGTACAAAAAAATGTTTCAAACAAAAATTGTAGAGCATGAAATTCTCTATAAAAAAGATTGTACACATTTTTGTCCTAATCACAAAAGGAAGCCCGTAAAACAGCGATGAAAGTGACTAGTTACACGTTTGTGCGGCCTTTACTTACACGTTTATGCTCTGTGATCACATGTGCATGCGTTGTACGTACTTTTCGGTAAGAGTGCACGAAATTTAAAGTCATAATCCATTAAATTAATAACCATTAATAACCCATGTGGATAGTGGGATGTATAGACAGTAATGCTTGGGTTCGGGCGGCTACGCCGCCCGAACGAAATAAAATAACATATCCTACCCGCTTGGGGCCTAACCGCCTAGAAGTTACAGCTGAGACAGTGTCTGCTTGGAATATTTTTAACCCATTGATATTTGGGGTGAGAATTCCAAATGGGTTTTTACTGTCTTTAAAAAGTCTTCTCACACCCCACTGTCTTCATTGGGTTAGGAATATTCCAAGCAGACACTGTCTCAGCTGTAACTTCTAGGCGGTTAGGCCCCAAGCGGGTAGGATATGTTATTTTATTTCGTTCGGGCGGCTATCCTACTATCCACATGGGTTATTAATGGTTATTAATTTAATGGATTATGACTTTAAATTTCGTGCACTCTTACCGAAAAGTACGTACAACGCATGCGCATGTGATCACAGAGCATGCGCATGTGACCACAGAGCATATTTCAGTCGCTACGTAACGTTGTGTATTTGTGTGTGTGTGTGTGTGTGTGTGTGTGTGTGTGTGTGTGTGTGTGTAAGCGAAATGCAAGAATTCGCTATGTGATATTCTCTGGAATGCTACATTCAACTCATCACTAGACATTTTGCAATATATAATATATATAGATATATGCGTAGATATATCTATAAGATACTGTATAAAATGCCTGCGAATCACGTCCTCATACATACTAAATTTTGGCACATTTCACTTGCGAGAAACCTAATTGATTAAGTTGGGTACTTTAACTACGGATTACGCGTTTATTATACAAGATACGACAAAAGTGTATCAAACCTTATTTGTAGAGGATTTTCCGCTCTGCATTTTTTGTTTGAAACATTTTTTCATACGATTTGCATTTTTCGAAATAAATACAAAAAACTAAAAAAAATCACGTTTTTTCGATGTTTTTTCGAAATTGCGGCCAAGATACGGCCGAGCGCCAATTTCTGCTGTCATATTTGTTTTCAGGAGCCAAAAATACATCAAAAACACGTGGTCGTTTGTTTCGTTTCGAATATGCAGCTCATCCGAAGGTTTACCGATGGCATACCTGATGGCCGCATGCGCGATCAACGCGTATCCAGCGATTTCAGAATAAAGACGAGTTATTGGAGGCTTTTGCGAATCTATCATTGCCTTCATATTCAAAGAGATTTCAACGTAAGAAGGACAAAAAGCCAGAGAAAGCGGATCGATCACGACGTGATGAGAAAAAAGAGGAACGAATAAGACGACAGTGCCACACGAGAATCGACCGCGCTGTTTTAATTGCAGCGAATTCGGTCATTTGTCAACTGAATGTAAGAAGACGCCAGCAAGAGAGAAGGGATCGTGCTTCCGTTGCGGAAGTAAGTCGCACAGAATTCGGGATTGCCTTGAAGAACCGAAGAAAGGCGTAAGTCAGCCACCAAAAGAGGAAACTACACATGTCGTTCAAGCGACGAATGTTGGTATCGAGCCACTTATGGTAAGTGTAAACTATACGGTCAAGGTAGGAATAATAACCATACTTCTTGTATAAATGTGATGACTGATACGGGATCGCCCATTCATTGATTCGGGAAGATTATGTACCGCGATGGGCTTGTAAGGCTATCCCTACGGATGTAGCGTCGTTTTTTGGTATTAACAAGTCAAAGATAAATATTGTAAGTCTCTTCGAAATTGATTGCATTACAGAGAATATTCCAGTTCAAATAAAGTTTCATGCAGTTCCGGCTGAAACGATAACATTTGCAGCGATACTTGAGCGCGATTACATTTTTTCGCCGCAATGTCGAGATGTATTGCCATTAATTGATAGAATAAGGGAAAACCATGAACTAGCGCAGATGGATGAAAATAAACAAGAGTGTGAATCGAGTGATATCTTTCAAATAGATTGCGCATCTGGACCGGCGATGGTCGTTGAAGATTTGAAGGTTAATCCGCGGATAGATTACCGAATTAGAGAAGAAGTGAAAAACTTATTCCAAGATGAATATCTAGAGAAACGTGAGGCCATTGTAACCCCTCCATCCGATGTAGAATTAGTGGTTAACTTAAAACATGATCAATCGATTAGCTATCGTCCGCGTAGACTCTCGTATGCTGATAAACAGAAATTGCAGGAAATTTTAGATAACTTATTGAGTGAAAATATTTGTTGAGATAATAAACGACTTCTAACTCATCCGTTTAACATTACCGACGCAGCACGCTAAGCTAGTTGACAGGACGGGTCGAAAGTCACTAAAGCGCTGACATCAATGGCGTTGCAGTTCTGACGACGGAAACTCTCTCGGCTGCTCGGTTTTTTTTTTTATCATCTCTCGGTTTTCCAAGTTCGCGAGCCAATATATATACAAGTCGCGAACGTATATCTTTTCAGTTCAGTTTTTCTTTACCTTTACGTTTGTATTATATCTGCTATTAAACTGCGTTAATAACGTACATTCATGGTTGTTTCTCGATACAACCTGTTCTATCCAAGCTGCGCCTCAACAGGTTATGGGCCCAGACACATGTGCAAGATAAATGAGAAGAACAGGCTTCGAGTTACAAGTGAAGTTTTTTTTGTCTTCACCGAACTGCAGTAAGAAAGAATCGATCAAGATTCAGCTTGTGACGTCTACTGTAGAACCGTGCAAGTTAAGAGTCGCATGTACATTCATCGCCGAAACACAGAATAGCTCAAGATGGTAGAAAAGCTAGAAATTTTACATATGGCAAAATTCGATGGAAAGAACTATCAACAGTGGAAGTTTCAATTAATGTGTGCCCTGCGTGCAAAGGAAGTCGACAAGATAGTGATGGGCACCTTGATAAAGCCAGATCCGGGAAACGCCGCAAGAGCCGAAGAGCTGAAAACATGGTTGAAGAAGGATGCTGCCGCCATGTACATCATAACGTCCGCCATGGAATTCTCGCAAGTCACGTTGATACAGAATTGCACGAGCTCGAAGGAGATTCTACAAAAGCTGAACTCCATCTACGAGCAAAAGACCGAATTGAACAAGATGCTGGTGCATGAAAAGTTCTATCAATATAAGATGGAAAGCTCTGACTCGATCTCGCAGCATATAGCAAAGGTAGAGAACCTTGCGCAAGAAATACGAGACAAAGAAGAACCAATCAGCGACAGCGCCATAATGACAAAGATACTAGGGAGTATTCCGCTCAAATACAACGGCGTTCGGCAAGCATGGCTCTCATTGGACGAGACCAAACAGACCATAGCCAATCTAATGGCGCGGCTACTTGACGAAGAAGCGCGTTTAGATGCGAACGAGACCAGTGAAACTGCTCTCAGCACAGTTGCGGAAAAGAAGAAAAACACTTAAAGAAAATCTTCCAAACTCAATGTAGTGTGCTTCAACTGCAATAAAAAGGGGCATTTTGCAAAAAATTACCGTGCTCCGCCAAAGACGAATGGAAATCGTGGAAACAATGACAAAACGAAGAGCAACAATCTGGGAAATATGACAGCATTCAATGCAGTGCAGCAGCGTATTAGACGACAAATCCAGAAAAATCATGGATCATGGACAGTGGTGAATCAGCACACATGCTATCGTCGGGATTTTTTCTCCACATTTCAAGAGATACAAGAGCAAGTGGTTACCCTTGAAAACAACCGCACAATTTCAGTCAAAGGAAAAGGCACGATCAAAATCGAAAAGGTAATCAACGACAAGTGGTATGAATCCACAATAAACGAAGTGCTCTACATTCCCGCCGAATTTAGAAAGAATTTATTCTCGGAAAGCGTCATCACAAAAAAAGGGAATGAAAATAATAAAGGAAGGCAGTAGAGCCCGCGTGTTCCGGACGGTAAAAAAAACCGACCTGACCGGGTGTAGTTCCCGAACTCTAAGAGGCGTGGCGTTTCCAGCGGGAAGCGCATATAGCGTGCGAGCGAGAGCGTGATCATTGTCGTTGTTGGACGTGCGAGACAATAAAGCTTGTATTCGAGTAAAAGGAGATCTGTGATACTTATTGAACGAGCAAATCCCCGTGCCCCTGAATCCTTACTTGACATTTGGCGACCGTGACAGGATAAAAAAGATAGTGAGTCGTTTCATTTTGATATCAGGGTCTAGTGCGAAATCGACGTGTGTGCAAGGCAGCGGAAGACAAGATGGACGCCGTTAAGAAACAGAGAAAAGTCTTTCGAATGGCCTTCACTAAAGCACTCACAGCATTCACTACAAAGATGAATAGCGACTGCTCGAAAGAAGATAAGATGGTAGCATTCCAGTTCTTAGAAACCAAAATGACGGAACTAGACACGATGCATTCGGCATATAACCAAGCGCTCTTCCAATCAGACTTAGACGTCGAGGTAATCACAAAAGAATTAGAGTCGGATGATACGTACAAGTCGCAGTATCTGACGGCGAAAATGAGAATAATGACTGTGATGTCTGCGATGACCGAAGGCGTGTCAAGAACGATACCGAATAACACTGCGAAGACGTCAAAGTTCCCCAAGCTCGAATTACCAAAATTTAGCGGTAATATTAAGGAATGGCTGCCTTTTTGTAGCCAATTCAAGAAAATACATGAAGATCCCTCCATAAGCCACGAAGACAAGTTCCAATATTTGCTGCAAGCTACGGTTCCAGAATCACGCGCGAGTGAACTCGTGAAAAGCTTTTCTCCCACGGGAGAGAATTACGTTAAAGCAATAACGAGTTTAAAAAATCGTTTCGGACGAGATGACATTGTGCTAGAATTTTACGTCCGCGAACTTCTGGGTCTAGTATTACAGAACGCCTTAAAGGGAAACAAGAAATTGGCACTCTCCGGCATCTACGATAAAGTCGAGTGCTACATCCGCGCGTTAGAGATACTTGGTGTAACAACGGACAAATGCGCGGCTATGCTGTACCCTCTGGTCGAGTCGTCCCTCCCCGAAGAAGTCCTACGAGCATGGCAACGAAGTGGGCAAAGAGAGGACAGAAAAGAAGGAACAACAGGAAACTACTGATCGACTAGCGAGATTGCTGAAATTTCTACAGTTGAAAGTGGAAAACGAGGAATGCATTGATATGGCACTGACGGGATTTAGATTACCGACGGAGTAAGAAAAAAACAAGAAGCCGAAGAGCAAGACGAAATCATCCAAGGAAGTGGCAAGCGCGAGCATCCTTCTCGTTTCCAAGGAACCAAGGAAAGCGGTTTGTATATTCTGTAAATCGAGTCACGAGAGTCTCGCTTGCGAGAAGGCACGTAAGTTATCGTTAGACGAGCGTAAAGATATCGTTAAAAAAGAGAATGCTTGCCTGAATTGTTTGATTCGCGGTCACATTGCGCAAAAATGTAGAACGAAGTTAAAATGCGATTGGTGTACGAAACGACATGTGTTATTGATATGTCCGGACCTATCTCGCAAAGAACTCGCGCCCGCGAACAAATCGGACGACAATAAGAAAACGGCGGACGAACATAATTTAGCCACCTTCTGCGAAAGACCGGATATCTGCCTACAGACTCTTCGGGTGAAGGTGTATTCCGCGTCGCGCGAAAAAATGGTCAGAGCAATTATTGATACGGCCTCCCAATGTTCTTACATTTGCACCGATATCACCAGAGAATTAGGTTATGTGTCTCGCAGGAAAATAGATGTGTCACATTCATTGTTCGGCGAAGTTAAATCAGAATGTGAAGAACATGACGTGTTTTTGATTACTTACGCGTGAAAAATCTAGATGATTTAATAATATTCTTGAGGCTTTCACGGGTGTTACCTATGTGACAATCTTGCGTTTCGCGGGTTTTCTCCGTGTTCAGATCCTGCGGGCAAGTATACATCGGAGAAACCGGGAGAATGGTCAACCTACGGATAAAAGAACACCAACGCGATGTCAGGCTAAAACACGCCACGCAGTCGGCACTATCAGAACACAATATCGAAGCAGGACATCAAATACAGTTCGATAAAACGACCACAATAGCCAACATTGCATCATACTTTCGAAGAAAGTATAGAGAAGCCATAGAAATACAAAAACACCCTAACAATCTAAATAGAGATAATGGCTACAATATAAATAAAATATGGAAGACCATCCTCCCGGCTATTGAAAACCGGCCGAATTCCTCTCCCCCCCTTGACTCACAATTTTCTCCCCCCTCCTCCCCCCCACACAAGCAGCGTAATATAAAAGGAACGACCCGGGAGAACAGCTTAGTATCAGGCTGCTCCTCGCCCTGATGAAGTGAACTGCAAGGTTCACGAAACGTTGACATTCCAAGAATGGATCTGAACACGGAGAAAACCCGCGAAACGCAAGATTGTCACAATCTAGATGATTCATATGAATGCAATTTCACTGCGATGACTCAAAATACTATTTGCGGTACCATCCCGAGCATTAAAAACGATACGTGGGTCGAAGAGCTACGTACTGAAAACATTATTTTGACTGACATTGGCAACCAAAACAGTTCCATTGGTATTCTTATCGGTGCAGATGTAGCGGGGAAATTAATGACCGATCAGAAACATAATTTAAAAAACGAATTAACTGCTTGTGAAACTCATCTAGGTTGGACCGTGATGGGAAAGTTACCGAAGGTGTCGTCGAAACCAGATACAGCGACAATGGTTACGACACTTTTCGTGCAGGAGGCTAGTCCGTCCGACTTATGACGTTTAGATGTCATTGGAATCACAGATCCGATCGAAAAGGCGAGTAAATTGGTAAGAGACGAACAAACTTGAAAGTTCTTAAAGAAAACAGCGAAGTTGAACCCGGATGGTCGGTACGAGGTCAAATTACTGTGGAGAGAGGATCATACGCCGGTCTCAAGTAACTACGATATCGCTCGTAATAGATTAAAAATGTATTGAAAGATTCAAAACGCAAAACCTTTTTGAAACATACGATAATGTTTTTAAGGAATGGCTGGTGTCATCGAGAAGGCGCCTGGAAAAGATGACGTTGTCTGCCATTACCTGCCGCATCGCCCGGTAGTAAAGACCCATGGCACGACGAAAATAAGACCAGTATTTAACGCCTCTGCTTGCAAGAAGGGTTACCCGTCGTTAAACCAGTGTTTGGAAACGAGCCCGAACTTAATCGAACTAATACCGTCGTCCTTAAATAGATTTCGAGAAGGAGAAATCGGTATTGTGGCAGACATCAAAAAAGTATTCTTACAGATTACCGTAAACGAGACTGATCGCGATTACCTTCGTTTCTTCTGGGTAGTAAATAACGAAATTGTGATTTTTCGTCATTGCCGGGTAGTTTTTGGCCTAGCATGTAGCCCCTTTTTATTAGCAGCTATTCTTGAGTTATATTTATCGTCATATCTGGAATACGCCGGAAAAGTTCGTAGTACAGCAGAGAAATTAAAACAGTCGTTCTACGTCGATAATTGCCTCACGAGTGCAAATTCGGATCGCGAAGTAAAGGAATTTATACAAGAAGCCATCGATTATGACGGCGGGCGGTTTCGAGTTACGGAGATGGAAAGTCTCGGGTGATTCGACGGATGGTGAGATAAGTCTCGTTTTAGGCACCTTGTGGAACAAAAGAAAGGACACAATATCGATAAATCCGGCAATGTTAAAAGTTAACGAGACTGATACTGTGACCAAGAGAACAATCTTGTCTGCAACGCACAAAGTTTTTGACCCCATTGGTTTCACGTGCCTTGTGTCTTTGCCACCCAAGTTGCTACTGAAAGATTTATGGGTAAAGAAAATGGATTGGGACGTGAAAATTGTAGATAGTCGAGGGGAAAAATTCAATAACTGGCTAAAAGAGTTACCCATATTGAATCAGATTAAAATCTCTAGAAAACTCGGTAGAGAAAATTTAACGTTGCGTTGTGTACGTACGTTTAGTGATGTGAGCGGACTGGCGTATGCCGCGGCGGTTTTTGCAAGAGTCGAAGGTGAAAATTCCGTAAGCATCAGTCTTTTGAGCGCTAGGTCTCGTATAGCGCCTCAGAAGACTACGATTCCACGTCTCGAATTAATGGCGGCTACTATAGCCGTTGACTTACCATTGCCGTAGCAGCGTCTTTAACACGTAAAGTCTTGAAAACAATGTTCTGGTCCGATTCCACTACGGTTTTGGCGTGGATTAAACGAGACATTCAATGGGGTACATTTGTGTGGAACAGGATAAAAGAAATTCGATCGCTCAGCGAGCCAAACGACTGGAGATACGTTCCCGGGGAATTGAACCCCGCAGATCTACCTTCACGAGGTTGTAGCCCTTCGCGGTTAGTACAATCCGAATGGTGGTTAGGTCCGAAATGGCTGTACAAAATGGAATCCGACTGGCCAATGGCAGATCTAAACTTCAAGAAGGAGGAAATAGGGAATGAGATGACAAAGTCAATTTCCGTACATCTAGTCAATGGCGAAATTTCCGAATTCAAAGCCAGGGATTATTTTTCATCCTATAACAAACTCATACGTTTCTTGGCATGGATGCATAGGTTTTTCAGTAACCGTAGGAAAATAATAGATAAAAAAAGAACGTTGAAAGAGAATAATCCTAAAACGCGTGACGTATAAAACAGTTTATTTACCGGAAATAGATCGTAAAAAACTACGCCTAACGTTTACAGAGACAAAAGCAGCTGAAATTAAGCTATTCGAACATTTACAATGCCGCATGTTCAATTCTGTATCCAAGAATAAATTATCATCCTTTAAAACGATGAAAAATGAAAACGGTTTATATATTTTAAAAACTAAGATTTTTAATCGAGCGGACGATTACAATTTTCGGTGTCCCATTCTTTTGCTAAATAATGACGACATCATTTACCTGTTAGTTCGAGAATACCATGAATTCATGGGTCACGCGGGGACACAAATAATTATGACAAATCTACGAGAAAGATTCTGGATCATTTCGCTTCGCAAAGTAATAAAATCAGTTATAGCAAATTGCGTAATTTGTAAAAGACAAAAGGCAAGACGTATGGAAAGCGATGCCTCTCCTTTACCGCTCAATCGGGCTCGCGATGCAGCAATTTTTGAAGTGGTTGGTATAAATTTCGCAGGATCTTTAATTTTGCGGGGGGAAGGGAAGGCATGGATCTGCATTTTCACATGTGCGGTGTACAGGGCAGTACATTTTGAACTAGCATCGACGCTATCCACACAGGGCTTCCTAGAATGTTTACGCAGATTCGTAGCAAGGCGCGGACGTCCTCGTATCATATACAGCGACAACGGAACTAACTTTACGGGTGCAGCTAACGTGTTGAACAAGTTAAATTGGGAAAAAATTAGTAAATATAGTTCAGCAATACAAATTGAATGGCATTTTAACCCAGCAGCACCATGGTGGGGTGGCTGGTGGGAAAGATTGATAGGAATCCTAAAGACGCTGCTCCGGAAAATCCTAGGCAAAGCGAGTCTTTCTTATGAAACTTTGCATACTATCATTTGTGATGCAGAAGCGATAATCAACGGTCATCCGCTTACTTAAATATCAGAAGATCCGTGCGATTTAAAACCTTTGTCACCATCGATGTTCCTCCAAGACATTCAGGAATATGGTGTTCCTGACTGTGACATGCTCTATCGAGCAAAACTAAACACAAAACTCAAACACCGGCAGAAGGTTTTTGAAGATATTCGAAAGAGATTTCGTACGGAGTATCTGGGTCAACTGCTGTTGAAAAACGGAAAGAAAGAAACTCGGAAGACCAAAATCGGTGATATCGTTTTAATTGGTGACAACATGCACAGACGTATAGACTGGCCTCTTGCACGCGTAGTAGATGATTCCAGGTCGAGATGGCCAAGGAAGAGTAGTCGTTCTGAAAACCAAAAATGGCGTATTTAAAAGGCCAATACAAAGAGTTTACCCGTTAGAAATTCCGCAAGACGAATCAGGGGCCGTAAGCGATTTACGTGGTAAAGCACATTGCGAAGAGGTCAATAACCAGATAAACTCAGGAGCGGAACAATCTAATTCTAAGAATAATGTTCCTTTAGTTGGTAAGCGACAAACAGACGATCCGAAGAATACCACCACCCGAAGGGGACGTGTGGTAAAAAGGCCTAATCGTTTTAAGCAGTAGTTATAAGTTACATGTACTTCATTTTTATTATAAAGCAACCCAGCGCTAATCACTTCGTGATACGACAAACGCTCCATCAAAATATTTTCTTTTCTCGCGAAGGGGGAAGGATGTTCCGGACGGTAAAAAACCTGACCGGGTGTAGTTCCCGAACTCTAAGAGGCGTGGCGTTTCTAGCGGGAAGCGCATACAGCGTGCGAGCGAGAGCGTGATCATTGTTGTTGTTGGACGTGCGAGACAATAAAACCTGTATTCGAGTAAAAGGAGATTTGTGATACTTATTGAACGAGCAAATCCTCATGCCCCTGAATCCTTACTTGACACTGCATCTACGACGGAAACAGGTTAGTAGCCAATGCAACTAGAGAAGCAAATAATTTATATCGAATGTTGTTACGTACAGTTCCGTCAAGTGAAATAAATCTAACCACAAGCGAGACCCTGCAAGTATGGCACGAAAGGGTTAGGGTTAGGTTAGGTCACATTAACAAGCGAGCGCTTCATGAAATGATGAACAAGAATCTAGTTCAAGGAATCAAACTTTCTGACACAAGCTCAAATTTCTTCTGTGAATCATGTGTGAAAGGGAAGCAACACAGACTGCCATTCTCTCAATCGAACGATAACCAGCGGCCAGAACCAGGCGAGAAAATTTACAGTGACTTGTGTGGACCAATGTCAACAGCTTTACTCAGAGGATCTAAGTTTCTTGTAGTTTTCAAAGACGCCTGCACTGGTTATAGGAGCGTCTAATAAGCGTCTTCATAAGACACAAATCAGATACATTTGAGAAATTTAAAGAATTTCTAACCGAAGTAGAAAACAGATTCAAGCGGCAAGTGAAGACTCTTCATACTGACAACGGTACGGAGTATTGCAATGAAGACATGAGGAACTTTTTAAAGAAGAAAAGAATAAGGCATGGGACGACAGCTCCTTATACGCCTGAGCAAAACGGGCGAGCCGAAAGAGACATGCGGACAATAATAGAAAGTGCTCATTCGATGATCATCGCCAAGGACATGCCGAAATATCTTTGGGCCGAAGCTTTCAATACGGCTGTTTACATATTGAACAGGACCGCGACTATGCAAACCAAATACCACTCCGTTTGAGTTGTGGACAGATCGCAAACCATCCTTGTCGCATTTAAGAGTTTTTGGCAGTATGGCCTATATGCATGTTCCCAACAGTTCAGAGACAAACTGTCATCGAAATCCAAACAAATGGTTCTTGTTGGATATAACGACGAGTCCACGAATTACCGTCTCTTTGATCCAGTCACCAAAAAGATTAAAATATCCAGAGATGTGTTATTCAATGAAGTCCCATCAAAGTATAAGTTCGCAGAAGACAGCTCAACGATCAGTATCGATCTTTCAAATAACACCGTTCAAGAGACAGATGATCCTTCAACCCAAAAGGAGCCACAGCAGCAATGCACTGAAAATCGACAAATCGAGCAAGATCAAGCCGACGAACCGAAGCAATCAGTTGAAAAACGGTACGGACTGCGTTCCAGAGACAACTTACACCCACCAGACAGATATGAGTCTGAATCGAAAGAAAGTGATGGGAGAGACATTCCCTATCGTGAAGCGATCGGATGTCTCATGTTTGCAGCAATTGTAAGTCGTCCGGACATTGCATTCGCAGTATCTTACCTAAGTCGATTTGCCAACAACCACAACGACAGCCATTAGAATGCGACTCAAAAGAGTCATTAAATATCTCAAAAACACCACCGACTATGGAATCGAATATATAAAGGTTAACCTTAAACCAGAAGTGAAAGGTTATTGCGACTCAGATTACGCAAACGACATCGGAACTAGAAGGTCAACTTCGGGCTACCTATTTGAGATAGGGAACGGCGCTGTGACATGGAGCAGCAGAAGACAAAAATGTGTTTCCTTATCAACCATGGAAGCTGAATATGTGGCAGCATGTGAGGCGAGCAAAGAAGCAGTGTGGATACGAAACTTACTTCAAGATCTGAATCCAAGGATATGCAGTGATCCAATTACTTTGAAAGTTGACAATCAAGGAGCCATAAGACTAGCCATGAATCAAGATTATCACAAGAGGACAAAGCACATAGACATTCGGTACCATTACATCAGAGAGAAGCTTGAGGATAATGCCATAGCCGTCGAGTACGACGACTCCAAGCACGAAAAGGCAGACATATTGACTAAGGCATTACCACGTGAACATTTCCAAAAATTGAGGAGTGCCATCGGCATGAAGAATGCTCACGTCTTCAAGAACGAATGACACTTCATCTCTGACTTGGACAACAGGTCAATCACTTTGCTGTTTGCAGATTTACCTTTTTTGTTTGTTTCAGGTATGAGCAAGTAGTCATTTGATGGGAGTGTTGAGATAATCAACGACTTCTAACTCATCCGTTTAACATTACCGACGCAGCACACTAAGCTAGTTGAGAGGACGTGTCGAAAGTCACTAGAGCGCTGATATCAATGGCGTTGCAGTTCTGACGACGAAGACTCTCTCGACTGCTCGTTTTTTTTTATCATCTTTCGGTCTTCCACGCTCGCGAGCCAATATACAATATGTACAAGTTGCGAACGTATATCTTTTCAGTTCAGTTTTTCTTTACCTCTACGTTTGTATTATATCTGCTATTAAACTGCGTTAATAACGTACATTCACGGTGTTGTTTCTCGATACAACCTGTTCTATCCGAGCTGCGCCTCAACAATATTATTCGACAAAGTGACTCCTCGTACGCGAGCCCTATCGTACTTGTTCATAAGAAAAATGGGGAACTACGTCTTTGTGTGGACTATCGCGAATTAAATAAAATAACCGTTAAGGATAATTTTCCCACACCATTGATCGACGATCACTTAGACAGATTGCGGAATAAACGATATTTCACATGCCTCGATTTGCGTAATGGATTTCACCACGTTAAGGTGGCAGAAACATCTATTAAATATATATATATATTATATATTCACGGCATTTATAACTCCTTTGGGGCAGTTTGAATATCTGCGTATGCCATTTGGCTTAATGAATGCGCCAAGAGTCTTCCAGCGATTTATTCATAACATCTTTTCTGATTTGATCCGACAGGATAAGTTATTGCTATATGTCGACGACATACTAATTGCCACAGAGAGTGCCACTAAGTGCCACACTTAGATACGTTAGGTCTTGAGACTCGCTTCTCAATTTCATTTGAATTTTCGATTCGATAAATGTTCGATTTTGTTTGAGATCAATTATCTAGGGTATACGATTGATTATAAAGGCATCTGGCCTGGTACGGAAAATGTGGATGCAATATTAAAATATTCCTTACCGAGAAATATAAATGAGGTTCACCTTCGCTTCATTGACCTAGCGAGTTTCTTCCGACGATTTATTAAAGATTTCTCGCGTATCGCGAAGCCATTGTATGACCTTTTAAGGAAAGGTACAAAATTTCGGTTCGAAGCAAATGAATATCGGGCATTCTAAAGAATTGCTTGATTACGCGACCAATATTGGCGATTTACTTCCCCAAGTTGGAAACCGAGTTTCATTGCGACGCGAGCTCGACTGGGTTTAGTGCGATTTTGTTGCAGCGACAATCGGATCATGGATTTAAACCCGTGTTCTATTTTAGTAAGCGTACTACAGATACAGAATCAAGGTATCACAGTTATGAGCTTGAATACTTGGCTGTGATTTACACAATTAAAAGGTTTCATATTTATCTGGCGGGAATTCAGTTTAAAATTCTGACTGATAGCTTCCGGTTGACGCTCAATAAACAAAACATGAATCCGCGCATTTCAAGATGGGCACTATTCTTGCAATCATATAACTATACGGTCGAGTATCGTCCGGGATCAAAAATGTCCCACGTTGATGCCCTCAGCCGGTGTCACGCTATATTGGTATTAGAAGGTAATACACTTGAGCGAGTGTTGTCGGTGAAGCAGGATAAAGACATGACCATTCAACAAATACGCGAACAGTTGGAAGCGCAAGAGGATAGGTACTTTGAATTGCGAGACGGACTTGTTTATCGAAAAGCTAAAAACGGTAAATTACTTTTCTATGTACCGGAATGTTTAGAGAACAATATAATGCGTACTTGCTATGATGACATCGGTCATGTTGGAGTAGAAAAGGTCATCGAAAACGTAACACGCGTGTATTGGTTTCCCAAAATGCATGAGAAAGTGAAAGGATATATTACTAATTGCCTGAAGTGTACAGAATTTTCACCCACGAGCGGAAAAGCGGAAGGTCATCTACACTCGATACCAAAGGAGAGTGTACCCTTTCACACCGTTCATGTAGACCATTTAGGCCCTTTAAAAAAAACAGAACGTGGTTTTAAACACATTTTTTTATTGTAGATGGGTTTACAAAATTCATTCGATTGTATCCGTGTAAATCGACCACAACTGACGAAGTGCTGAAGTATTTAAGTGAGTACTTCAGTGCGTATAGCAAGCCTAAACGTATTGTTAGCGACCGTGGAACCTGTTTTGCTTCCACTAAATTCTCCACTGCGATGAAAGAATTAGACATCCAACATGTATTAGCAGTAGGTACTCCACGAGCCAACGGACAAGTGGAGAGAATGAACCGTTTTATCGTTCCGATGATTGCAAAGATCATGACAGATATAAGTAAGTGGGATAACACTATTCAATCCGTAGAATATGCTGTTAACAATACAGTGAGTAGATCAACGAATTCGATACCGAGTAAGCTATTGTTCGGGATTAACCAGAATAATTGTTGCGACAAAATTCGAGAGGCGTTGGAAGAATCTTTGGAACAGGAAAGAGATCTTCTGGCCATGCGACAACAAGCCTCGAATGCCATTGAGACATTATAAAAGGAAAACTGCGATGAGTACAACAAAAAACGTGTAACTCGTAAATTGTACAGAGAAGATGATTACGTGATGGTTAGGAATATCGATAACACTCCTGAAGTAAATAAGAAGTTTATCCCGAGGTACAAGGGACCATATATCATAAAAAAGCGTTAGACTTCGATCGATATGTAATAACCGATATCGACGGTTTTCAGCTTATACAAATCCCATATAATGGAATAATTAGTGTAGATCACTTGCGGCGTGCTGACGAAATCTGATCATATGCGTATAGTTCTAATTTTCGTTGTTATATCCATAATTTAAGTTTCGTTTGAAAATTTATTTTACATTTCTGATGCATTTTTGCACCTCGAGGACGATCAAAACTGTTAGGCCGAACTATAGCTAGAAAGCTAATTTATTTTATACAGACAGTCGGTAACCGAACGGATTAGTTCCTTTTTTATCTGCTCAGCGCTGGCAAGCAGGAAGTTAGTTTAAAGAGAGAAAGAAGAAGCAGCGATTGAAAAATAAAAAGGGAGTTGCATCATAAACGATTCGAGAGTGTTGTTGATTACTGTTGATATTCCTTTCTCACAATTTCAATATTTTTTATAAATTGTATTTCGATTTTTTATAAATTCAATGGTTGGATTTATATTCAAACACTTCAGAAAACCCTTATTTACGGATTTTTCAGAATAGAATACGAGTGTAGTGAAAATCAAGAATTAATATGCTTTTTAAGTCGCCATATTGTGCTCACCATCTTGGATTTCAATTTTTTAGGATCTGATAAAAGATTTAATTTCAGCAACCTTAAAAACCTATAATTCTATACATTTGTCAGAGATTAGTCTTTTTTTTTAAGAGGGGACCCCATCCCGAGGTTTCAAAAAATCAAAATTTTTTTCATTGCTTTAATCATTAGTTTGAACTCTTAAGAAGATGAAAAAAAAGATTCGGAAACAAAATTCAAAGTCAAAGTGATCGAGAAAGTGAATTTCAACTGCAGCAGGTCGGAGCGACTCCGCCTCATTCGTAATCCGCCCGGGCCCTTCAAATATACAGAGCTATGTATCCATCAAAATATGAGTTCTGGATTATAGATATCACAATTTGTACTAAATCCAATTTCAGCAATTACAGTCGGTTTTAGTGTGAGAGTGACGCCATTAGTAAATATCAGGAAAGCGCACGCTTCACTTTAAACGTGTTTTTCTCAAAACTGCATTTTCCGAGACGGTGTACACGCACCGGCAGG
>NW_017256051.1:2379460-2399165 GCF_001594055.1 Mycetomoellerius zeteki
TTCCTGCCGGTGCGTGTACACGATAACTCAAAAAGTTTTCATCCGACTGACTTCAAATTTTAACTGAGTATTTTTAGCAACATTCTCTATCAGCTGTAGGATTTTTGCAAAATATTATGTAGTTTTTTTTAATCGACAATTAAAGACTTTTTTTTCCCCGAAACTTCGCAACTTTTCTTTAAACCATCGCTATTTCAAGAGATATTAATATTTAAAAAAATCCCTACGTTAGCCGATAACCATAACAGTGTAAATAATGCCACTTTTTTTTACTTTACATAAGTTGCACCATTTGGCCAAAATCGTGTATACCGCTTGGGCCCGTCTCACGAGTCTAACCTTAATGCGGCGTTAAGATTAGACAGAGATACTAATATATTTCTCTTTCTGTTACCGATTTTGTCAAAACTATTACTCTGCATATAAAAGTCGGCTCAAATCGTCTCGTATCGCTTTTTCTTCTTCTTCTTCCTTAATTAATGGCTCCCGCCTTCCAAAATAGTAAACGGAGGTCGATCACGTCTTATGAGAGATACAAAAACTAAGAATGAGATGCAATGCCCGCGAAAATGGCGAAACCAGCCCGGACTCCGAGCGCCTACGTCTATGACATCGTCACGCCGCAAAGACGCGCGTCAAGAACGAACGGACGGGTCGTCCAAAACCGCAAGACATCTATATGTTACTCAAGGCCCAGTAAGTCGGCAACACTTTCAAAAATATACAAAGAAAAGCACCCGAGCCGAGACGCGTCTGCCGCGGACGAGTGGTTTTTCAGAACTCGTTTCGTGTCGCGACTCTGATTAGAGAATCGTCTCTACCCAACACGCATGGCTGTCACTCTCGCACAATCGGTCGTCTCTCATCACCGCATAGGGAAGGCTCATACGAGGTCTATAACAGAAATCGTAGCGGTCGTTAAGTCGTAAAAAACTAACCAATCAGTCGAATATGAGAAAAATAATCGACTATAATTGGTCAATTTTCTATGACTTAAGACTTTTTTCTTTTTTTTTTATCTCGAGGGGGAAATGCTCATGCACACCCAGGGGCGACCTAACTCCTAGTGTGAGACTCCCCTTCCGCAAAATACAATGCGGAAGGGGCCTACTCACTAAAATCCCCCCGGGGGACCACCACAGCCTAAGGGGGGGGGGGGGAGAGGATCTAAATTTAACATTACTGCCCCATATCCCTGACTTTGCGCTGGATCCCCAGCGCCCGGCTCTTTAACAGGGAGTGGTCAACTCTCTGTGAACCTGCATGGTGGGGACCACTTAAGACTTTATGATCACTACGACTTCTATTGTAGACCCTGACGGTCCCCGTATCACTCCAATATGTATAGAGCTTAGTGCGTGCATTAGCTCGGTTCCTTTTTCCCGCGCATAGAGAAACGGAACGAATCACATACTGCTCATGTTGTGAACAGATTAAATAAAAAACACAATTCTAATGAGCGTATAGCGTCTCAAGACACCACTAACCGAGTCGACGGGGCACGCGATACGCGCTACCCCTGAGGCGCTCGCTCGGTGCCGCGCTTAATGCCGGCCGAACGTCCGCCTGATACGAGCTCCGACCGCCGCCGTGAGAGGGACATGCGGCTAAGCAGCAACTCGCGCGCAAGAACGGTTCACCATGCACAGAAATAGGATTCTGCGGGAGGTCTTCGATATCTTCTCACTAGAATCAGAGTGAGCTCTTAAGGGCCTCTGCTCTAGTATTAGATACTTATCCTTGAAGTGAGCTCTTCCTTGGGCCTTCATCCCACCTAGCAAAGCGAGCTCTTTCTTGAGCCTTTGCATATAACCTCGCAAAGCGAGCTCGTTCTCAAGCCTTTGTACCTCACCGCAAAGCGAGCTCATCACCGGGCCTTCATAGAGTAGAGAGAACCACCATTTGGGCCTCTGCGAGACCTCCTGGAGAGGAGGAACAATAGCCATCCTGCCGCGGAAGCGCAAACGGGACCACGGTCCTGCCGTACGCTCGGTCGTGCACTTGGTCGCGTCGGTCGCTGAGAAGAAGCCACTCGACCCTGGGTCACTCTCCTTTCCTGGAAACTCATACCAATCGAGTTGTCGCGGGAGAGTAACCCCGGCAGGGATCCTCGACGACGACCTGCTCTCAATAAGCAGACGAGCACGAGCACCTTGCGGCTTCCGGTACCCTCGGTGCCACTGCCTCAAGTACTACAAGAGGTGGAAATCGGATCACCCATTAGCCCTCTACCGAGGACTCCCGTACGACCGAGGATACCAGGGCATAGGAAAAGTGTTGGAAGGTAACAATAATCCAGTTTTTTAAGATTGGCGCGATAAAAGGTTACTAGATGTAAGCGCTAGTGTAGACGCGTAGCGCTGCATGCGTGTGGCGTTGCTTATTATTGTACCGTTTGTTCTATCAATTCAATCCAACAGGTTATGGGCCCAGTTTACGAGGCATAAAGAGGAACAATGGCTGATACACGATTTAATATCACGAAACTTAACAACACGAACTTCCAAGTGTGGAAATGCAAGGTAGAATTACTGTTAACAAGGGAAGACTTGTGGCATATGATTGGTACGGATACACCAAGGGAACCGGATGCGCAATGGCTCAAGGCAGATAGACAAGCACGTGCTACGATCGAATTATTAATCGAAGACGATCAACTGAGGCATATCAAAGGTACGCACAGTGCAAAGGAAACGTGGACAGCACTGCAGAACTATCATGAAAAGGCTTCACTCACCAATCAGGTATTCCTATTCAAAAGGATTTGTAGTATGAAACTATCAGAAAACGGCGACATGGAAAGTCACTTAAATGCAATGTTAAATTCCGTTGATCAGTTAGCTGCGTTAGGTGAAGCGTTAAAGGATAAAATGATAATAGCATTGATATTATGTAGTTTGCCGGAATCGTACAATACATTAATAACCGCATTGGAAACGCGAAAGGAAGACGAATTAACTATAGAGCTTGTAAAGAGCAAACTTTTAGATGAAGCTAGAAGACGGACGAGTACGAAAGAATATACAGATGAACGAGATGATAAAGCGCTCAGTGTACAGGCTAAGATATTTGTGAAGTCTAAAGTAAAGAAACTTGATGCAAAAGATATTACATGTTTTTTCTGCCAAAAACCAGGTCACTTAAAGAAAGAATGCAAGAAATACATAAAGTGGAAAGCAACAAGAGATAAAGAGAAGGCGAATCAAGCAGTTAATGAAGATAAGGATACACAGATTTGCTTTAGTACTCTTAGCAATAGCAACAGCGAACTGTCGTGGTATATCGACTCTGGAGCTAGGAGTCATATGACAAATGATAAGAACTTCTTCAAAACAATTAATATGTGCGAGAATGAAAGCATAATGTTGGCAAACGGAGACAACGTCAATGTAAACGGAGTTGGAGATGGTTATCTCACCTGTAAAAATAATAAAGGTAAACCAAATGTAATTTTAGTTAAAGACGTGCTGTATGTTCCTACGCTAAAAGAAAATCTACTGTCGGTAAAGAAACTTGCTGAAAAGGGTCTTCAAATTGAGTTTACCGAAAAAGAGTGTAATATTATGAAGGATAAAGCTACTGTGGCTACTGCAGAGATAAGAGGAAATTTGTATAAATTGCGTTTCGAACATAAAATCTTCATGGCAGGAAATATGCACCGGAAAGATTGCCAACATACATGGCACAAGAAACTTGGTCATAGAGACCTGGATGCAGTAAAGCATATGGTGACGAAGAACCTAGCAACAGATTTGAGGATAACGGATTGTGGTATTAGAGGTGTCTGTGAAACATGTATAAAAGGCAAGATGACTAGGCAACCGTTTCCAAAGATGTCATCCAGTAAGACGCAAGAACCACCAGATTTCGTACATACTGATGTTTGCGGACCGATGCAAACAAAAACTCCAGGAAATAAACGTTATATATTGACTCTAATCGATGATTACAGTAAGTATACGGTTGTATACCTCATGGAATATAAATCCGAAGTAACGGAGAAGATTCAGGACTACGTTAGAAGTATGAAGACTAAATTCAAGAAAGTACCAAAGGTTATTAGATCTGATCGAGGTAGAGAGTATGTGAATACAAATTTAAAGGATTTTCTTCGAAAGGAAGGAATTGAAATGCAATACACCGTTGGATATGCACCCGAGCAAAATGGTACAGCGGAGAGGAAGAACAGATATCTACTCGAAATGGCAAGATGTATGCTGATAGAAGCAGGTTTACCGAACAAATATTGAGGAGAAGCGGTGTGCACTGCGAATTATTTACAAAATAGACTTTATACAAGGGCCACAGACACAACCCCGTTTGAAAGGTGGTACGAAAGAAAACCATCTTTGCAACATGTGCATACGTTTGGTATTAAGGCATACGCGCACGTCCCGAAGGAATTGAGAAGGAAGCTTGACGAGAAAGCAAATGAATTCGTGTTCGTAGGCTATGCAGAAAATGCAAAAGGATACCGGCTATTAAATACGAGTACGGATAAAATTATAATAAGTCGGGATGTAAAGTTTCTGGATGAGGAAAACGACTCGAATGAGGTAATTATCGATATGGAAAAGACAGAACAAGAAGTACAGAAGAATGAAGAAAAAACAAAGGATCAAATAGAAAGGATAAAAAATGAAGGTAAAGGTAAATACCAAGAAGAAGAAGGAATATTAATTCAAGAAGAGAGCAACTGTCAAGATATGCAACTGAGAAGATCTCAGAGGTCTAATAAAGGAGTTCCCCCAGATAAATTTTGCAGTTTGGCGTGTCGCGCGACAGAGGAAGAAAACGTATTGGAACCAGAAACATACAAGCAAGCGTTATCTTCGCCCAACCGTACAGAATGGATCAATAGCATGCAGGAGGAGTATAGCTCACTTATGAAAGCAGACACGTGGACGTTGGTGGATGAACCAGAGGATAAGAATGTTGTTGGCTGCAAATGGGTCTACAAAGTGAAAATGGATGCTGACGGTCAGGTGGTCCGATACAAAGCAAGACTGGTTGCGCAGGGCTACACCCAGGAGTATGGCATAGACTATCAGGAGGTATTTACACCAGTAGCAAGGCAGACGACGTTTAGGACAATGCTGGCGGTAGCGGGGAAACAAAAACTAACAGTAAGGCACTTTGATGTAAAGAATGCGTATTTAAATGGGACCCTGGAAGAAACGATTTACATGATACAACCCCAAGGCTTTGAGGTAAAAGGTAGTAAAGAAAAAATGGTATGTAAATTAAATAAAAACATTTATGGTTTAAAGCAAGCAGCGAAAGTGTGGAATGACAAGTTAAATAGCATTTTGATTAAAGAGCACTATAAGCGAAATCAGGTTGATTTATGTTTATATACAAAGAAAATTAATATGGATAAAGTTTATATAATAGTTTATGTAGACGATATAATTATTGCGAGTAGTAATGTAAGACATATAACCGAAATGTATAAAAGACTAAGTAATTATTTTGAGTTAACAGATCTCGGTGACATTAGTTATTACTTAGGCATTAGAGTAACCAAAGATAAAGATGGTTTCTATAGTATTGATCAAACAGGTTACATTGAAAAATTATTAAAGACTTATAAAATGGTAGATGCGAAAGAATCAAAAATCCCACTTGATACAGGTTATAGAAAGAGAAAGGACGAATCTAAAAAGGTTGAAAAAAGACAGTATCAAAGTTTAATTGGAGCTTTAATATATATAACAACTAACACTAGGATAGATATAGCAGCAAGCGTATCAATTTTAAGTAGAAAAATGAATTGTCCTACAGAGGCTGACTGGAAAGAGGCCAAAAGAGTAATGCGTTATTTGAAAGGCACTAAAGATTTGAATTTAATGTTAGGTACACGAATAAAAGGACAAAGTACTTTATTTGGATATTCGGATGCCGATTGGGCGCAGGATACTGAGGATAGGAAGTCCAACAGCGGATATCTGTTTAAGTTTAACGGAGGGACAGTAAGTTGGGCATGCAGAAAGCAGTCGTGTGTGGCATTATCCTCAACAGAAGCTGAATATGTCACTCTGTCAAAAGCTTGTCAGGAAGCGGTATGGTTGAGGAATCTATTATGTGACTTCAACGAAGAACAATTACAAGCGACAATAATATTTGAAGATAATCAAAGTTGTAATAAATTAGTGAATAAGGACAAATATAGTAAGCGAACGAAACACATTAGTACTAAGTATAATTATGTAAAAAACTTAAGCGAGTCCAGTGTTACTAACTACATATATTGTCCGACTGAAGAAATGGTAGCAGACATATTAACCAAGCCTCTTGAACAAGTAAAGTTGAAGAATTTAAGACAGTTAGGAGGTTTGAATAACTAATAATAGAATTGTCGTTGAGAGGGGGTGTTGGAAAGCAACAACAATCCAGTTTTTTAAGATTAGCGCGATAAAAGGTTACTAGATGTAAGCGCTAGTGTAGACGCGTAGCGCTGCATGCGTGTGGCGTTGCTTATTATTGTACCGTTTGTTCTATCAATTCAATCCAACAAAAAGAAAAAGAATTAATCTGAGACTCTCACGCCAACTCTTCGGGACCGACCCGACACAGCGGACTTTGAGGAAGAAACATAATACACTGACACACACTTACAAACGCCCAAATAAAAGCCATAAGTACCTAAAGGTACTTCTGTACATAGTGTACAAAACTGAATAAAGAGACATATAATTGGATTTGTGGAACCTCCCTAATTAAGCGACACCTATCCATAAGCGTATGGAACGAATATTACATTGCTCCTTTTTAAGGAACCCTAAAGTTTAAGGTTACAATCAACGATATTAATACTTACTGCCGGTTGTTGCTGCTACGAATTCAGCATTAAAAATTTTTTTATGCATGAATATATATAAATATGTACGAATATATATAAACATGTATATTCACAAACGTATATAATTAATATTATATATGAAATATACCCATACATCCTTCCTTCTTTTGTAAAATTACTTTTTAGTGCAATAAGAATAACAATAATTAGGAAATATAAAAAATAGTTAAAAGGATAATTTTTACATTATGTAATAATATTTTGAAAAAATTAAGTTTGGAAAAATGTAAAAGAATTATTCATATAATTATACATATATAAAATTATACATAATTATGTTTGAGTAATTTTTTTACATTTCACCAAACTTGATTTTTTCTAAAACAATACAAAAATTATCCCTTTAATTATTTTCGATGTTTTCTCATTATTATTACCATTATTATTTTTATTATACTAGAAAGCAATTTTACAAAAGAAAAAAGAATGTATGAACAGGTATGGACTTATTTCATATACAATTACAATATATATGTTTATGAACATTTATACAGGTTTATGTATATTTACAAATATTTATATATATTCATGCATGAAAAATTTTTTATCGGTATCAAATACGTTTATATCCAATAATTCATCGTTTACGTAAACATAAAGTTCTTTCATTTTCAAGGAAATGTGATTTTTATCACAATAATAACTTCACACAATAATAATATGAAGTTACTGACTCCTTTCCCGTCTAAAATGGCCAACATAACCCTCGCGCATAGATATTGCAGGAACTGCTTCACCTCGGGAGCTGAAGCAGTCACCTCTGTGAAACTGGTCCCTCATTTTCAAAATTGTGAAAAAATAAGCAGAGTTCTGGTTGCCCCCCGAAGAGTTCTAGAGTTCTCTATCAATTTTAGAAAGAGTTCCGTTGATTAAAGCGATGAAAACACCATTTGAGTTTCGGGGAGGGTCAAGTTCACGATTCCGAAATTTTGAAGGGCTATGATTTCTTTACTGTTCATTTTAGCACTTTGATCCACATAGGACAATCGATAAAACTCTTCGGGGAGGGGGGGGCAACCAAAACTCTGCTTATTTTTTCAAAATTTTGAAAATAAAAGGCCAGCTTCACAGAGGTGAAGCAGTCCATACCGCTGTCTTGTGCTGCGAGCCGTGTAGCCCACCCTACCGTTCTCATGCGCGTATGAACGGCGCATGGAGTAAAACGGAACGCTTTTCATGCGCATCATGTATGAAACAGAACGTCTATGTGTGCGTACGTGCGTGTATATGTGCATGGGCGGGCGCGCACGCACGCAAGCACACACTCCAAACATGTGATATGCAAATTTCAACCAAGCGATCTCCCTATAGTGCACATCGGATAACGCGAATGTCAACGGTAATTATCCAAAATCTTGCAAAATGTAGGATTCACTTTAAAACATAACCCATCTCTCAAGCATGTTAAAGTAATGATTGTGGTGTCATTTTAAAAAGGAAAAGTTTCCCACTTCAAAACCTATGTGGTGACATTTCTCGCCCCGTCTTCGTTTTGCCCGTGGAAAGCTGAAAATCGTGATATTTTCAGAATTTTAATATTGCTTCTGATCTTCACGAATAAGACCATTAGATGAGGCAAAAATATCATTTTAATTGTTTTAAAGTTGAGGTTTACCCTTCAAAATGCATCCAGAAAAATTGTCCTGCGATTCCTGGAGAAGCTGAAATAGTCTTTTAAAAATCGGCAAAATTTGCATATTTTAGAGATCCCTAATTTTGATGCATAATGTATTTAGATAATGCTTAATTTCTTTCTTATTCAATTTTTTCAACAAGTCAAATAAAAATGAAAATTTACTCTGACTCTTGCAAAACTATAATTCTAATTGATGACTGATTTTCTTATATATTGTAATTACATTTCTTTCAACATTCTGCATATAAAGATGTATTATTAAAAAATCGTTTTGAAGATACTTCACATATTATCAATATTATAAATATTATAAATATTGCCTATTATTAAATATTTTTTAATATTTAAATATTTCCATATTATTACTATAAATATAAAAATGTAAAGAGAAAAATTAACTGTTTTGTAAAAAAAATTATATTTTTATATTTTACGATTCTTAAAAAATGAAAATAACTAAAAAATAGTATATTATTTAAATTTAAAAAAAGGATTGCTCCGTTTTAGTTCAAGAACCATATTTTTTAGATGATTATATTGGAATATCCTGTATGTATATTAAGATTATTTCTCCTTACCTTTTGTGAGTAGATGAAAACACGAGACGCAAACACGGGAATCAATATTTCCCTGGTACTCTAATTTGTATTTCATATTGCAACATTTGTTACATAGTACCTGCAAAATGAGTTGTAAATTTAAATATTGGATTCTTACAAAAAAAGAAATGCAATATTACAAAGGAGGATGTTAAAAAAGTCCGATTTTTTGCTCTCCTGCGGAACCTTAGTTAATCACAAAAAGTTGTTATTTGGGATCCACATAAAATAATAAAAATAGTTTCATATCCCAGAAATGCGGGGAAAGTAGATTTTTGTTGTGTTATATGTGTCTCCTTTTGTAAGTCGAATTTTCGTATACCACGCTAAAACTTATGAATTGAATATATTGAAAAAATTTCTCATGATAATGGGTATTTAGAGGTTTTAAAGGTCATCATGATTCTGTTATTAAACATGGCAAACTATGGAAATAGGGAATCTAAAATGGCGCCCTCGACATTCAGTTTTATACGTAGGATTGCAGTAATCGAATTTTTTATCAAAATGAATCTGGGCGTGCTGTGTAAGACAAGTTGACTACGAATCTATTAATTAAATGGAAACATCAATGATGGCGAATTCAAAATGGCCGATCCAAAATGTTTGTGCTCGATTAAAGTCACATAAATATATTTCATACAATAAGATGAACGCGCTATCTTTCAACGTCTTCTATTGCGCACTGCTAAAGTAAAATTAAGAAATAATTCAAATTTAAAAAGTTCTGAAAAAATGGTAGGTATTAGACAGCTGGTAATTATTTTTACCCGATGAAAATGGTCTACTTGACCACTCTCAATCTGATTCAGAGACAATGGCGAGGACGAGAGGTTGTCACTGTCTCCATTATTTTATATTTTTTTATAGTTTTCTTTTTTTAATTTCTTTTGTGTTTTATATATCAAATCTTTTGTATTGGATTTCTCTATGTATAATATTTATGTTTTATGTATCCCACGATAAAAGATATATATAAAACGCAAAAAAATTTTAAATATACAATATATAAAAAATAGTAAAAAATAATGGAGACAGTGACCACCAATAGAGTTCCCAGAATTAAGAGTCTGGACGATCTTGTTTAATTTTTCATTGATTCTGAGCAATATGGCGCGACCAATCGTTGCTATTGGAACTGAAATGACTAAGCACATATGTGTGCACTTACTTAACTGTATATGTACAGGGTGTTACATCACCATACAGATCAGTATGACGGATTGTCCATTCATGCAGGCGCGCATGATCACAATTGCATAAACTTCAACGGCGCAATCAATAGCACACCTTCTTTTCTAATAAAGTTCGTAGCATATCAAATTATGACGAACTTCCGAAGAAATAGGTTAAAACAGAAGCCGAAATGGCAAGATATAGGTTATAAAAACGAATTTTATCATGAAAATGAAGCATGTCTTTCTTCTTATAAGAAAAATTCGATCATAATCATTGTGTAATATAATTTGATTACTTGAATTATTTTTACAGAGAACGAAAGTCAGAAATAAACATATCTTTGCAAATTTAAATTATAAATGGACCAATAAATTTGATTCACTGTAAATAATGACAATAATCGGTGGATCTAATAGTTATTTTGAAATAATAATAATTCATTTTAATAACAATTAAATAAACTGATGTTAATAATTCATTAATAATAATTTAATAAACTGGTATTAATAAATAGCATTATATAATTTTTTATATAAAAGACTGCATCTTATAAATCGCCAAGAGGATTATTACTAAAAAATATACATCAAATATGATGCAACTTGGCAAGTTTTATAAGATGTAAGTTAGCATCATATTCAATGTATATTTTTTAGTAATAATCCTCTTGGAGATTTAGAAAATATAGATATAATATGCAGTCATTTATATAAAGAATTGTATAGTGCTTATTAATCACAGTTTATTAAATTATCAATTTATTAATGAATTTATTAATGAATTATTATTCTTCCAAATAAATATTATAAGATTTGCCGATAATTATCCTTATTTAAATTTGCAGTGAATCAAATTTATTGGTCGACTTATAATTTAAATTTGCAAAGATATGTTTATTTCTGACTTTCGTTCTTTGTAAAAATATATAACTCAAGTAATATCAAATTATATTACATAATGATTATGATCGACTGTGATCGAATTTTTCTTATAAGAAGGAAGACATGCGTTTTCACGATAAAATTCGTTTTTATAATCTATCTTGTCACTTGGGCTTCTATTTTATAACCTATTTCTACGGAAGTTCGTCATAATTGCATCACAATTTGATTGCTACGAACTTTATTGGAAAAGAAAGTGTGCCATTGATTGTGCCACCGAAGTCTACGCAACTGTAAACGACCTTGCGCGCCTGCTCGAATGGGCAACCCATCATACTGACCTGTATGGTGATGCAACACCCTGTACACCTGTTGAAAATTCTTGTAAGTTTTTGTACCAGATCTTAATAAAGTTGTACATGATCAATCAAGATTACTAAATGAACGTATATGATCATATAAGAATCTTATATAATTTTTACATGAATCTCACCAGTAATAATCTTTAATGACTTAGGAATCTGGCATGAATCGTACACGATGATTTATATCGCAATGAAAAAATATTGCTTTAACAAATATAATAGTAATAAGGCTCAATAAATTCAAAAATTACAAAAAGGAATAGGGCTACGAGCCAAAGGCTCGTATATTGTCCTCTTAACCTTATAAGAAACTCTTAAAAAAATAATTTCTTTACAGGATCATCCAAGAATATGGTATTAATTATGTAGGATTCCTAAATGTTACATGAAAGATTATGTGTTAGTCTTAAAAAACATAGTTACGAAATACTTTATCTTTCAAGTTGGTGCAGGAATCTGGCAGGAATCATACACGACGATTTATATCACAATGAAAAGATTTTAATTACTTTAGCCTAATAAGATACTTTTAAGAAATAATTTCTTTACATGATCGCTCCAAAGTAATAAAGGTATCAATCATCCCAATAAACGAAATAGAATTATTAAATGAACAGAAACTGGATTAAATATATGAAATGAAAAAGAATGAAGAAAAATTAAAAAATTTGTTAGAATACTAAAGATGATTGAATATATTATCACTGTCTTAATGAATTGATAAATTATAATTTCGCCATAATAACTGACATAGACTTTTTATGCTCCTTTCCCAAATTAAGTTTGATTTAGTTGGAAAGCCGTTATTCAATTTGTGTAAAAAGAATTAATTTTTAGCCAAAATGAATTCTTTTAAATTCCATTCAACTCCTTGCTTGTCTATTTTATTTATTAGGATACGAGCAATAAATCCAATCACAAAATTCTAATAGTATTCTTGTAATATTTTCATAATGACACTCCAGTTATATTCTTACAAGATTCACGTTACATGCGTGCAAGATTCATGTAACATGCATGTAAAGTCATGTAACATGCTTATAAGATTCATGTAACATGGGTGTAAGATTCATGCAAGATTCTTGATTTATCTATGGGTATCATATGCGATATATTCTTATATGATCTTGTATTGATTGTTCCTGTCCGAAATTCGGTGAAAATATGTGAAAATTTTCTTGAAAGATTTCACAAGAATTTTTCTTATAAGAATTTGCAACAGGGCAATTGTATAAGTGCACATGTATGTGTATGTCACATATACTGCACATATACGTACGCCATTTTGCTTCTAACTAGATGATTGTCCAGACTCTTACTTCTAGGGACTCTAACCACCACGTCCTCGCTATCTCTGAATTAGACTGAGAGTGGTCAAGTATCATTTTCATCGGGTAAAACAAATAATTACCAGCTGTCTAATATCTACCATTTTTTCAGAAACTTTTTTAATTTGAATTTTTTCTTAATCCTACTTTAGCAGTGCGCAGTAGAAGACGTGGAAAGATAGCGCGTTCATCTTATTATATGAAATATATTTATGTGACTTTAATCGAGCACAAACATTTTGGATCGGCCATTTTGAATTCGCCATCATTGATGTTTCCATTTAATTAATAGATTCGTAGTCAACTTGTCTTACACAGCACGCCCAGATTCATTTTGATAAAAAATTCGATTACTGCAATCCTACGTATAAAACTAAATGTCGAGGGCGCCATTTTAAATTCCCCATTTCCATAATTTGTCATGTTTATATAATAACAGTATCATGATGAGCAACCTTTAAAATCTCTATGAGGTTAACCTGTATAATAACCTGTATAATAACCTAACCCGTTATTATAAGAAATTTTTTCAATATATCCATGATAAGTTCTAGCGTGGTATACGAAAATTCGACTTACAAAAGGAAACATATATTTAAAAAATCTACTTTCTCTGCATTTTTTGGGATATAAAACTATTTTTACTATTTCATGTTGATCCCAAACAACAACTTTTTGTGGTTAACTAAGGTTCCACAGGAGGCCAAAAATCGGACTTTTTAATATCCTCCTATGGAAAAATTAATTTATAAAATAAACTTTATTGCGTAATATATCAATCAATAAATAATATGACTGGCTTGTCTTTATTTTTTAAATTCAATAAATACGTACTTTACCGCAAGCACGACAATGATGACGTCTTTTAAGTACAGTAAATTTAACATCGCACAACATACAACTAGGTGCATCACTATCTGGAACCCAAAATGGAGGCTGTTTTCCCAATACTGTATTACATTCGACTAAAGAATTATCAGAAACATCCGACGAAGCACCGTGATCTTCATCAACAACACCAATTTCTGAGTGTTCTGGTATCCCTGGTGCAGTACTTGAAGATTCTGTTATATTTTTTTTCAACATGAAAAAATTGAAGTTATATATTTTTATAATTGTGTGAAAAGTATTTGATATACTAATTGGCAAAACAAATGATTGTGAATGAAGATATAAAGGTTTCTCGAGATAGACCATGTCCTATCAGCTATCAGTAGCAGAACACTTGCAATATAGCAACTTGTAGCACAGCAGAAATCGTACGATGATCTATTATATATATATAATCTATTATATATAATAGCATAAATAGACAAAAATAAATCAAAAAACTTTTTAACAAATTAGAATATTGCGCTTCTTAATTGATTTGTTTAATAATCTGTAAAACTTAGAAACAAGATTTACGAAAAGATATTGAACTTTTATTTTGAATCCAGTAAATGAACAATTCTCCATAGAAAAAAATTGTTATTCAAGTTTTCAATAATCAATTTAATATTCTCTAAATCCTATATTGGAATTGTATCAGAAAATAAGCTGATATAAACAAATACTACACATTTTTATTTTTATTAGTCACATTTTGTAGTCTTTATATTTATCTGTAACACAGAAATTTGAATACAAGAAAGATACGTCATATAGTAATAAACGAAAGAACTATAGTTCGATATTAGAATAACATATCTAACATAATATTGATATTTTTGTCATTATTTAATGACAAGATGCTGTAATTTTACTGTGTCTTTACTGTTATTTTTTTTTAGACATGCTCGATTTCTACCGTGTTTTTGCCATCTTGCCGTGCAAAAGTAAATAAGTTCGATTTCTAACGATATTTGCCAGTATAGTATGAAGTCATATTATGATCAAATTTGACTTAATTTCTGTTGACATATTGTGCCAACGTACAATGCTCAAATTAATCTTTAGAATTTCTTAATTTTTGTAACATTTTTTTAGCATATCAGAACATGGAAATTGTTTGCTTTCTGTTGTATTTTTGCCAACATTGATTCCGCACGGGAGACGATACATCATGTTTGGCTGCTGCTAAAGGTTTGACAACATAGCATGTAGTCCACGTTTGCAATATGTGATCATGGCCGACCTGACAATTTAGGGACATGTGCTAGCTCTCTCTTTTCCAAAAAAAAAACAAGTATAGAATACTGTAAATAAAAAAACTGATATACCAGAATTCTTTGCTAACTTTTTGCTTTAAAATACTACAAAGAGAAATTAAAAATTTGAATGATTATAACTGTACTAACGCTGGTCATTATAACTATATAAAAATAAAGCGAAAAAATAAGAAGTTAATTAGTTTAAGGTGATCTTAAAGTTATCTGTTTTAGCAACTAAACGCTAATTTTTGTAACGCATTTTCATATATACTTCTTTTACAAATTTTGGAAATCCTTTCTCAGAATTAAAATAAGAAGTTAATTAGTATAAGGAGATCTTAAAGTCGTCTGTTTTACCAACTAAATGCTAATTTTTTGTAATGCATTTTCGTATACACTTCTTTTACAAATTTTGGAAATCCTTTCTCAGAATTAAAATAAGAAGTTAATTAGTATAAGGAGATCTTAAAGTCGTCTGTTTTACCAACTAAATGCTAATTTTTTGTAATGCATTTTCGTATACACTTCTTTTACAAATTTTAGAAATCCTTTCTAAGAATTAAAATATACGCAAGAAAAATCTTATTTTAGACCATACATGTGAGAACACAATCGATAAACTAGAAATTAAACGCCTATAACGGTCGAAGCTGGATTTTTAATACTTAAATAATTCAATGTGAATTATATAATATATACAGTCATGGACAAAATTGAATGGACACTTATTTATCTTATATGAAAGTATTGTAATTTTATCAATTTTCCTAATCAATTTCTTATTTTTCTACTTTATATTATAGTTTGCATTATCATCAATAAATTTGGCTAATAGTTTTATTATCTTCTTTTATATTATTTCTAAAATAGATTTCTAAAATAGATAAATTATGTAAAATAAATATTAAAATCTATTTTACATAATTTTTCGTATTTTTCCTTTTTCATAGCATATTTATTAAAGAATCTGGTTACATTTGTTCATAAATAACGATTATACAATGTAAAATTACTAAACGATATACTCAATATCGCATTGTGTCTGAGGATTAACTTCAAAAAAAAATCAAATTAGAAGTTAATAGTTACCCCGATAAAATGTGACTAAATTAAGTTAAAAAGTTAAGAGTCTAAAATGTAACTAAGTTAAGTTAAAATTAATTAACTTTTTAACTTAACTTTTATCTTTTTAACTTAGCGCTACCCAACCCTGCACACATTAAATTAAATTGACGGGAATTGAACCTGGATCTCTTGTATTCCATACAAACATCCTAAGCCTTTAGACCAAGGCCTTACAAGGGAAGTGGCCAAAGTGTTAATCGCAAATTTATACAAAATACCGTCAAGGCACTAGTTTCTGATCAGTCTCTAATTTCTGATCAGTTTAGTGAATAAATTGTTTTATTGCATTCACCGTCATAAATATTCATTGTAAAAAATATTTATAATAAAAACTGAACATAGAGAATAATAAGATTGAAAGACCGCTAATGTTAAACATAATGCTTTAAATTAAGAAGCGCCATAACGTTCTGACCGTTATGGCGCTTCTTAATTTGAACATAAAGAATTACTAAGTGTAAATATGGAAGTTCCAATTGAACGCATTTTTATGACAATAAATTCGTCAAGATAAACGTTCGGACAAGAGACGCATATGCGGCCATCTGTTATGGTCGGGCGTAAGCCGACGAAAAAGGTTCTTTGTTTCGTCAACTTGTCATTTGCACGCGTTTAATGAAATCAAGGTAATTATATATATTTCCTTCAGAGAATAGTTTACTAATAGATGTCGTCAAAAAAAAGAACATTTTGTAATTTTTAACTCGAAAAAGATGGGTGATTACTTTTAGGTTCTGATTTTTCTCATACATATCCAATTTTCGCTCAGTCAAGTAACACATAACCTATCTTGTAGCTTATTTTACTATTTTTATAAGATCTACTTATTTTCCCGATTAATATTCAAAATATTGTATAAAATTGAATATATAAATTATGTATATATATATATATGTATATACATATATATACACATATATAAATTTGATTTAAAGATATGAAAAAAAATTTAACTTCGATAAAGTTTCTGATAAAAAATGTTTATCCTTTCTTCAGCTGAATAAAATCCACGCTGCAATGGCATCAAAAGAAAAAACTGTGTACAAAAAGTACAATCCAGAGAATATGAAAAGAGCTCTGGACGACATTCGCTTGAAAAAATTATCAGTGCGTGCAGCTAGTAAGTTGTACAACGTGCCTTTCTCAACATTACTAATGAAGCATCATGGCATATATCCGATGAATGCTAGACCAGGTCCTGCGACAATTCTTACTTCAGAAGAGGAAAATGTATTAGTTGAATGGATTTTACATATGAGTGTGACTGGTTTCTGCATTACAAAGGAGCAGCTGTTGAACAGTGTCCAAAAATCAGTCAAAGATTTAAAACGAAAAACACCATTTACAGATGGTAACTTTCAAAACGATGGTACCAGTCTTTTCTCAATCCACAAGTGTCACTGAAGTTAGCACAAAATTTATCTCTTAGGAGAGCTGAAGTGTCGGAGAAAGATGTCCGTAATTGGTTTCAAGAAATAAAGGTATATTTAGAATCTAAAAATTTGTTAAATATCAGTGGTTCGAGGATTTTCAATTGTGATAAATCGGCTTTCTTACTGAATCCAAAATCTAAAAAAGTGCTGGCATCGAAGAATCAGAAAACAGCTTATATTCGAATCACAACAGATGAAAAAGAATGTCTCGCGGTTCTTATCACTGGCAATGCAGACGGACAACTGGCTCCTCCCATGATCCTCTACGCCTACGAACGTATACCTGGTCCCATAGCTGCAGCAGCACCAATAGGGTGGTCTCTTGGTCACTCAAAAAATGGGTGACCCAAGAGAGTTTTTATGAATACGTAACAAGTGTTTTTTACAAATGGTGCCTTGATAATCATTTGGAATTTCCTATAATTCTATTTGTCGATGGTCACCGTTCTCACTTGACACTTGCTCTCAGTGATTTTTGTGTCCAGCATAAAATTGAATTAATTGCTTTATATCCAAATGCAACACATCTACAGCCAATGGACGTTACCCTTTTTCGACCATTAAAATTGAACTGGAATAAAGTTGTCGCAACATGGAGAATGGAACATGGTGGAGTGTCAGTGGACAAAGTGAATTTTGCTCCTCTTCTTAACGAAGCTATCAGTATGCTCGACATAAAAAGAATACTTGGAAATGGATTCAAGGCTTGCGGATTACATCCCTTTTCACCAGATGCTGTGGATTATTCAAGACTTCTCCGTTCGAATATAACTCACATGAATCAATCTATAGAAAATGAAGAAGCGAAAGACAAAAATATACGGTTCATAGAGAAGAACATTTCTCCAAAAACTTTGGAACGTTTCAAGATAAATAAAACTGGAATTTGGACAGGAAAGATTCGAGATGAAAATTTATTCTATTTCTGGCTAAGAGCTACTAGTAAAAAAACCCTCACTCAAGAAAATTCATCTCAACAATCAAGAAATTATTGCAGATGGGATAGAATAATTAAGATTTTGATCGAACTATTTCTGGCTAAGAGCTACTAGTAAAGAAACTCCCACTCAAAAAAATTCATCGCTCAACAATCAAGAAATTGTTGCATGGGATAGAATAATTAAGATTTTGATCGAGAACACTTTTTACGATAAAAATATTCATAGAACTATTTTTATTATCTACATTTTAATTTTTACATATTTCTTATTTACAATTTTAGATTTTACAATTCAATTATTAGAATTTTATCTATAAGTTTATAATTTAATACAATTTAATATGATTCAATATTTACAATTTGATTTTTTATACATCTAGTGTGTCATTGTCAGTATATTTTTAAGATCGGTTTTATAATACATAATTATACATTTTTCTTGAACTATAAGTTTTATAATATTATATTATACATAATTATACATTTTTCTTGAACTATTTCGAGTATATATTATTGGAGAATAATTTTTTTGTCGGTTCTATAATTTTTAACAGGAAATCCAATTAACAGTAACTTCAGAAAAATGTTATGATAGTCTTGGAAAAAATGATTTAGGAGAAGTGCCAGTCTCTTCCTCTTCCTATTCAGAACCTATTGTCTTAACTACTCAAGAAAACATCATAGTTCCGATATCCGCACCTATAAAAGAAGACACTTTTTGGATTATCCATGAAAATGGAACAATCGAAGAGATACCTATTTCAGAGCATTATCAGTTAGCCACACAAGTTTGTTCGAATGAAGGAAGTCAGAATGCTTCTATTGAGAATCTACATTCAATTCAAAATTCATCAATTATTAACGATGAAAATTTGAGCCCAAATGTAAAGCCTGCAGAATGTTTGAATGTAGAAGAAAAAATTCAAGGCAAAACTCTTGACTCAATTTTAAATCCGGACGAAAAGGCTACCCGATCTCAAACTCCTAAACAACGTATGAATTTTTTATTAATTTTTAAGATAATTATTCTATAATCACAATAAAACAAATTCAACAATATATATAATTATTTTAAAAAATGAATGTTATTATTGAATTCTTAGTCTTTTTATGTAACAAAGTATGTATGATCAGAATATAATTCTTGACCTGATCAGAAATTGAGTCTATGAGTAAAATGGCTGATCAGAAATTGGTTCCATGTAACTCACGGCTATTTTATCTC
>NW_017256051.1:2399395-2399682 GCF_001594055.1 Mycetomoellerius zeteki
TGAGTAAAATGGCTGATCAGAAATTGGTTCCATGTAACTCACGGCTATTTTATCTCATTATTAATTTAATTATGGCTATTATATCATTTTTCCAAATGCAACTTAAAGTTGGAATGTTGATCTATCGTTTGAAAACAAAAAAGTTTGTATTTTTTTCTTTTATTTTAAATATTGAGGGCAACATGGAAGTGCTCCTCAACCGATCAGAAACTAGTGCCTTGACGGTATATATCGTTGAAAAGGTCTTGCCGAGTAGAGTACAACTGTGCAATATTTCGCTTGAATGG
>NW_017256051.1:2399975-2402695 GCF_001594055.1 Mycetomoellerius zeteki
GGGGGAGGGAGAGGGGAGGGGGAGGAGGTACGGTAGGTTGAGTTTGGTGGTGTGAGCGAAATTCTTATTATCATTAGGTACACATTGAATAACTTTTATTGCACATAACGCCTTCTAGAGGCGCCATTCAAGCGAAATATTGCACAGTTGTACTCTACTCGGCAAGATCTTTCAACGACATATATTTCGTATCAATTCGCGATTAACACTTTGGCCACTTCCCTTGTTAGTAATATTCCTCGCAATAATCGATATATGTATGGAACATGCATGTACATACATATATATAGTATTGAAAACAATAAATAAAGAGCAAAGTAAGAGTCAAACCCATTATAAATATAGTTTGAAATTAGTAAACATAATTAGAGAAAATAAATTAAGTTAAAATCAGTCTGAATTAATTATAAAACATTTAATTAAATAAATTAAATAACAATTAAATAACAAAAACTCTAAATCACAGATACTCAAATTACAAGTTTCGGCTACAAGATTGAGCCCCCTTCAGATACAATTCTTCATGAAAATCGATGTACAATGTTAAATTCACGCAAAAACGCATATTAAATTACTGTTCGGAGTGAGTCTCTATGTAATACTCTACGCCGTTCACATGCCATTCGAATGTGATCAATGTCTCTTGGAAATCTAATTACAATATGAAAGTCTTATTACGAAATATAAATAAACGTTTAAAATTCTAACAAATAATAACTCACCGAAAGCCATGTGTAAACTACTTAAAATTTCGCAGTGAAATTCGACTATGTATGGTGTAAACCATTCGTAGACGTGTAAGAACGAACATTTTGCGACAAATATAATGTGCTCTTGTCGATACAGATCAACACATACTGAGAGAGAAGACGGACTGTCAGCAACAAAGAGTCAAAGTTTATTTACAATAGGTATATATGCCTTGTGGAGACCTTCCGTGTCAGTTTGTAAAATTAAACTAACATTCTGCTTTTTGATGTTGAGCATCTCGGAAGTTAGGCGTTTCCTGTAGCAAGGTTCTTCATCTAAAACTCTTACGTTGTCCCATTGGAAGTCATGATCGTACTGTAATCTACGCTCAGTTATGACTGATCCAGTAGATGTATTATCATCTAGATATTTTGATATTACTATTATAAGACGATAAGGGTGGTGGTGGGATTTTTTAATTGAGTAATAGTAACTTTAATTGTATACAAACTTACCATTTTAAAAAAAAAAGGTAAAAAAAGCGCTAAGCGTGCGTGCTTCTCGTATGGAAACCACCATTTGGGCCGGTTTCATCAACGTCAATTACATAATCGGCCATGGAACTGATGACTAATTGCGTTTGCTGTTTGATAAAATTCTTTGTATATGATACATTCCAACCCAAGTTATAATGGGTTTATTACCCTTCAGAAATTATTACATGAAAATCATTCTATCACAAAATTTACTAAATCTAATGATATATGTATCATCTGTATAAAAGATTTGATATCAACAATTGTGGCGCCAAGTTAAATTCTGTTAATTTAATATCACAAAATTTACTAAATCTAATAATGTATATGTTTCATCTGTATAAAAGATTTGATATCAACAATTGTGGCGCCAAGTTAAATTCTGTTAATTTAATTAAATTTATCAAATTATTAGTAAAAAAAATTTGATAGCCAAATTAAATAATGAATATTAATCTGATATGAATTATTTGTACAAACGATCTGATATCAACAACTGTGACGCCAAATTAAATTCTACTACTGGTTAACTCTTTAATTTTTTGTGGTAACACTTAAATTGAGCAAGGTGACGCAATTTTGTGATGTTTTGTATAATGTTTTGAAGGAGAATTAAATAACCACTACTTTAATTGGTAGAGAAAATCTTTGAATAGTGATTATATAAATAACCACTACTTTAGTTGGAAGAGGAAATGTCTTTGAATGAATTATGATGTGATAATTTCATTTAAGAGGAATTTAACCCATTTGGATTGAAATAGGAAGATTCTTCAGTAAGTATACGTATACTTAGGTTTCATTGTATAAAAATTAAAGATAGTACCATTTGGATTAAGTAAATAATAAAGATAGCATCACTTAGGTTTTACTTTTTATTTTGTAGTAGAATTTAACTTGGCGCCACAGTTGTTGATATCAAATCGTTTGTACAAATAATACATATTAGATTAATATTCATTATTTAATTTGGCTATCAAATCCTTTTTACGAATAATACATAAAATTTTGATAAATTTAATTAAATTAACAGAATTTAACTTGGCGCCACAATTGTTGATATCAAATCTTTTATACAGATGAAACATATATATCATTAGATTTAGTAAATTTTGTGATATTAAATTAACAGAATTTAACTTGGTGCCACAATTGTTGATATCAAATCTTTTATACAGATGATACATATATCATTAGATTTAGTAAAAACATTAACGGAATTTAACTTGGAACCACAATTGTTGATATCAAATCTTATACAGATGATACATATATCATTAGATTTAGTAAATTTTGTGATATAATGATTTTCATGTAATAATTTTTGAAGGGGAATAAAGCCATTATAACTTGGGTTGGAATGTATCATATACAAAGAATTTCATCAAACAGCAAACACAATTAGTTATCAGTTCCACGACCGATTAAATAATTGACGTTGGTGTAACCGGCCCAAATGGTGGTTTCCATACGAGAAGCACGCACGCTTAGCGC
>NW_017256051.1:2402816-2407515 GCF_001594055.1 Mycetomoellerius zeteki
GACGGTCTTCTATATAAAATTTAACTTGATAGAATTTAATTTAGCATCAATTGTTGACATCAAATCTTCATACGATAAGATATACGTATACTTAGATTTCATTGTGTTATTAAACCCGATTAAGGATGTTGTGAAACTGGCCAATCACAGTTCCATTTTTCCGAGGAACAGCTATGATTGGCTAATTTCATAACGACGGATGTTATTAAACCCGATTAAGGGTGTCGTGTAAATATATAGACAACACCTAGACACCTAATTCCTCGACGGCGAACACCTAGACACCCACTTCCTCGATGGCGAACACCTAGACACTCATTTCCTCAACGGCGAATACCTAAACACTCATCACGGTGGGTCAACTCCATACGGAAATCTAAAACAGTGTTTGGATTAATATCGCGTAACAACTCCAGATGGCAGCAGCGACGTTTCTGAACGGCAGCCATTTCGGTGAAATCTATCTTCATCGCAGAAACAGAAATTAGTGCAGGAGAAATCTTATATATGATCTGTGAGAGAAATGGATAAACAAAGATGTGTAGTGCCAAGATGTACAACGAGTCGAACGGCATCACGACACATATTTCCAAAGAATATCCAGATAGGATGTCTTTGGATTAAAGTTGTGCGCAGCCCGCGCCTTATTAATATTCCATACGATCAAATTCGTAAGGAAAAATATCGAGTGTGCCACAAACATTTCGAACCAACAGCCTAGGTTCCAGGATATAAAAAACCAACATTGAGAGACGACGCCGTTCCAACTTTGTATTTATCGACGAGTGACGATGAGCTGGAAGACGAAAGGATGAACATATCCTTAATTGCGCCAGAAATAATGCCAAACCTACTAACACAATCAACGCTGACTTTATCTCCAACGGGGACTTTGTCCTCAATGATAAAATATGATTTGCCGACAACATCGAACGCTATACAAATACAACCTTTGGCAACAATTGCGGCCGGGATAAGTGTCGAAAATGTTTCAGAGGAAATCGTGATACAATCGGAGAATGATCAAGTATTTAATATTTCTTCGTCGATACAAGAAGACAGAGCCAATATATCGTGTACGCCAAAAAGAAAGAAAGGGACATCGGTTTCTCGTCGCAGTCTTTTACAGGAAGAAACAAGAAAACACAATTTGACCCCAGAAGCAAGACGATTATACGATATTGCCAATAAACTGAAGAATATACAATGAAGCAATAAATTGAAAATTAAGAGGTACCGTACTTTGAAAACATTTAATACATGTTGCATTACTTGTAATACGCAAAATAAATTTGTTTTATTTACCTATCGTAATATACGATGTGGTTCATTCAAATTGTTGTACAAACAATCATAATTCTGTGTAATTTAGTGTATTTGTGTATTTAGTGTATTACATTGCTTGTGTTACATTTGATTGTAAATGTTTTGTCTGATCTAGGTACTAGAAACAATTCGGCCAATGCGCAACTATGTATTAATATTCTAATTAATGAGGAATACGTATTAAATATTCCTCAGGTATGTAATTCGCTTGAACGAAGCAAAAGCATTTGACAAAAAGAAAAGTTTCGAAAACTTCGAAAAGCTGTCAACGTTACAAAAAATATTTATTGAAATGCAGCTACGGAATGTCAAGTTAAAACCGAAAGGTCGGAGGTTTAGCATGAAGGAGAAAGTCCTGGCCTTATCCTTATATAAAAGGTCTCCAAGATGCTATCGATATTTAGCTTATTTATTCATTTTGCCGTCACCTGCCACTTTACGTCAACTGCTAAAAAATGTGCACTCTGACATTGGCATCAATAAAGTAATGCTGAAACATTTGAAGCAAAAGGCACAAAAGATGAAGGAGTTAGACAAAGTATGTGTGCTAATATGGGATGAAATGAGTCTCACACCACATATACAATATAATGAAGCAAAGGACAAGTACGTTGGATTCGAAGACTATGGAAATGAGCGGACTCAACACTTTGCTGATCATGTGCTCGTATTTATGGTACGAGGAATAGCAACAGGCTGGAAGATACCTTTAGGATATTATTATTGTGAGAGCTCAACAAACCGTTTCCGACTCATGCGATGCATTCAGGACAATGTTCGCACTGTAACCCATGCTGGATTGAATCTGGTAGCTACTGTTTGTGACCAAGGTTCTGCAAACATGTCAGCACTACAAAAATTCCGTAAACATTCTATAAAGACAAGAATGCCTGAAAATATGTGTAAGTTTGTATATTATTGCACGTATATTAATACACTTATCGCAATAAGAATAATTTATTAATTGAATTTTAATTTGACAGGTACGGAAATCGACATTGCAAACTGTTCGCTGATAACAATATACGATCCTCCTCAACTTTTAAAAGGCATTAGAAATAATTTATTAACAAAGGATCTAGAGGTGAACTATGCGACAGACAGGCCAAAAAAGGATAGGCAATATGCAACCTGGCTTCATATTGACAAAGCGTATGAAATAAACATGCATGAGTGCACAATAAATAGAGCCATGCCGAAATTGACAGATCAGCACATTAAAGTCGACAAAATTCGGAAAATGAAGGTGAAGAATGCTGCTCAAATATTCAGTCGATCCGTGTCTTTGTTTCTTCAGTTGGCTACTTTATGGAGATGTGGTAAGCTATTTTCGTTTTAAATGCAAATATATATAGTTGTAATAATTTTTCAATATTGTTAATGTTTCAATGTGTCCTTTATACATGCTGTTGCAGACAGTGCAAGAGCCATCTCAAAAGATATGTGCGTACCAGCAGAGACTTTGCATACTTCGGACGTCTGTAGATTCTTCAATAACTTGTTCGATTCAGTGAACGTCAACAGTGTCTCAGCGAAAAACAATCCACCATTGCAGACTGCTGTTACAAAAACCAGTCAACATCTACAATTTTGGAAAGACGCTTCTCAGACACTGAAGTCAATGAGGTACGTGCATCGCAAAACGAGAAAACCGACACCGACTGTACCATCATTAAAGAATTGGAATTGTACAATCGAAGGGATGGTAACACTGTGGGCCAAATTTGAAATCATGGGATTCAAATATTTTAAGACTCGTTATGTAAATCAAGATCCGCTAGAGAACTTCTTCGGGGCTATCCGTAGTCATGGGCAACGTTACGTTTCTCCGACAGCATGGCAATTTGACGAATTATATAAAACACTGTTACTCAATAATGTATCGTCTTTACATTTCGTAGGTGCAAATTGCGAGAAAGACGATGGTGATTTTCTTCTCACTTTTAATAGTTTTATTGATAATGCAACAAGAGTCATCAAACGATTACGCGACTAATGCAGAATTATTTGATGATTCTTGTGTTACAGAAACTGTGCATACAGAAACTGTTCAAAAGTTCGACGAAAATAATAACTTAGCAAAGGGCACTGTATGTAATGTAGCGGGATGGATGGCTCAGAAGTTGTTGAATAGCGTAAAAGAATGTCGGGATTGTTCTGTGTGTCAGTGCAGTTTTTTTAGTAATTCTCACAATGATCCTGAATATACATTTATTAAAATCCGAGAATTTTACAGCTCGAACCATGCTCTCGCGTATGTTAATATGGATTATTTTGAAATGTATGTGAAGGCAGACAAGTTGTTAAGGGGCTGGATTACCAACGTTTGTTATAGAATTCATGTAGCAAAAAGGCTTCGACTTGCACTCCGTAAAAAATTGCATTTCGAATGAATTAAATGTCGTTCTCACCAAAGACTATTATTTAACAAATTTTTGCAATTATTTGTACGGATATTTTTATTTCATTGGTCCAATATTATAAACCGTATTATGAATGGACTTGATACGCGAATGAGGTCGAACAATATAATGATTAAACAAGCGATAAAAAAATGCGCAGCTATAAGAAGCAACAAATGTAAAAAGTTATTTGTAAAATAAGTGTAAACAATGAATAATAAATAAATAATAACAATTATTTACACTACAAAAACTTTCTTTGTTTTCCTTTTCAAATATAATCATAAATGTACGCATATACAATATATTGGACCTAATGTGTATATATATATATATATATATAAGGTGTTACGTTCAACTATTTCTATATATATATTATATATATATATATATATAGAAATAGTTGAACGTAACACCTCTAGATGGTGTTAGGATCTAAACAGCGTTTCACTTCTTTAACCGGGAGATATCAATCTATCTTATACATATGTATATGATCTGTGACATTCATTTCCCCGATGGTGAATAACGAGATATCCACTTCCTTGACAGCGAACATGTAGACAACACCTAGACACTAATTTCTCGACGGCGAACACCTAGATACCCACTTCCTCGATGGCGAACACCTAGACACTCATTTCCTCGACGGCGAACATGTAGACAACACCTAAATACCCACTTCCTCGATGGCGAATACCTAGACACTCATTTCCTCGACGGCGAACATCTAGACATCAACTTCCGCGACGACGAACAGGTAAATATCTATTCTTTTTAATTTGTCTCGACGGCAATCATCTAGACATCCATTTCCTCGACGGTGAATAGATACTCTCTTGCTCGACGCGGTAAATACCTAGATCTTCAACGATAATCTCGATATATTTCATTTCAATTTTAATTAATATTTCATTTTAATTTTAATTAATAATTTAAATTTTAATAATAATTTTAATTTTAATTTTAAT
>NW_017256051.1:2408532-2427945 GCF_001594055.1 Mycetomoellerius zeteki
CAAATGTCATCGACATATCTGTAGAAAAACGGTATGTCAACATTTAACGACATCAGTGACACCGTCTCCAATCTCCTCATTACCAAATCCGCGACCATAGGTGATAAGGGAGAGCCCATGGGAGTGCCGAAGCTCTGCTTATAAATTTTATTATTAAATGCAAAGAATGTGGAATCTAAAATAAACTGTATTGCCCCCAGAAACTCATTCTTAGGCAGAGAACATCCTTTGGAAATGAAACACCAATGTTCATTTACGCAATCCACAGCTATATCCAATGGAACATTCGTAAAAAGTGAGATGACGTCTAAGGAAATTAATTTATGATCATCTGTAATATCTATTCTTTTTAATTTGTCAACTAATTGAAAACTATTTTTAATATAACTGTCTGCCTTAGGAATGGTCTTGAACAAAACATTATGTAAAAATGTGGCCAATGCGTATAACGGACTGCCTATCGAAGAGACAATAATTCTAAGAGGACAATCGGGTTTGTGAATCTTCGGCAATCCATAGACTCTCGGGAATAATTCATCGCTACAATATAACCCTCTATACTTAGAATCATTAATATTATATAATCGTTTCTCTTCTATCTAGTAAGCATAGACTTTAACGCTGTCGTAAGTTTTTTAGTGAGATCTTTCTTAATAGATACATATGTGTCTAAGTCACTCAGTAATGTGGTCATTTTATTAATATATGTGTCTTTATCCATAGCAACAGTAACATTACCTTTATCAATGTGAGTGAAGATAATATCAGAGTGTGTCGACATGAATTTACACATGTCAGATTCCAATTTTAAAAGTGCTTTATCAATAGGAAATGTAAAAATAGGAGAAGAGATAATATTATTTAAGATTGGAATGGAATGGTTCACAACTTCAATCCTTCTATCGATGGGCATTCTATGTGTGCTGACGTTAGTTTAAATTTACAAACTGACACGGAAGGTCTCCACAAGGCATATATACCTATTATAAATAAACTTTGACTCTTTGTTCTGACAGTCCGTCTCCTCTCTCAGTATGTGTTGATCCGTTTCGACAAGAGCACATTATATTTGTCGCAAAATGTTCGTTCTTACATATCTACGAATGGTTTACACCATACATAGCCGAATTTTACTGCGAAATTAAAGTAGTTTTAAAGTAGTTTACACATGGCTTTCAGTTGAGTTATTTGTTAGAATTTTATACGTTTATTTATATTTCGTAATAAGACTTTCATATTGTAATTAGATTTCCAAGAGACATTGATCACATTCGAATGGCATGTGAACGGCGTAGAGTATTACATAGAGACTCACTCCGAACAGTAATTTAATATGCGTTTTTGCGTGAATTTAACATTGTACATCGATTTTCATGAAGAATTGTATCTGAAGAGGCTCAATCTTGTAGCCGAAACTTGTAATTTGAGTATCTGTGATTTAGAGTTTTTGTTATTTAATTGTTATTTAATTTATTTAATTAAATGTTTTATAATTAATTCAGACTGATTTTAACTTAATTTATTTTCTCTAATTATGTTTACTAATTTCAAACTATATTTATAATGGATTTGACTATTACTTTACCCTTTATTTATTGTTTTTAATTTTCATATAAAGAGTCCTTCTATTTGTATATAGTATATTATAATAGGATGTATTCAAATATGTATATAGTATATTATAATAGGATGACAAGGAAAAAAGAAAATATTTTTTTTAATCGGCCTCTTAGCTCAAAAGCTTCCATTTCATGCCAAAAGAACACCCTCAAATTTTTATCAAAAAATATTAAGATGTAGAGGTCGCTAGTGAACGATTCTTAAATCAAAGTTTCGATGTTCGAAGAACATTGAATGATATAGAATTTGAATGGTGAGATATTGAAGTTGACGAATGGACGCGTATGGAATTCGCGCGGTCAGGGTCGGCACAACCAAAACTAGTGCGAAGCACTTCAGACACTTGCATCGTGTAGAAGCATGTTTCTCATTACTCTTTGCATTTAATTTAACTAATTAGTTAAAAATTATTTAAAATACATCCATTTGTTTGATAAGTTTGAAAATTGTTTAAAACATCCGCAAATTATTTAAAAACAATAATTATTTATAAAACGTTAATATTGTTTAATATTAAAAAGGTTCAACAAATATCAAAATTATGTAAGCAATATTACAATTATTTAAAAAGGTTTGTTATATGTTTGTTTGCTTTATTATAACAAAACGATGTTAACATTTAATAAACAATTTTTAGTATTTTTTAACAATAAATTGCAGATTTTAATAATAATTTAAAACTTTTAAAGCAATATTTTATTTTATACCATTCTGCCTCTGTGTGAAAGATTTATCGTTACTTTTGGAACACCCTGTATATATATCTAAGTAGTAGTTATCAACAATTAAATATGAAAGATTGATAAGTATTTCATAATAATGACATTTTAATGTGTGTTGTATCAATATACAAACTTACCTTCTTAAAAAAAGGTAAAAAACGGCGCTAAGAGTATGCGTGCTTCCCGAATAAAACCTAAGTGTTCAACCCACTTAACAGTAGTTTTAATTCTTCTTCAAGGATATTCTAATTGAAGGTCTGTTTATTCCAACCCAAGTAATGGCAGCTTTAAATTCTCTGTCAAAAATTATTACTCCTCGAAAAAAAACTAATGTACCAAATGAAAAATTTCAACTCAAATGCTACAGTCTTAACTAATCAAGTTAAATTCTATCTATCAAATTAAAAAGTAAAACTGAAGTGATATTATCTTTGTTATTTACTTAACTCTAATGATATGTATCATTCGTAAAAAAGATTTAATATGAACAATTGGCGCCAAGTTAATAGTATATTATTTACTTAACTCTAATGACATGTATCATTTATATAAAAGATTTGATATCAACAACTAGAGTTAAATGAAATTCTACCACATTAAAAAGTAAAACACAAGTGAGATACTATCTTTATTATTTACTTAATTCTAATGATATGTATCATTTGTATAAAAAAACTTGATATCAACGACTGAAAGTGAAATCCCACACTTTTTCTTCCAATCAAAATAGCAATAGTTATTTAATCCTCTTTTAAAACATTATTATATTGTGTTATAAAATTGCGTGACTTTACTCAATTAAAGTGTTACCACAAAGAATTAAAAAAGTAACAGTATAAAATAAAAAAGTTTAATTTAAATAGAAAAGTTTTTTATGTAAAACATTTAGCGCTGCTAGATATCGAAATTATGAGAAAGAGAAAATATTAAACTTTATTTTTATTCAGTTTAACATTCAGATTAAATTCATTATTATTTTAAAATTGTTTTCATTGTTTTTCTTATCCGTTCTAGTAGCAGCGCCAAATGCTTTACATAAAAAACTTTTCTATTTAAATTAAACTTTTTTATTTTATACTGTTACGTTTTTAATTCTTTGTGGTAACACTTAAATTGAGTAAAGTCACGCAATTTTGTGATACAATATAACAATGTTTTGAAAGAGAATTAAATAATTATTTCTACTTTGATTGGAAGAAAAAGTGTAGGATTTCACTTTCAGTCATTCATTGATATCAAGTCTTTTATACAAATGATACATATCATTAGAATTAAGTAAATAATAAGAATAGTACCCCACTTGTGTTTTACTCTTTAATGTGGTAGAATTTAATTTAGCGCCAATTATTTATATCAAATCTTTTATATAAATGATACATGTCATTAGAGTTAAGTAAATAATATACTAATACCTTGGCGACAATTGTTCATATCAAATCTTTTGTACGAATGATACATATCATTAGAGTTAAGTAAATAACAAAGATAATATCACTTCAGTTTTACTTTTTAATTTGATAGATAGAATTTAACTTGATTAGTTAAGACTATAGCATCTGAGTTGAAATTTTTCATTTGATACATTAGTTTTTTTTTCGAGAAGTAATAATTTTTGACAGAGAATTTAAAGCTGCCATTACTTGGGTTGGAATAAAAGACCTTCAATAAGAATATCCTTGAAGAAAAATTAAAACTACTACTAACTGGGTTGAACACTTAGGTTTTATTCGGGAAGCACGCATACTCTTAGCTCCGTTTTTTACCTTTTTTTTAAGAAGGTAAGTTTGTATACTGATACAACACATTAAAACTAACTGGGTTGAACACTTAGGTTTTATTCGGGAAGCACGCATACTCTTAGCTCCGTTTTTTACCTTTTTTTTAAGAAGGTAAGTTTGTATACTGATACAACACATTAAAATGTCATTATTATGAAATACTTATCAATCTTTCATATTTAATTGTTAATAACTTACTTAGTTAATAACGTAGGTATATATACAGGATATTCCAAAAGTAACGATAAATCTTTCGCACAGGGGCAGAATGGACTAAATTGAGTCGAAAAGTTCTCTACCGTTTTGCAATTTTCGTAATAGTTAACAAGATATTAATTGCTAAAAATTGCCGAAAAATGGTCTTTAATAATTTTTTTATTTTTTTTATCGTTACTTTTGGAATACTTTGTATATACAAGGTGTATCATTTAATTGACGCACTGAAATATCTCTTGAACAGTGCATTTTAGAGAAAAATGTTTCAAACAAAAATTATATGGTTCGGAGGAGGACATAAGATAGTACCATTCGTTTGATCTTGGCGTCGTCAAGACCAGGTCAAGGTCACGTCGATTTTTTTAAATGGAACCCCCTATTTTTCATTGCATATTCTTGTAGCTTTCCAAAACTCTATAATAAAATATTTTTTCATCAAATACTTCTTTAGTTATGATGTTCGAAAGTTACAGTACCTTCGGCATTTAGCATTACGCAAGGTGTCCAACCGACGGCTAAAACCTCTTGAATGTTGTTCAGGATCATGTTCTGGATAACATTTGTTAAGATCAAGGCCATTGAAGATTGTACCTCTTATTTTCATTTTTACGTAAAAATGAATTTTTATTGCAGAAAGAGGTTTTAGTCGTCGCGTCGGTTGCGTAATGCTAATGCCGACTGTACTGTAACTTTCGAGCCTCATAACTCGAAAAATACTTATTGAAAAGATATTTTATTATAATGTTTTGGAAAGCTCTCGAGATAAGCTACAATATGCAATGAAAAATAGGAGATTCCATTAAAAAAAATCAACATGACCTTGATCTGGCCTTGGCGACACCATTCAAGGTCAAACCAATAGTATCATTTATGTCCCCCTCCGAACCATGTAACTTTTGTCCGAAACATTTTCTCTAAAATGCACTATTCAAGAGATATTTTAGTGAGTCAATTAAAATGATACACCCTGTATTCTTAGGTTTTATTATATAAAAATGAAAAATAGTATCATTTGTATTCTTTATTTAATAGAATTTACTTTGATTAGTTAAGACTGTAGCGCGCGCGCATCTGTTTTAACTTTCATTTAGTACATTAGTTTTTTCGAGGAGTAATTTTTGTCAGAGAATTAAAATTGTCATTACTTGAGATGGAATAAGAAGACCTTCAATAAGAATATCCTTGAAGAATAACCAAAAACTACTATTACTTGGGTTGAGACTATTATTTAGGCTTTATTCAAGAAGCACGTACATTCTTAGCGCCTTTTTTTTACTTTTTTTAAAACGGTAAGTTTGTACTGATATCACACATTTTGTAGTGATAAACATTTTTCTATAACCAATTTACCCTATAATTGATCTCAAGAATAGATCTTAATGTGTTTGGGCGTTTGGAGAGGATCCTAAATTGACATTACATTAAACATGTAGGGTAAGTGGTCCAACAATGAACCATGTAGATTTCAAAGGTTTATATCTCTCTCAATTATTGAATTGAAGATCTGAGTTTTGGCATACAGTTTATGAATTTAGTTGGCTGCATACTGTAAATAATAACTCTTAAGTTATTTTTTAAGTTTAGCCACAATTTCGATTATTTAAAAAAACGGAAACTGGTTCATTGTGTACAAGGAGTGTGTACACAATGAACCATGCTATTTTTAATAATGAACCGCATGTTTTATACTGCAAATTATTGGGATTATTTTAGTTTTGCTATATTTTAACAAATTTATTTAAAAAATAAATAATTATAAGATGATGAAGATACACAAGGCTGACCGCCGCATTTTTCTGGCCAGATTCTTTCGTTTTGAGTGAAAACGCATTGAATGAGTATACATTTTTATTAAGATTTTAGATGGGAAGAGGGACCGTATTCTAAATAATTACCACAATGAATTATTATTTTGAAGATTATTGTAAAAAAGGTCATGTGCTATGGTTCATTGTTGACTACATCAAAATGATTCATTGTAGACCACCTAACCTTTTCCATGATAATCTGTAAAATAATGTGGTAAAATAATATAACAGAAAAAAGTTGCTTATAGAATAATAAAGCCAAATGTGCACATAAAACTATTGCACAATGAAAAAAATGATAGGTATAACAACAAAAACATAAAAAATGTGTAAAACTTACGGAAAAAATTTACTTTGCAACCTAAAATTCTTAAAATGTGATATTACATGGCCGTTCTTGACGCAATTTGTCAGCCGACTGGGGAGCCGAGAAGGAGTTCAAATGAAAGTCGCTGCATGATAACAGCGCAATCTGGTAACGTCACATTTACGAAATGTCGCAATGGTTCATAGTGTACTACCGATTCACTGTTGGACCACCTACCCTAAACGTATTATAATATTCGCAAATTAGATTTCTAATATTAAATTCTTACGTATTTAATGTAAATTTAAAATACGAAAATATCATATCTATACACATGTGTAATGTAAATCTAGTATTTTTTCTATTTACGCAACCATCACTCGCGTTAACTCTTACACTTTCTCTTTCAAATCATATAAAATTATTTAATTTGAACGAGATAACGAAGAAATGACTTCCTTATATGCATGATGAGAATGTTGAGATTTAGTCAAATATTTCATCAGTAATCGGATAGTTATTAAGTAATAAGGTTGCTATGTTGGAAAGTAACAATCAACATTTAATGGAAATGTGTTTATGACTTTGATTGATTTCCGGATTTATCTCAATACTGTCTTTCGAAGAAACATTTAAAATTTCTACCACGTCAGTCGTAACAGACTAGGTGCATCCAGAAGCACAACCGTTCACTGAGCGCTCAGTAAGCGGTCGTGCTTCTAGATGCACCCACTGAGTTATTTTTGCAATACATTATTTTTATTTTCTAAAATAATATCCTCAGCCTTATTGAAAACGCTTATAAAATATTAACATTTGAAGCAGGACTTACATAAATAATCAATTAAATACGAGTCAATTACTATTAAAGTTAAATATTTAGGATAATCAATATATTTTTATATTTATCTCAGAACTTTGATCATACGCTGATTATGTTTGAACTTGCAACATAATCTAAGATACTACTGATCCTCCCCAAATTAAATTAAAATTTGTAAAGAACTTTTTCAAAAAAATATTTTTATCTGTGAAAACGCTAGTCTCTGACAACTGAGCTAGCATGGTGAAATCCGAATTCAATTTCATGCCTAGGTAATATTTGTCGCAATAAGTTCTTTACAGGTTTTAATTTAATTTTGAAGAATTTTATTAGCATCTTAGATTAATTGAGGTTAATACTCCAGATTAAAGGACCACTCCCCTCAATGACCTTGACCTTGACATACATTGTCAAGATCATGACCTTGAGTGACCTCCAACAAATTTTAGCCATCACTCGTTATTCGTTAAAAAGTTATTAACAAAAGAAATTGAAATTGAACTCGCATTTCAGCAAGAGTCGAGCAACGATGATCGTTTGACTCGAGAGTGAAATGCCCCTCGTTTGGCAATGTATGTTGGATTCGACGTCTTCTTATAAAAACACAAATTATTTTCTATATAATTTTTGTTTTTATAGTAGAAAATTTGTTTTCAAAGCAGAGAATTTGTGTTTAAAAGCAGAGAATTTATATTTTAAAGCAAACAAATACCTAACCAAAACAGATTTTCTGTTGTAAAAACAAAAATTATATAGAAAATAATTTTCTTGAAGCAAAGAATGTGTTTTAAACCAGAAAATTTGTGTAATTGAAGCAGAAAATACTTATTATAGCCTCGCTTACATGTTTTTATGTCCCTTTATCGATGTAACAAATTTCCTAACTTGAATAGTCGTCGACTTTAACGATTAATACTTCGGTCCACGGGGCACAGTGTCACTTTTTTTGTCAGATTCGTTCATTTCGTGCAAAAACGCATTGAATGAGACCATTTTATCAACATCGGAGATGAAGAGACTCAATAATTACCTATTTATTATTACCGAGACACACTGATTTTACCGATCCTGTTGTTTTGAACCGACCGAGACACTATCGTAGTACAGATCACAGCGCTCACTGATTTAACCGATCGAGTTATTATCGTAGTACAGACCGCAGCGCTCGCTGATTCTGTATGTCACTAGCGCTCCTTGCGTAAAAAATGTCAAACGGACACCAAAGGAATGCGCGGAATGTGGTCGACGACAATGACAATGACGACATATCTGAATCTGAAACATTACAGATTCGAACTTTGCGTCGTAATATCTCCGTATGTAGGGTACGTAAAGAAAAAATAAAAGTACGTAAAATACAATCGGAGTGTAAGCTATCGATTAAGTGTACTTAAAACTCAATCGGGACAGCTGTAATTAAGATCCGATAATCTTGATCCGACGCAACTCGCCGGTTCGCGTAAAGGAGGCACGGCAGTGTTTCGCGCCATACTTAGCGCCGAGACACTACCGTGTCTTCAGATAATTCTTCGATTTTTGAAGCAATAAAAAGAATTTACAAAGTTTTATAATAATTTTTAACTTTTGTAAACTATTTTAAGATATTTTAAACAATTTTTCGTTTTTAAAAGTATTTGTATATGTCATTTTAATCAATTTTTAGGTTTTTGTAGCAATGATAAGATTTTATAAACAATTTTAAGACTGTGTTGAATATTTTGGGGATTTGTAAAACAAATTGCAGAATTTTGAAACACTTTTTACATTTTTACGAGTTATTTAAGTAATTATGAATTATTAAAATTTTTTTTATTTTTAAAGCAATAATAAACTTCTTTAAATAATTGTAACATTGCTTACATGATTTTGATATTTGTTAAACCTTTTTAATATTCGTATAAATATTAAACAATATTAATGTTTTATAAATAATTTTTATTGTTTTTAAATAATTTGCGAATGTTTTAAACAATTTTCGAACTTTTCAAACAAATTAATGTATTTTAAATAATTTTTAACTAATTAGTTAAATTAAATGCCAAGAGTAATGAGAAACACGCTTTAACACGATGCAAGTATCTGAAGTTTCGGTTGTGCTGATCCTAGCCGCGTGAATTTCATCAAGTTCAATATCTCACCATTCAAATTCTACTCGTCGGATCGCTTTTTGGTAGAGAGCTTTTCGTCTTAGAATTTCATGGAGAATACGTTGGTAACTGGCGGTACGCAAGTTATGAGATACCCTGTATATATAATTCACATTGTATTATTTGAGCATTAAAGATCCAGCTTCAATCGTTATAGTCATTTAATTTCTAAAATATACGTATTCATGCGTGTTTGTGAGGTGAAGTTTATCGAAAACAAAAAAAATTGTTTAAATTGAATCTTTTTTACAATTTCTTATAGCGAATTCGGCAGACCACACTAGTGCGCACTGAGTGCAAACTTTTTCAGTGCCACGCATTCGACTTGTGCGCACAGTGTCAGTGTGTTAAGATTATTGTATTCGGCAAATGAAAACTGACCCAATGCTGAATTTATATTCGGACCGAATGAACTGAATGAGTTCAAAAAATGTTGTACTGACGTTTCTGACAGTGCAATTTGGCATAACATTAAAGTAGTTCTGCACTCGCACCATGTCAGGGCAGCACTAGAGCGGAGTCAGTGCATGTATGCCGAATTCGCCATTACTCTAGGTTTGTTCGCGTCGCATGATTCAACATGTTCCAATATACTCTTACCATAGCTCTTACTCACTCCAATGCGCTTGATAGAATGAGTAAGAGCTATGGTTGGATCATGTTGGAGCTTGCGACACGAACAAACCTTCTAACACGGTGTCTAAAGTTATCAAGTCGTGATAACATTTGATTGATACAAAAGCTTTGCAATCTGTACTTAATGAAATTACAATCCCCAGACTATAATTTATTTTACACGAACAAACAACTTATTTTTGTCACGTTCTTGGAATTAGATTTACAAGGAAAGGGATCCAACTGTCCCCCTCCGATTTTAATGAGCTTTTAATATGTTATTCTCCAGATAAAAATAAGCGATACGCATTTTTTTATACGTGCCCATACGCACTTTTAGGGGGTGAAACATCCTTTAGAAGAAAATTTTTTCTCTTTCGAAGCAAATATCGCCGGAACTGTAAGAGATAGAAAAAAATTTCCATAATGAAAATTGAATGGCTTCAAGAGTACTTTAAAACTATAAAAAAAATTTTTTTAATTATTTATTTGTAACAATTATTTATTTATAAAGAAAAAATTTTTTTATTATATTTCTAAAGTATTCTTAATGCCATTCATTTTCATTCCGAAAATTATTTTCTATCTCTTACAATTCCGGCAATATTCGCTTCGAAAGAGAAAAATCAATTTTTTTCCAAGGGGTGTTTCACCCCTTAAAAATACGTATGGACACGTATAAAAAAATACGTGTCGTTTATTTTTGTCTGGAGAATAACATATTAAAAGTTCATTAAAATTGGAGGGGAACAATTGGATCCCTTTCCTTGTTAGACACTTAAGGTGCGTTCCGTAATGTGCTTACAGCACTTGTAAGCATCATTTATGTTGGAATTACCAAAGAACTTAATTTTTTTTATTCCTTTTATGTTTAAAGCTATAGAGTTAATGTAATACGTAATTTAATTTCATAGGTAGTCCTTAACTATTTAACGAATTAACTCTCTTTTTCTATGATTGTCACCATTTATATATAAATGTTGGTAGCCCTGATAATAAATCTTCTTGTTCTGTGCTTATACACGATTGGACGTATATTTCCTTCGAGCTCTATCCCCACCTCTTAGCTGATAGATTCTGAACCGCCGTTGTGAATCTTTGAACGTAAAAGTTGGTGAGAGTTCAGAATCCGTTTGACTGGCTTCATATCGTATGGTGGCAAATCGTGAAATGACATTCTCACTCGTACCAATATAACGATTCAACAAGGTGCCGTTAATCGAAAAACTCAAGAGACGAAAAAATTTCAATACGTGGAAATATTAGAGGATTTGCCTCGACCATGAAAGAAGACACGGTGATAACCCGCAAACCCTCTAATATATAATCGAAGAAGATAACCGTGGAAGCCTCAAATGCGTAATACGTGGAAATTTGCAATACAAATCTATCTCGAGCATGAAGATCTTTGGAAATGCGTACTGGGAACTGAGACAGACACTATAAAAATAACGTGTGTTAGAGCCAAAATTGTGTTGTCTCTTGAGCGTAAATTATATGCATGTGCAGTCGACTAAGACAGCTCAAGAAGCATGTAATAACCTGTGCAAAGCATTCGACGATAATGGACTAATAAGACAAGTCAGTCTCCTTCGTATGTTAATTATAAAGCATCTCGAAAGTTGTGATTTGGTCAATGAATATGTAAACCAGGTAGTTACCACAGCACACAAGCTCGCGAATATCGATTTTGAAGTGAGTAACGAGTGGATCGAGACTTTACTTGCCGGTCTACCACTTTTACAAACCCATGATTATGGGCCTCGAAAGTTCGGGTGTTAGGGTGAAATCAATCAACGCTATTCGGAATAGCGCTGATTGGTTACTTTAATGACCCATTCTCTTTTTCCGCAATGTGTGATTTCACCCTTAGAATAACTAAGGTCACGATCAAAACAAAGCAAGATGTGAAATCAGTGATTATGATCGAACGGTGAGCAACGAGTCAGCTTTAATGAACAAATATTCGGTTAATTCCCAATTTCTTCACTTCCAGATAAGTTGCGGATAATCTTATCCAGGATATACCTCTCCATTGTGTTCTGAGAGATATCTTTTGAATAAAGTTATCTAGAGGTGAAGAAATTAGGCATAAGTGCATGTGCAAGTGAGAAGTCAGCGCCGCATTGTTGAGTGTAATAAGCCGGGCGGTAATATTACGATAAAAATTGTTACAAATGAATCGCGAGATTAAAGAAAGAAGGCAAAACTCATAAAGATAATACAGTTAAAGACGTGAACGAGAAGGATTCTTCGCCAAAAACCTTCTACTGTACACTCCGCGGGCGTTATAGATTGTGAAAATTGGTATATCGATTCGGGTGCATTTTACGAATAATAAAAGTTGGTTATCGAAGAAGTCCCCAGTGTACAGTTAGTAGCCGATAATCAACAACTAAGTATTGAGTCCGTCGGTAATGTAGAAATCGGAATTGATCGATACGGCAAGGAACATACTGTTCTGCTGACAAATGTACTTCATGTTCCCGATGTATCTACGAATTTGTTCCCGATGAACAAAATAACTAAGCGTGGTCACACCGTAATTTTCGATAAGTATAAACGTACAATCCTCAACCAAGACAAAAATATTGTGGCGATAGCTGTCGAAAATAATGGAATGTACGGAATACTTGATAGATGCAAGAATCGGATTAATGCGGTAATGACTTTAAATTATGAAACCTGGCAACATAGATTAGAGCACCCAAGTCATGATACGCTAATGAAAATATCGGCTAAATTGGTAAAAAGCATAAAAATCGATACAAACAGTCGAAATGTTTATATTTCTTACATAAAGGGAAAACAGCACCCCATTTAATTCAAGTGTTAGACATACAACGCAGCCTCTACAACTCGTTCACTCAGATCTTTACGGACCAATGCAGCAAAAATAATTCGAAAGATCTCGTTATTTCTTAACATTAATTAACGATTGTACTAAGAAGGTCTTTGTGTATTTCCTAAAAAGCAAAGATGAAGTCCTCAAATACTTCAAGGAATTCAAGAGCTTAGCTGAAACTTAAACCTTCCTTTCCATCCAAAGTCTTCCTTTGCGTACAGATAATGAGCGTAAGTATGTTAATAGCGAATTTAATGCGTTCCTAAGTAAAGCAAGAATAAAACATGAAACTAGTGTAATCTTTACACCAGAACAGAACGGAGTTGTTGAACGTTGCAATCGTTCAATCATAAAGAAAGCCCGTTGCATGAGAATCGATGCAAATCTAGAACTTAGTTTTTGGGCTAAAGCAGTAAATACAACGGTTTATTTAATATTTCTCCAACAAAATCACTGCAGAACTCAACGCCAAATGAAATATGGTATAGTGAGAAACCCAACGCAATGCATCTACGAATATTTGGAAGCAAGACGGTGGCTCATATTCCTAAGGAACGAAGACGAAAGTGGGATTCGAAATTTGAAGAATATGTTTTTGTGGGCTATTCGAGACAAAAGGTTATCGATTGCTGGATCCGAAAACTAAAAAGGTCGTCATCCGCCGAAATGTTATGTTTATCGAACATTCAGCCAATATAAAGAAAAGTTCGCACGAAGACTTCCAGACATTTAGTCCTTTGACAAATGAAACAGATGCAAACACTTGCAACGACGAAGATAATATCAATAATAATTCATCTGACAGCATCGATGAAGAGATCAGTTATTACTCAACTGTCTCGGAAGAACAGTCAGAAGAAAGCGACAATGAACAACAAACTGTGAAACTACGGCGATTATCGCAGGTACCTGTACCGAAATCCTACAAAGATTATTACTTATATTCAGCGCAATCTAACTTCTTTGATCCAACTACTGTAAAAGAAACGTTAAATGGCCCTAACGCTATTAAATGGAAAGAAGCCATGTCAAAGGAATAAAATCACTAAATGAAAATTGTTGTATAGTAGTACCGCCATGGAGTGAGGATAGGGGGCGCGAGGACGGCAGAGAGGGAGAGAGAACGACTCTCGAACGATAACGTACACACGATTAACACTATTGTATTGCATCACACAAGTTGAGATATTAAATATATTATACGCTTATATTAATAACCCGCAAGTGTAGTCATTTGGCGTGAAACACAACAAAAATGATACATGGAAACTCGTGAAACTATCCAACGGTTGTAAGGCAATTCAAACTAGGTGGATATTTAAACGTAAAGAAGACTTCGACGGAAACGCTACTCAATTCAAATCACGCTTGGTCGCAAAGGGATGTCAACACAAAGGTGGAGTAGACTATTCTGACAAAGGGAGACTCCAGAGTGACTTTGACCAATTTCAATGAAATTTGACAGGATTGTAGAGTGTATTCCCCTGAATAAAAATCACCCCTATTTGGGTGTAGATGGTTTACTGTTTCAGAAATATTTCAATATTAAAGTTGATAACGGCATTTCCTTTAGAGTTTATTAGAATGTTTCTACTCGAGTATTTGTAGCGTAATGGATAACAATCTCCCCATACAGCACAGAATTTATAGCAATATCGCTGCAAAAATTTCCGCAATATTACTGCAACATGCAATGTTACAGCAGTGTTGCTGCAACTTTTGTACTATATTGCAGAGATTTTGAAGCAATATTGCTGTAAATGGGTGGGGGAGGGTGATTTTTATTCAAGGGAATACACTCTACAATCCTGCCAAGTTTCATTGAAATCGGTGAGGGTCACTCTGGAGTTTTCTCTTGTGAGACGAATGCTCCAGTAGTCAGACACGCATCTCTTCGTCTTCTTTTTGCTTTGGCCGTAAAATACGATTTGGATATCGATCATATGGATGCTGTGTTTGCCTTTCTACAAGGAGAGTTATCAGAAAAAATATATATAACGCAATCCGAGGGTTTCGAAGCCAAAAATAAAGAGGATTACATGTATAGTCTCACCAAAGCAATCTACGGCCTCAAGCAAAGTGGAAGAGCCAGGAACTGCAAATTTCACTCAACATTACTTGATATCGGTCTTCAACAATCTTTAAGAGATAACTGTGTGTACTTCGATGTAAATGAACAAAAAATACTCATCGTAGCTGCGTATGTTGATGATTTATTGATTTTTTCAAACGATGTCAACAAAAAGAAACGATTAAAGGCTGAGCTTACCAAAAGGTTCAAAATTAAGGATCTTGGTCCAATCAAGAGCTATCTAGGTATATGTATCACTCATGACCGCAAAAATGGTGCATTAAGCCTGAATCAGAAAAAGTATATTGAAGAAATACTAACGAAATTCAAGATGTCTGATTATAATCTTGTCAATACACTGATAGAAAATAAACATGGCTCAAGTGTAGTCGATGTAGAAACGAAACAAGATGTCTCTGAATCGCCAGAAATTCCGTATCAAGAGGCTGTGGGCTCTTTAATGTATCTGAGTCAATGTACTAGGTCAGATATCACGTATGCTGTCAGCTATCTAAGTCGCTTTAATCACTGTCCTATCCTGATGCATTGGAAGTACGTTAAAAGAGTAATGCATTATTTGAAAGCAACAATCAACTATAAGCTCGAGTATTCAAAAGATCCAGATTCAAATTTAACTGGCTACTATTGTATGATGCCGACTGGGCCGGAAATCCTGAAGATCGTCGTTCAGTAATAGGTTACATCTTCAAATATCAAAATGGTACTATATCTTGAGCTAGCCGGAAACAACCCACGATAGCTATTTCGACAATGGAAACGGAGTATATGGTTTTAGCAGCAGCTACGCAAGAAGCTATCTGGCTGCGTGATCTTTTTATTGAGATAACGTCTAAAGATAGAGGAACCAACTTCGATAAAAATCTACTGTGACAACAGATCCGTCATTGAATTTTCCAAAACAGGGAATTATAAACCTCGAACCAAGCATATTGATGTCAAGCATCATTTTGTACGTGAAAAGATAGACTCCAATATTATTAACGTTCAACATATTTCTTCGGCAAAAATGATTGCAGACATTTTGACAAAGTCCTTAACTACAGTAACTCATAAGAATCTACTGGGCTTGTTAGGATTAAAAGTTAGGATTTAAATTCAGTTCTAGGGGGAGTGTTGGAATTATCAAAGAACTTTTTTATTTCTTTTACATTTAAAGCTATAGAGATAATGTAACACGTAATTTAATTTCATAGATGGTCCTCAACCACTTAATGAGTAACTTTCTTTATGTTTCTATGATTGTCACCATTTATATGCAGCTGTTAGTAGCCCCGATAAACCTTCTTTTTGTTCTGTGCTTGTATACGATCAGACGTAAATTTCTTTCGAGCTTTATCTCCGCCTCTTAGCTGTTAGATTCTATCAATTTAGTTTAATATTTGATATTTAACGAGGATGAACTGATACAGCGTGTAAGCGTGAAAACGAAGTGCACTCTTAATTCAATATAAAAATGCAATACTGGTGAAGTTGTATATGAAAATATATCAACGTTCTTAAATCGTAAGTCGCATTTTATCGGTAAAACAGCGATACCAAAGTTCGATCTTCAATTTAGGATCTCCTTAATCCTGGTTCTTGAATCAAATGCTCACAAAATATCTTGCGTTGGAATTATTATATGTTCACTAAACAAATTTGAAAATGATTGAAAACGCATAAAGCTACAAGAATGAAGCTATATTAAGCAAATTAATTGCTGTAAAGATTTTAGTTTCCAAAATTTATTGCTCTTAAAATAGCTTAATCTCAAATTTATTCCTTATTATTTAAGTCAACAAAGTCGATCAAAAGTCTGACAATGCCAGCATTACGTATAAAAATAAAGTAAAAATTAAACAACGTAATACTGTGCTGATATTAGTCCTTATATGTTTCAGGAATTTAACATTCTTAAAATTCAATCATACAATTACATTCACATTTTGTGGTGAAAGAGCAATTGAAAATCTAAAAAATAATGATAATTCATTCTTTAACAACTCTAAGTACATGATGATAACCACTGTTTTGATAAAAAGTAAGACTCAACTAACACATTATACATGTTACCTAATATTGCAATAAAATTAATTCTAAAAGATTCACAATTAAGATAAAAGAAACATAACATTAATGTAACTATTAAGGGTCGACAGGAGTAACGAGCCAATTCAGCATTCGAACATGAATTCAAATGAATTGAAAATTGCAATTTATTTTAATTTATCCGAGTTCGCACTTTAGAGTTCCGGAGCGGGATTAAAATGAAATGAAATAAATTGATCTGAGGGCATAAATTCGTGACAATTATTTAGAACGCCCTCCTCTACTTCAATTTCGATGAAATTAGGCTCACTTCGTTAACGCATCGTCAGACGCGTTTTTGCATGAAATGAAAGAATTTGGCAGAAAAGTGTCGCTTTACCCCGAGAATCAAAATATTAGTTGACAATTATTCAGATTAGGAAATCATAGTCAAAGTATTGCAACATGAGCACTGTAATCATACGTGCCCAACATCAATTAATTCCTAAAAATAAATATTCTCTGCTTTAATTACACAAAGTCTTTGCTTTATAAACACAAAATTAAAAACAAATTCTCTGCTTATGTCTTCATGACTAACTCATTTACCACATAAGTATTTTTGAACTTAAAAGAATAGAAATGTACTATTCATATTGAATTTGGATGTATATTAATGTCCATATTATATTATTTTTTTAATTTAAATGGATTGGAAAAATCAGAAGCGCGAATTCGGAAATGTCGAAATGATTTTATTTCTATCTATTTCAAATTATTTTCATTTGCTGGGAACTCATTTATACCTCATTTGCGGTGCAGTTATACAGGGTGTTTCTTAAAAACCGTCCACTAAGCACATAGCGAAATTGCAAAATTTGACTCTTTAACAAGTATGCACGTCCGTGAACTGCGCGCCTAGTAGTATGCGACATACTACTAGGCACGCGACTCACGGACGTGCGTCCATTTAAAGCACGGCGTCGATTGGATTATCTTTACTCGATAATAACTGCTTCAGCATTGTAGAAAAAAATTTCCTAATACTTATCGACTTAATTCTTTATCAGGAATAGCGCTATGTGCTTAGTGGGCGGTTTTTAAGAAACACCCTGTATATCTTGCACTCTGTTAGAGCATTTATACTGGCCGTAACCGTATGCCGTATGCCATAATCTGTAAGAATTGACTGATCACAGTTGAGTATTCCTCTCTTACAATCGAATGGAAGAGGAATACCCGACTGATTGGTTAATTCTTACAGATTACGGCATACGGTTACGACCAGTATAAATGCTCCTTTAAACTTTACAATATGTCTTGTATGAGAAATATTTTGCCATGAAATTTGTTTTGGCTTATATTTTACGAAGTTACGAAGCCTGTTAAAAAGCCAAATTTTGCAATTTCGCTCTTTAAAACACTATGAGTGCGTTCCATTTTCCCGCTCATATGAGCTGTAAGTATTATGCGCATGGCTTAGCATCGAGACACTACCGTGTCTCTTGACATCCTGGTTGCCTACCAATGGCTACGTTCAGCAGAATGTTCATTTTACAACTGTTGGAAGTTTTCTTCGCGCTGATTGGATTATACTTTTAGATTTGTAAGTATAATCCAATCAGCGCGGAGAAAACTTCCAACAGTTGCAAAATAAACATTCTGCTGAATACAACCAATATTGAACAAAAACAAACTATGCTTACAAGCGCTGTAAGCGTCAAATGGATCGCGCCCTATAATGAATAAAATGATATGCTCTTTATTCATGGTGCAAAAACATGTTTTCATGCTAACATTTTATCTCCTATAAGTAATATTGCGCCAGACCTTTTTGGCTTTTTTTTTATTTTGCTGTGAAGGCTTGCGCATGCAGAACCGGATTTTGCAAATTAGTTTTTGAAAAATTATAATAAATGAAATCTGGAGACACGGTAGTGTCTCGGCGCTAAGTCAAAGCGCAGCGACACTGCCGTGGATACTTTACGCGAACCGGCGAGTTGCGGCAGATTGAGATTATCAGATCTCAATAACGGCTGACCTGATCGAGTTCTATATACGCTCAATCGATAGCTACCGCTCGGATTATATAATAAAAGTGCTTTCATTTTTTTTCTACGTGCCCTACAAGCGGAGATATTGCGATGTAAAGTTCTAAATGTCTGAATTTAAGATACGTCGTTATTGTTATCATCATCATTGTCGTCATCATTATTATCGTCGCCGACCAGGAAAAATGTACGTCTCGTTTTTTCGATAATAGATGGCTTTTGACTTAACCAAGCGATGGCAGCATTGCACATTCGAACGTGATCAACCACGTATGACAGCTGTGATAATCAGCGATGGCAACATTGTTACATATATACAATGTGATGCGCGCGTGGTGCATAAATACGATGCGACTCACACGCGGCGCAAATTATTAATTAA
>NW_017256051.1:2429251-2429468 GCF_001594055.1 Mycetomoellerius zeteki
TGTTCGCTGTCGACGAAGTTGGTGTCTAGATGTTCGCCGTCGAGGAATTAAGTGTCTAGGTGTTCGCCGTCGAGGAAGTGGGTGTCTAGGTGTTTGTTGTTGAGGTAGTTGATGTCTAGGTGTTCGCCATCGAGGAAGTGGATGTCTAGGTGTTCGCCGTCGAGGAAGTGGGTGTCTAGGTGTTCGCTATTGAGGAAACGGGTGTCTAGGTGTTCGC
>NW_017256051.1:2430937-2431220 GCF_001594055.1 Mycetomoellerius zeteki
ATCAAATTATTCGTAAAAAAGATTTGATAGCCAAATTAAATAATAAATATTAATCTAATATGTATAACGTATTTGTACAAACGATTTGATATCAACAACTGTGGCGCCAAGTTAAATTCTACTACAAAATAAAAAGTAAAACCTAAGTGATACTATCTTTATTATTTACTTAATCCAAATGGTACTGTCTTATAATTAATTATTATATTAATTTTTATACAATGAAAAAATTTAATTTAAATAGTAAAATTTTTCATGTAAAAACACTTGGCGCTGCTAGATC
>NW_017256051.1:2431570-2445399 GCF_001594055.1 Mycetomoellerius zeteki
AATAATTTGATAAATTTAATTAAATTAACAGAATTTAACTTGGCGCCACAATTGTTGATATCAAATCTTTTATACAGATGAAACATATACATTATTAGATTTAGTAAATTTTGTGATATTAAATTAACAGAATTTAACTTGGCGCCACAATTGTTGATATCAAATCTTTTATACAGATGATACATATATCATTAGATTTAATAAGAACATTAACAGAATTTAACTTGGCGCCACAATTGTTGATATCAAATCTTTTATACAGATGATACATATATCATTAGATTTAGTAAATTTTGTGATAGAATGATTTTCATGTAATAATTTTTGAAGGGGAATAAAGCCATTATAACTTGGGTTGGAATGTATCATATACAAAAAATTTCATCAAACAGCAAACGCAATTAGTCATCAGTTCCACGGCCGATTAAGTAATTGACGTTGGTGAAACCGGCCCAAATGGTGGTTTCCATTCGAGAAGCATGCACGCTTAGCGCTTTTTTTACCTTTTTTTTAAAAAGGTAAGTTTGCACACAATTAAAGTCCGAATTACATGGAATTTAATTATGTACACTTCAACTGCACTATAATACACATCAATTAAGATATCAGAATGAATTTCTATTTTGCCTTTTTTAAAAAAGATCGCTCTGTATGAACCCTCAGGTAACTTTCCTGATTACAAATATCGCAATTAAAACGCTATTTCAACCATTATTTCTGTCGCATAAAGAAGTTCGTCTCCAACTAAAGGTCTCTATAGGGTGTGTTCAGCAGAACGTGACAGTTTTGTAACCGTTTTATGATTGTATGCTGATACAGGACCATTTTTCTGGATCTAAAAGTATAATCCAATCAGCAAAGAAAACTTCCAACAATTATAAAATAAACATTCTGCTGAACACAGCCAATGGCTGATTAATGATTCTTTAATATGATTGATTCCTACACTTAGATCCAGCGAAGAGATAAAGGCAAGAACCATATTGAAATAATCATATTAAAGAATCATATTAAAGAATCACATATTAAAGAATCAGGCGCTAATTAGTTTTCTCTGCTGAACGCAGCCATAGACTCTCCAACTCTTAAACTCATTCTGCAATTGCGTAAATGTAATTGTAAGAATTAACCAATCACAATCGAATATGAGAATATGGATCAATTCATACAGCTACAATCACTTACAATTACGCGTATGCAATTGTAGACAAGGTTTTATACAACACCCCATGTGTTATATTACATTTATATTGTTGACAAAATGCGAAGTTACAACGTTGATGTTATGTTACTTTTCGTTTGTGTCGACTAAATTTTTTCTTGAATAATATGGATTTTCTGATTATAGTTATAAAAAGGCCTAGCGGAATAAGTATAATGAAAATGCCCCCACGACTTTTTGAGTTAACTTTTTTTCTAAGTGAATTTATATAAAAAAACGCTTACATATCAAATTTTAGATTCTATATGGAGACGTGACCAAGTTAAAGCAAAAAAACGATTTTGTTTTACAATTTTTCGATTTTAATTTAGTAAAAAATCAAATAAAATTCTGGAAAATTTCTGAAAAATCAATTACACCAAGATATCAAAGAGGATATTTTTTAACATTCTTTTTTGGTGCGAATTTCGATTTTAAAAAAATGAAAATAACTTTTAAACATTTTTTTACCCTAATTACGTTGATCTACCACCTTAAAAAAAATTGCACGTGAATCTTTGTTCAACTTCCTATAAAATATATTTTGTTCAGATTTTTTTCAAAAGGTGGGGCACATTAAAAAAATTAAATTTACATTTTCTCGTTAATTTTTTGAAAAAATGAGTGACACAAACAATTTTTATCATCTCTCTAATATTTTATTTATCTATAAAATTCCATATAAAATGAGAAGTTCATATGCAATTGTTTTTAAGGTGATAAATCAACATAGTCAGGATGAAAACAATGTTTAAAAGTTATTTTCATTTTATTAGAATTGAAATTCGCACCAAAAAGAAAAAAAAATATCCTCATTGATATCTAGGTGTAATTGACTTTTCAGAATTTTTTCAGAATTTTATTCGATATTTTACTAAATTAAAATCGGAAAATTGTAAAAAAATAGTTTTTTCGCTCTAACTTGATTACGTCTCCATATAGAAATCTAAAATTTGATATGTAAGCGTCTTTTTATATAAATTACTTTAGAAAAAAAGATCAAAAAGCCGTGGGGGCATTTTCACCATACTTATTCCGTTAGGCCCTTTTAATCGTTTTATATTTTTAAAATATCTTTATAATTTCTACATAAAGCTTCTGATGTATAATATACATATACATATGTATATAACATTTTCTTATTCGTACACAGTACACATAGAATATATATACAGGGTGTATATATATCCCGAAATTCTCGCATTCGGAGTACAGGACATGATACTTTATGCTAAAAGAAACAATTTTTTCCTTTTGCAAAATTGCGTCTGACAAGTAGTTTTTGCAGAAGAACAGGTTGAAGTTAATAAATAAGCGCAAAAATTATTTATCGGACGCAATTTTGCTAAAGGAAAAAGTTGTTTGTTTTAGCATAAAGTATCACCCCTGTAGTATCATGTTCTGTACTCCAAATGCGGGACATCCAGTATATTAAATTTAACCGTTCAAATATTGAGCAATTTATATAATAAAGAAAATTTAAAAGTAAAACTAAAACAACGTACCGAATGTATGGGAATCATTTTTATCATGCGTCAATACAATATCTAATGTCTGAGGACGGATTGGTTTTTCGGATTCTTGATCATTTCCTCTTGTATGAGTATCACTAATTTTAGATACAGTTTCCATCTTGGATATGTTCTCATTGTCATGTACGCTGGTCTCATGTACCACAAAAACATCTTTATTATTCTCAGTAATATCTTGACAGTATACTTTCTTTTCACGACCTTTGTTTTCTGATAAATTTAATAAAGTATCGCTGTTGTAATCTTGTGATAGAATGTCTCTGTTAGAACCTTGTTGTAATTTCTGTACCATATTATTACTACACAACTGTTCTCCAATATTTTCAAATTTCGATGAAATTTTCTCTTGAACAGCGATATATGTAGGTTGTAAGGTACTCTCTTGTATTGCTACATCTTGACCGATTATTTCAGTTACATGGTTATCTTTTGTCGTCTTATCTAGCTCATTACTTTTTGTATATTTTAGTTGATTATTTTTTAAATCAAATTTTACTGTATTATTACATTTTACGTCGACTATATTTTCATTACATATATTCGTGTTATAATCAATTATAGGAAATTTTTTCGTCTTGTGAAATTCCTCCTGTGATATTTTTGGAAGTTCGCCTATCATAATTTTCTCGAATATCGGCGCTTCATTAACATCTTCGTTATCTCGTTGACAATGACTGACATTCTTTTCTCTATCTCTTCTCAATTCATATGATTGTGACAACCAGGTATTATCCGAAAGTGATATATTGTCCGTCTTAGATCTTTCTTCTTTCTCTAACTCTAATAAATACTGATTTAATTCTTCTTCAGAAAAGTCGTCGCTGATATCAATTGTACGTACCATACGTACATTAGAGAAGATATCACTTTTAGTTGTTTCTATATCATTATCTTGAATTTCGCTGCTTGTTATATTTTTATCCAACTTTTTAGTCTCCACTATGCTTTCTTTATTTTCAACAAATGTATATTTGTCGATGGAATTTCGCCTATCCAAGTCTAACTGCTTTCGTTTGCTAATAATACTATCAGAATTTTCTTTAAATGTATCATTAGCTATGACCTTTTTATCTACATCACCTTTGTTACTAGACAATTCCGCATCATTATGATTCGAGATGGCCGTGTTTGGTACAGAAATTATAGAATTATTTTCTTCAGACTGTATTGAAATAGGATGATGAAACATAATATTATCCTGTTTGTTATTAATTTCAACTTTGACGAACTTACTTAATTCCACCGGTAAAATATTTTTATGGTCCAAAATATTTTTGTCAATTACATTAATTATTCCTTTCTCCGTTGAAACTGAAGAAAGTTCATTAATGGCTACATCTCTGTTCGATTTAAAATCTTTCTCCACTACGTCATCTGTCGATCTTTCAAGTAAATCGTCTTTGTCTAATATAGGCTCAACATAATTTAAACTTCCAGTAGGAGCATTAATATATTCGTTCAAACTATTAAACACATTGCTGATGCTAGGCTTGAAATTTGGTTGATTTAATTTTTTGTCATATCTATCACCATCTTTCGAATCACTACTTGCATTTTGTTGTTCCTGCATTAAGTTTTGTGATGTATTATACATCGTTGAAGATACTTCATCAAAATCAGTATAAGTATGAACACATGATTTCTGTCCAATTGAAGTATCATTGATACGATCATGTGTATAGAAATTATTTACGGATTCTCTACTCTCCGATATAAACACTATTTCCTTTTCAGTTAATGAATATTTGGAGTCAATGTCTGTTGGTTGAGTATCTCTACAGTCTTCAAGAGACGGTACTACATCAGTTGTTACGCCTTTCTCAGAATTAAAGTTACATATTTTCGGAACCACAGATTCATTAGTATGCTTCTCCACAGCTAAAGCTTTGATCGTAGAAGTTGCGACTGACGCTATTTGCTCTGCGCAATCTGAAAAAATAATCGTATAAAATTTTATATTATTAATTAAAATTTTTATTCAAAACAGTTTATCTGCAATATACACTACGCACAACAATTAGGGGATTACTTTGAAACCTGCAAATTTTTCTGGATATTTTAAAGGGAGAAACCTCGACTTTAAAACAGTTGGAATGACATTATTCGCCCTCGAAGGATTTTTTCGCGATAATCAGAAGCGGGTCATGTTAATTCTAAAAATTTCACTGTATAGATGAGGGCCCTTACGTCCCTACTATAATTGGCCAATTATATGTTACTGTTTACGTTTTAATACTTAATTTTTTTCTGTGCCATGGCAATAGGTCTGTTCTTTTTAGCTGAACTTTTGCACTAGTTCATCTTTCTTCCTTTTCTCTCCAGGAGGAAAGAAGAGAAAGAAAGATGAACTGGTGCAAAAGTTCAGCCAAAAAGAACAGGCCTCATGACACATAGAAAAACTTCAGACGTAAAATTTAAACAGTAATCGAATTGGCCATCATAGTAGAGACCATAAGACCACTCTTACTAATGTAAGCAATAACAAATCCAACATATTGACTTCCTTACTACTTACGTCTCTTACTCTTAAGTTTTATTATGTACTATAGGGACCCGAACACATTTTCCATAATAGTAATTGTAAGACGTACCGTAAGAATTAGCTAATCAGTCAAGAACTTTTTTTTAAAAACTTTCAGCTCTGATTGACCAACTCGTACGGTACGTCTTACTAGTAGCCCGGATCTACAATAAGTTTTTAAGGCTGCCCCAGACAAAATTTCTGTAACAGTAACCATAAATCCAGATCTACAATAGGTGTTTTAAACCTTAAGCCATAAGAAATGGACGAATCATAGTCGATTGTTCGCCTCGAATTCGATTATAATTGGTCAATTTCTTACGGCTTAAAGCTTAAGACACCTATTGTAGATCTGGACTTACGGAAAATATATGCGGGCCCTCTATAGCCCTTACATGACCTCTGTGAAGCTAGCCCCACTTTTTCAAAATTAAAAAAAAATAAGCAGAGTTCTGATTATCCCCCAAAAAGTTCTACTGTTCTCTATCAAATTTAGAAAAAGTTTCGTCAATTAAAGAAGTGAAAACACCACTTGAAATATCGGGGGGGGGGAGGGGAAGAGGCAACTTCCCGATTCCGAAACTTTGAATGGCTATACCTTTTTTATCTTTTATCTTAGCGTTTCGATCCATATAGTAGAGTTGACACAGAAAAATCCAGTTTACAAAAATCCAAGTACAAATTACAAAAATCCAGATGCATGTCAAATTTCATTGTTTTATTTAATATTAATATATTTTCGCATTTTTAAACAAAAACTCGATAAAAGTAATATATTTTTCACTCAATTATCAATTTATTAAACTCATAATACATATATAAGTTATATAAGTTACATAATATATTGTATATAATATAACTGAATAATTATATCAGTCTACGAAAAAAATATAGATAATATTACGCTTAATAATTGCAATAGTATTGTAAGGTAGACTATCACCAGCCTGATTTAAGAACCAACATAAATGATATTAACAAAATCCTGGTCCTAAATCCTGGTAGTATCTGTTAGATGACTTTTTAAGGTTACGTTTTTGTCGAACAGACACTACGCTTTTAAAACAATAGATGGCTGTACTAGAGTCATAGAACTCTAAACTCACAAACTACAAAAACCTACAAAAACCCCAAAAATTTGGGTTTTTCTGAAAAAATTAGATTTTTGCCAACCCTGTCATATAGGATAATCAATAGAACTCTTTGGGTAGCTACCAGAACTCTAAAAAAATACCAATTTCCGATATACAAAAATAGATAAAAAAATTTTTTTTTTATTTTTATTAGAAATCAAAGTTTTGATAGCTCCTCTCCTCCCCCCTCCCAAAGAGTTCTAATAATTATCCTTAATGATCAAAAAATAGCTGCGACCGCAAAACAAAGTTCTAGTGACTAAAAGCCATGGCACATAAGGCTAGGCACATAAGAGCCTTAAGTCAAAAAGTCGAAAGAGATTAAGTGGCAATAATTTCTGTTTTTTTTAACTGTTTTTGCATAGCCTTTACCCCGGATCTACAATAGGGTTTTAAGCCTTAAGCCATAAGAAATGGACAAATCATAGTCGATTATTCTCCTCGAATTCGATTGTAATTGGTCAATTTCTTACGACTTAAAACTTAAAACACCTATTGTAGATCCGGACTTAGACTTTAACCATTAGATTTAAGCGAATTGAGCAAAACCCAATTCTTATGGCCTAAAAGCATAAGTTCTGTGGCCGATATATCATCATTTACAACTTAAAACTACGATTTATAGCCTCTTAAAGCAAAGTTGTGGACCTAGCCTAAAGCAAGGTTGTGGACCTAGCCCAAAAAACTTAAGATGTAAGACTTAAGCAGCAAATGAATTAACCAATCACAAGACCGTAAAACCATAACGTAAGTAATAGCGAATCCATAATGATTTCCTTACCTCGGATCCTACAATAGGATTTTAAGCCTTAAGTCATAAGAAATGGGCGAATCACAGTCGATTATTCTCCTCGGATTTGATTGTAATTGGTCAATTTCTTATGGCTTAAGGCTTAAAACACCTATTGTAGATCAGGATTTACTGCTTAAATCTTATGTCTTAAGTTTATATATGTGCCAAGACTTTAGTTTAAAGTAAAAGAATTTAGAACACTAAAGTCTCCGAAAACGGAGACTTCAGAGTTCTAAAGCTCTTCAGTTATCGATTTCAGCGCACAGGTTCTTAATAATCCTTAGAATTCTTCGGGGCTACAACTCGTATCAGAATATCGGATTTCCGAAAAAAAAATGTTCGATCTGTGTAGATTTAGAAAAATTCGAAAACTATTTAGCTAAAAATATGACAAAATTTGAGAATTTTTTTTTTAAGAAACTAGCAATTCAATTCATGTAAAATTTATACCATGTTTTTATTCATGTTTGAACAACTTACAGTTTTTTTTTTTATTACATTCAATTGATAAATGTAAAAGTTATTAATAATCGAATATCACGTCGCGTAAAAATTCGTCGTCCACTGGTGTGCACGATATTAATCTTCCAGATAATCTGAAATAGAAAGATCAAACAACGATTTACTTTATACATATATAGTTTCAGTTTGATGAACAAAAATTAAAAAAAAAAAGAATTATTGCGGAAATGGTGAATTTTCAAATCAGCACTATGATCAGCACTAAAGATCATGGTGCTGATTTGAAAATTCACCATTTCCGCAATAATTCTTTTTTTTTTTTAATTTTTGTTCATCAAACTGAAACTATATATGTATAAAGTAAATCGTTGTTTGATCTTTCTATTTCAGATTATCTGGAAGATTAATATCGTGCACACCAGTGGACGACGAATTTTCACGCGACGTGATATTCGATTATTAATAACTTTTACATTTATCAATTGAATGTAATAAAAAAAAAACTGTAAGTTGTTCAAACATGAATAAAAACATGGTATAAATTTTACATGAATTGAATTGCTAGTTTCTTAAAAAAAAAATTCCCAAATTTTGTCATGTTTTTAGCTAAAATAATAGGATTCCCCGCTTAATTCTGGTAGCCCCTTTCCCCCTCCAAAAGTTCCAACGATTATCCTATACGGATCGAAACGCTAAAATAAAAGAATTAGAATTAAAATAAAGAAGTTATTATAGTCCTTTAAAGATTCGGAATCGTGAAGTTGGCTCCCTTGATACTTTAAATATTGTTTCACTTTAATAGACGGAATCCTTTCTAAAGCTGATAGAGAACTTTAGAACTCTTCTCTCTAGAGGACAATCAGAACTCTGCTTATTTTTTTCAAATTTTGAAAAAGTGACCTTACATGTTGATTCCCTTACTACCTAAGTTTTATGTCTTGAGTTTTTCTATGTGGCAAGGTCTTTATTGTAGAAAGCCGATAATACTAAAAGTAGCCAGGTGACTACGAGTGACAATGTATGCTTGCAAAGAAAAATTTCTGCTTCATCTTTATGTACGTATACTAATAAACCTTATTCGCGCTTGTGTATTGCGTACATTTTATTTGATTTGTTTTATTTCATACGTTCTTAAAGATTAATATATACTTTTTAATGTATTATAGCGTTTTCCACTGAGAAAACTCAGCACTAGCTGAGTGCTGGTACAGCACCAGCATCATGCTAGGTTTCAATGAAATCTACACTAGTGCAGTAATATTGCAGATTTAGTGTGGTTCAGTGGAACACACATATCACTCAATTATTCATTTTATAATAATATTCTGATTTATTTATTACTTACATTCTGATTTATTTATTTCTTACAAAAATCTTTTTTATTAACTTTTCTTAAATTTTAAAATTTAAAAAAAAAACTCAAAATGTGTATATTATTGCATAGAATTACTACATACACTGAAACTGAAAACAATATTATTGTTTATGAAATTAATTGGAATAATATAATATATTTAATATCCCAAATAGAACAACAACATTTATAAAATGTTTAGGAATGGTTATTTTTGTTTAAAACCGCTTAAAGTTATTTTAAAAACGTTTTTTAAGAACCGATTAAATAACTATGTTGAACAAATGTTTTAAAATCGTTGTTTTTTAAGATAAAATATAAATGAAAAGAATAAATGAATGGTGAAGGATCGCATTGAAATTATATATCATTTTAATGAAATGAAGACATATTTGTCAAGTTAGAATGCCTGGCTGTGTAGCAGATTATTACACAAACTCATTTCCGGTTTTACCTCATTCACGCTCTGTCCGTACTAGCTCTTACTTAAGGTAGGGAAGACTTAGTTTGCGAGAAAAAAAATCGTAAAGGTAGTCATTTTTCAAATTTTGACTATAAATCAAATTTTCTTATCTTGAAAACTACTGCTTTTGAAAAAAAAAAGTCTAAGAGACAACAAATGTTCATTGTGATCTAATTAAACTTATGTAATTTTTTCGGAACTTTTATTCGAAGTTTAGATTTTTTTAAAAAATTGTTTATAACTTTTCAACGACCACTTAAAAAAATAAAGTGTATATAGATATTTTTTCGCAGAATAATATAAGAAATCGAATTCATTTTCAGTCTGTAGAACGTTCAGTCAGACGATTGGTCGGTTAATGCATTTTCTAAGCGACTTTTTAGGGGTAAAACCGCTCGCCTAATAATTTCGTATGAATGTCTTTCGGCTTAAAAAAGGAAATCTAAGTATTATTAGTTAAAAAAAAGTGTTTGTTAGTATACAACACGTTATTTTGTGTAACAATGGTAATATGTTATTATATAATAAAACAATCAAAATCAGATGCAGGAATGGGGTACATTGGCTCATAAAAATTTTTTTCCATCTTTTACACTTCCGACGGTATTCGGCTCAAAATAGAAATATTTTTCAAAGAGGTATTTCACCCCTTAAACATGAGTTAACGCACGTATAAAAAAATACGTGTCTCTTAGATGTTCGTGTTTAACAACATACTTCATGGAGAATCAAATCGGTTCCGGACAGTTGTGAAACTTCCCTTGTTAGATACGGATCGCGCAATCCATTACCATTCTCTGTCTTTGAGCTCGATTTACGCCGAAGTTACAACATCGATGTTAGGAAATTGGCCAATCAGTCGTTCTTCAAAGGAATAGCTATGATTGGCAGTTGTATGATTGGCAGTTGTATGATTGACAGTAGTATGATTGACAGTTTCATAACATCGATGTTATAACTTAGGCGTAAATCGAGTCGTGTAAACATTGACTGCGTTCAGCAGAAAAAAATAATCAGTTAGCACTTAGAGATTCTTTAATATGATTGATTCTTACCTTTAATTCTTCACTGGATCTAACAAGGGAACAACGCGAGGTATTTTTCTTCGATTGCTCTGAATTTTTGCCAATAGGTTGGGCATCGAAAAAAAATCGTCACGTATTTTGCCATTTGCTCAGACACTCAATAGTTTAAGAGATATTAAGTTATGAAACTGGTCGGACACTCTGAGGCCCAATTCCACAACTCAGGGTTAACTCTTAACCGCGAGGTTCAACTTATTCATTGTCTCTTTCCAATTCTAGAATTGGAAAGAGATAAGAAACAAGTTGGACCTCGATTAAGAGTTAACTGTGAGTTGTGGAACTGGGCCTTAAAACTCTAGATCGCTGGTTCAAATCTAAGTAGTGACATTTTTTTACTTTTTTACATTTTTTAAAACTTTACCTGTAGAAAAAATACGTCTTTCACGTCATTTTTAATCAGAAAAACAAAAAATAATTTTAAAGGATTTTTCATCCAAAAACAATTTATATATTAATTCGATTAATGTCACTTTTTTCTAAATGTTTCTAAATTTTTCTAAAATGTTTATAAGTATTTTTAAATTTTCTAAATGCTTTTAGAAATTATTTATAAATTGTAAAACATACTAACATTTAAAAAAAATATCACTACTGACATTTAAACCGGCGATCTAGAGTTTTAAGAGTGTAATCCGACCAATTTTATATCTTAAACTATTGAGTGTCTGTGCAAATGGCAAAATATGTGTCAATTTGTTTTTGATACCCAATTTACTAGCAAAAATTCAGAGCAATCGAGGAAAAACACCTCGCGTCATTCCTTTGTAAGTGTAGGAACCAATTATATTTAAGAATCACTAAGCGCTAACTGATTAGTTTTCTTTGCTGAACGCAGCCATAGTCAATTTTAACTTGCACTGGTCTTTAAAGACGGTAGAGAAAAAGTTGGACTCAGTGCAACTTTTTTGCATCAATTTTGTCGGTGAAACATTAAACACTGAAAATAGTGAAAATACATGAACTAATTTTAATTAACATTCCATTTAACAATGGAATAATATAATTGCACTCGAATGAGCGCTAGTGTTGCACTAGCTCTCTCAGTGGAAAACGCTATTAAGCCCCACACAATACGAGGGAATAGCGATAGAAATTATCTATCAGAAACTGTATATTTTGGTATATCCGATTTCTGATAGGTTGAAATCGTGGGTAAATGTTCAGAAAAGAGGCGCCATCCCCAATGACCTTGACCTTGACATATGTTGTCAAGGTCATGACCCAGGAAATCTATTTTAAAGCAGAGATTTTTTTGTTTCATATGGTTAAAACGAGACATCAGTTTTCAAACTTTTTTTGTTAATAACTTTTTAACGAACAGCGATCGTCGTCCGAACACCTAAAACCTGTCGGAGGGTCACTCAGAGCCATGACCTTGACAACATATATCAAGGTCAAGGTCATTGGGGATGGTACCACTTTTCTGAACATTTACCAAATCGTGTTATTTCTATCGCTACTGCTATTCCCTCGCATGTGTCTGGGGCTTTATTTTTCAATGTCAAAGGCTGCGATCAAAAGCATTGTTCGTTTTGTTTCTCGGGAGCTGCTCAGGGTCGCTCCGAATAAACCCAGTATACTTGAAACGTAGGATTCACACTACATATGACGAATGTCGTACGTAGTGTGAATCCTACGTTTCAAGTATACTGGGTTTATTCGGAGCGACCCCGAGCAACTCCCGAGAGACAAAATGAACAATGCTAAAGTCTCACTATAAATGCTTCAAAGCATTTGGTTGACCAATTAGAAGAGATAATTTTACGAATTGATCACAGTCAAAAAACGCTTTAGAGCATTTATAATATTACATTGACCGTACCCGAAAACATCTTTAGTTTTATAATTTATTTTTGCAATTGGAAAGTCACCATATTAGATCTGTCATTTTCAATTTTAAATTTTTGTATCAAATTTGAATATAATGCAAACCCAAAAACCTCTTACAATAAGTCTTTGAAAGATTTGTCAACTGTTAAATATTGATATTATCATTATAGAAAATCATTATAATGAAACAGTGTTATATTCTGAGACATGGAATAGAATGAATTATAATAAATCTTACATAAAAGCTACATGATTTAAAAAATAGACCTTCTTATCCCCTCTAAAGATTAAACTTCAAGTTTCTAGTATATAATTTCTCATTTTAAAAAATAGAGGAAAAGTATATTTTTTATTGAAATACAAATTCTATTTAAACACAGAAAAACATAGAAAATAGTATATTTTAAAGTATAAACTTGAAAATTTCAAATATACAAAGGATTCTCCAACAACTTATTTAAATTGATTTTCTTCGAAAATGTATACCTTCGTTGAATTCGAAGTCATTAAGGACTTTGTCTAAGTCGATCATAAATTTCTCCATGATACCACAATGTGTTTCCAACTCGTGTTTTCACTAAATAAATTTATCAACTCTATCCAATTTTCATTAGTCGTATATATAATTCCATTAACATTAATTGATATCGATAACCTCCATGATTGAAATGTGGCTTTCAATGTATAACCAGTATAATGTAATTGGTACGATTCACGTTTCAACAATTAACGCATGTTCCTGGAACATCTGCTTTAACTTGCTTCCTAAACAAGAGAAACAGTTTACACCAATATTCTGCATCAGATGTAATGTACGCGTAACTCAGACCCGCTCCGTTCAACAATCGTCGAATTCGATTGAGACATGACACTTATGTCTTGAAAAAAATTAAGCACTCGCGATATTGAAATTAATCGGAATCACTTTGACTTCGTTTTTAAAATGACTTACAAAACGATATAACATTATATCGCGCGTATTACATATATACGCAAGTAACATGTACTACATATATTCTATCATATGACGAACTAGGACCTAAAGGTAAATTTTCACGAGCTGCTCAAACCGGCTGTTTCAGCGATAAAAAGGATCGCGTGATTAAAATGGACGCTTGATATTCGTCGATGGCTGCGTTCAGCAGACTCAACAGTTTTGCAACCGTTTTATGATTGTCCAGCAGAACGTTTGTTTTGCAACTGTTGGAAGTTTCCTTCGCGCTGATTGGATCATACTTTTAGATCTAGAAGAATGGTCCTATCTCAGCAGACAATCATAAAACGGTTGCAAAACTGTTGAGTCTGCTGAACGCAGCTAATTTGAACTACGTGATCCTTTTTCGTTGAAACAGCCGGTTTGAGCAACTCGTGAAAATTTACCTTTACATAAAATTGCTGGACCAATGAGCATCTTATGTAAATCAATATGGCGACATTATGCTGGATGCTCATTGG
>NW_017256051.1:2446789-2455213 GCF_001594055.1 Mycetomoellerius zeteki
AATTGCTGATTAGAATTTCTGTTGTACACTCTAACAGAAATGCTAAACGAATTTACGATTGGTTTTCGTAACCTACGCAAATCGAAAAGTACGCCTCATGGGGAACCGGTACTTTCTATCGCGTACATACAATACGCGTTTGTACAAATTTAGAAGAAGAAAGTCTGATTTATAATCACCGTAACTGTTAACTCATACCGGTGCCGGTAAAGTTCAACCATACGATTTCAATGCTTTCGTTCATACTAATACGACAAGTTAGTATGAACGAAAGCATTGAAATTGTATGGTTGAACTTTACCGTCACCGGCATAAGTTAACGGTTACGGTCAGACTTTCTTCTTCTAAATTTGTACAAACGCGTATTGTATGTACGCGACAGAAAGTACCGGTTCCCCATGAGGCGTACTTTTCGAGTTGCGTAGGTTACGAAAACCAATCGTAAATTCGTTTAGCATTTGTGTTAGAGTGTACAACAGAAATTCTAATCAGCAATTGGCTGCATTAGTTCCGCCTTTCTCTAATAACAGATTACGCTTATGCAGGTTATGTCGCATGTGACGGCATCCTTATGCATTTCATGTGTGACAGGCTTCGGTTGACGAGATGATGTTCAAAATATAGCGAATTCGGCAGACTGCAGTGAGCTTTAATGCTCACTGAATGCGAACTCAATGGCTGCGTTCAGCAGACTCAACAGTTTTGCAACCGTTTTATGATTGTCTGCTGAGATAGGACCATTCTTCTAGATCTAAAAGTATGATCCAATTAGCGCGAAGGAAACTTACAACAGTTGCAAAACAAACGTTCTGCTGAACGCAGCCTTTCAGTGCCACGCATTCAGCTTGTGCGCACTAGAGACCCTCGAAAGACTTACGGTGAAATCACACGGTGCGGAAAAAGACTGCGGAATGGAAAATGCGTCATTGAAGCAACCAATCAGCGCTATTCAGCGCTATTCGGAATAGTGCTGATTGATTGCTTCAATGACGCATTCTCTATTCCGCAGTCTTTTTCCGCACCGTGTGATTTCACCCTTAAGCCATAAGAAATTGACCAATTACCAAGAAGACTAGAACTAAGGAGGATCAACTCGCGTGGTGGGGGTGAGTCAAAAAACGTCCGCGGCTATTCACACGATGTGCAGCGGCACTGCGCATTGTGTGAAAGTTCGATATAAGAGCGACAAAGTGACGATTATAAAACGACAGAGCGACGACTATATAGAGCGACAGAGAGGACTAATGAAGCGCAAGAGTGGGGGAAGTTATCCGTCGCCACTTTTTGCCTCACCCCCACTACCGCTATTGGCACGAGTTGACTCTCCTTAGTTCTAGTCTTCTTGCCAATTACAGTCGAATCCGAGGGGAATAATCGACTGTGATTCGCCCATTTCTTATGACTTAAGGCTTAAAACCCTATTGTAGATCCGGGGTAAAGGACCGTCTACAATGAGTAGTAGCAATAGTGGTAAGGCTGTAAGACACATCAGGAATAAACTGATTTTTCGGTATAATAGGACATAGAGTGAGTCCGTAAGTAACAAAAGAGTAGAACGTAGGAAATGGATTTTAACTATTCACTTACCTAGATTTTTAGATCTAACGGAATATCCAATCAGATGCAAGATAGAGACACTATAATAAGAGACTGGCATAAGTTCTAGTTGGATACAAAATGGCGTTCACAGGACGATAAAGCCCATGGCACATACAAAAACGTAAGGCCGTAAGACATAATCAGTAAGCGAATTGGCCAATCACGATAGAGACCGTAAGACCAGTAGCGAATCCAATCTTACGATTTCTTTACTGCTTACATATTACGGCCTTACGTTTTTGTATGTGCCATGGGCTTAAAGCGGAGAGCACAGGCTTTGCCGTAACGCATAATGCGTAAGGTATAAAGGAATAAACCAATCAGATTCCTTCATTTCTATCCCCACTACTCGCTCTGCGAGGATCGCATACGCGTACTTGTAGACTAATTGGGTGCGTTCAGCAGACTCAACAGTTTTGCAACCGTTTTATGATTGTCTGCTGAGATAGGACCATTCTTCTAGATCTAAAAGTATGATCCAATCAGCGCGAAGGAAACTTCCAACAGTTGCAAAACAACCGTTCTGCTGAACGCAGCCATTGAGAGGATGTGGAGGTTTAAGCGGGGAGCACAGACTTTCGCATAACGCATAACATGTAATGCATAAGAAATTCAATCAATCAGAATTCTTTATTTCATGGAAAGGAAGGAAACGGAGGGCTTTGATTGGTACATTTTCTTATGCATTACGTGTTATGCGTTATGCAAGAGTCTGTGCTCCCCGCTATATACATGTATTGACGAGGAGAATAGACTATTGCATAAGACCTTCTAACCTAAAATATTTAGAAAAATGGATCACAACGCTTATTATATGGTTCATTCCGAGGATAATAACGAATTTAATAACGAAGTTAATACTCAAAATGTGATGGACGAAGATATAACCTTTATGAATGAAGACTCTGTGGATGGAGATGCAATCCTAATCTCCTTAATTCAAAGTCATCCTTATTTATATAAGCAATTAAGTGACTTTAAAGATAGCCTGAAGAAAGAAAATGCTTGGACAAAGATAGCCAAGATTTTAAACATGAAAGGTATATCTCTCTCTAATTTTTAGTAATTTATAAATTAGTATTAGTTTAACTTGAGAACTTGACTAATTTGAATAAGTGAAATTTTATTCAAATTAATGACTTTTTTATTGAAAATTACTAAAAATCATGACTAAATTAATTATAGGTAATTAAAAAAAATAGCGAAAATTACAAAATGAAAACTTTTTAATTCAGTTTAGTCCATTTTATCTACCTGACAGATTATATGGTCATTACTGAACACCCTGTATATGATTCTTTTATATAATATTATTTTATATGAGAAAACTACAGAATCGTAAGAAATTATGTACATAATTAATTTTAATAATTATAAACTATATATATCTGTACATATGTATATACATATATATATATAATCCAAACTACTAATTTAAAATGTACTTCAATTGATGAATTTGGTCCTTCAACTACAGAAATATCTTTGATATTATTTGTTTCTTGAGAAACACTATTTGAAAGTTCAGTTGTATTTTCCATTTCTGCAGTAATGTCTCCAGAATAAATTTCTTCAATATGAATGTCACTCTGTCCGTGAAGAGGTGTGTCAAATAAGTTTTCTATTGTATTATCCGTATTCTGCATAAAAAATTAAAATCATTTAAAAAAAGTATATATATATAATTTTATATTTATAAATAATATGTATAATAATCTTACTATAAATTATGATCTTATACATACTTTAAGTGACGAATTTGATCCTTCCTCTAAATAAATAACTTCGATATCATTTAATTTTTGAGAAGTCTCAGAAACGCAACTTAAATGTTTATTTACATTTGTGATTTTTTCAGTAACATGAGTGCCATACTGTACATCAAGAGATGTACTAAGTAAATTTTCTGTTGTATTTATATTCTATAAAAAACGAAAATTAACAAGCAACAAATAATAGAAAATAATTAAAAAATATAAAGAATAAAAACTAAATTATAAACAAGTATTCATAAAAAATTAGTAATTTAGAAAGATTTTTCAGATATACGTACTTCAATTTGTGATTTTGTTGTAAATTGCCTTTTTTTACATGTGTTCCAAAATTCAAACAATTTTGTATATTCAATTCTTCCTTTCCATTTATCAACGTTACTATTTCTTTCAAATTCGTTAATGATATCTTTATCTAAATTTTCTCTCATAAAATTTAAAACAATTCTAAATTTATCATCCTCAGTTTCTTCAAATGATATCTCCTATGTACTTCGACTCTGATTTTGTATAACTTTACTATAATCAATAGCATCTACATTGAGTGGGTATAATCCACAAACTCGAAATCCATTCCGCAAACATTTAGATGTATCAATATTATCCACAGCTTCTTTAATTAATAAACTAAAATCTTCTTTTCTCAAAGCTTGATAATTATTTTCTACACGATATTTGTTAACGGCATTTTTCCAAGCTATTTTTATAGGTCTAAATACCGACACGTCCATCGGCTGAAGGATATGTGTTGAATTAGGATAGAGAGCAATTAATTCTATTTTATGCATGCTACAAAAGTCACTCAAGTGTTTCGTCATATGTGACGAATGTCCATCTAAGTAAAGTATCACTGGAAGAGGTATTTTGTTTTGAAGAAGCCATGGATAGAAGATATTAGCAATATATTCATAAAAGTTAGATGCGACCATCCATCCGTTGTCCGATCTGCCGCAGCTCCAACCATGTGGCAACTTTGATGCTATGTACGATGGAATTCGCTTATAAGAAAACAATATTAAGGGTGGAGCCAGCACACCAGCAGCACTACCTGTGAAAAGGACTGTGAGACTTTCTTTATCATTATTCCCAACTATTTTATACACATTTTTTTGTCCTTTCTCTGCCAGCACAGATGATTCCTTAGGGTTGAGTAAAAAAGCTGCTTCGTCGCAATTAAAAATTCTTTCCGGTGCAATATTTGACAATTCTTTAGAATTTAAATAAGTAATTATTTCATTGAACCATCCTCTCAAAGCATTTTCTGTGACTTCAGCTCGACGAAATGTCAAATTTTCAGTCATTCTTTCTGCAAGTTTTTCATGTCGTTGTAAAAATCCCCGATACCAATTACGTCCAGGACGATCATTAACAAAGTTATTTTTCCTTTCCAGAGATTTAATAAGCATTTGCACACTGTCCAACAGTTGATTTTTAGTTATTGGAAAGCCTCTATGACTTAAATAAAAAATCCAATCTGCTAATATTTTTTCTTCTATGTTTGAAAGAACTGTTGATGGTCCAGGCTTCTTATCTGCATACAAATGTTTCTTTTTTGCATCCAACGTTGAACGAGGAATACTAAATTTCTTGCTAGCAGCATTTACGCTCATTCCTGCATTTATTGCAGATAATGCTTCTTTTATGAGATTTATATTATATAAGCATCTTCTTTTTTTGCCTTTTTTATCCATCTTTGTTTTATTCATTATAATAATTCTAAAAGCAAAAGTTATAAATAAACTATGTGTATTAATATTATGTGTATTAATTACATAAATGTTAGTTAGAAGAAATTAAATAATACATTGGATATTATACATTCTAATACATCGGATATTATTCCAAAAATTTACTTGGCGTTTTTATATTTTATTTTATTCAATTTTTTACATTAACCTCAACATGCCAAGCATTTTTAGAATAATATCCGATGTATTAGAATAATATCTAACATATTTAGTATTGGAATAATAATGTTACAATAATAATACCTTCGAAAATATTCGATAATTCGAGCAATCTTCAGTTTTGGATAACCTAAGGACACACCAGAACACACACGACACACATCGGTATTGACAGATCAAGGTTATATTATCGGTCTTTACGAGACGTAGTATAAGAGACAGTATTATGCTTACTTCGTGATTGTTGATCATAATACTGTTGACAGTATTAGGAAAAATACAAAAAAGTGAATATATTACTGGTATTAACGAATATATTATATAAATTAATAAATTTATTCAATATTTAATTTTTTTCTTTTTATTTCAACATTATTTCATCAGAAAATTGAGTTTTCGTTTGACTTACTGATCAAATTTTCCTATAATCATTCATCTTTGCAACTACTTATTATCCACTTCACTAATAAAAATAGGTATAATTCAGCAGAAAAATGCGTTTCTCGAAATATAAATTTTATTTGTAATTAAAGGATTGGTTTTCATTTTCAGTTAACTATTGTAATAATAATTAGATAGATTACAAATTCTATTAAAAATTAATAAAACAATATAAGATATACTTTTTTCACCTCAAAATGCATTTTAATTTTGATTGACAGTAATGTATACACTGTCAGTAATATGGTTTTTTACCTTATATCCAATGAAAGCTCTTCTTTTTCGCACGTGATGATGTTAAGCAGAGCTTATGAGAGTAGAGAGATCATTGGATATCGGTTGTTCGTCGCTTCGAGTCCAGTGGTCCAGTTACACCGTGCGTTTAGTCCGCGATCTATACGATAGATGTCTTTGTTTATCCTGTAGGTTAAACAAAGACATCTATCGTATAGGCCGCGGCCTAAATGTTCGGTGTAAACGTAGCCAGTGTGCAGTAGGCATAAAATGCAGAGACAGAGGTACTTTAGGAACGCTTGAGTTATTTGAATAAGAGCTTCGTGCCGAGACGTCGCTGTTTACATTTCGTTGTGGTGTTTAATAGAAAAGGTAATTATACATGCAGTTTAGATGCCGCAGCTCAAAAATGTGATTGTGATTGTGCATCGCAATATTTCGCGGCTGTGACAGATTTCCTAACTTCATTGGTCCAGCGGCCTTAAGGCCATCACACGTACAAAAATTTTAGTCGGAATCGTAAGGTCGCAAACAAATCGATCAATCACAATCAAAATTAAGATCTCGCGCTTTTAAATGCTCGACTGTGATTGGCTGATTTGCCTACAGCCTTACAATTACGACTAAAATTTTTGTACGTGTGATAGCCTTTACCCCGGATCTACAATAGAGTTTTAAGCCTTAAGCCATAAGAAATGGACGAATCATAGTCAATTATTCTCCTCGAATTCGACTGTAATTGGTCAATTTCTTCCAACTTAAGGCTTAAAACATTTATTGCAGATCCAGACTTGCAATGCTTATGGCTGTAGTCCACTTGACGCTACAAACGCTTCGAAGCGTTTGAGCAACCAATCAGAACAAAGAATTTTACGAATTAACTAATCAAAGAATGCTTCGAAGCGTTTGTAGCGTCAAGTGGACCGCAGCCTTACGTCATTTTATGTGTGATCACTCTAATAAAGTAAATAAAATTATATAACTATAATATAACTCATTATATAATAATTACGTAACATTGGAATTATTTATATCATAGTTATATAACATTTCAGCATGTTATGTAACTATTCTGTAACTTTTCTGCAACAGTTATATAACGTTTATTACATTGTTATATTTATTTTATATAACTATAATTTGCAGTGAGAGAGAGAGAGAGAGAGAGAGAGAGTGGGGGAACAATTAACATTACATGTAATCAACACGTTATATTACCTTTATTCAAAGTATGCTCCATTGCTAGTTACACATTTTTCCCATCTTTCGGGTAATTTGTGGATACCACGCCAGTAAAAATCTTCCTCTTTTGCCGCGAACCATTCATCGAGCCATTTTTTCACATCTTCGTACGAACCAAAGCGCTGCTCAGCAAGTGCGTGACCCATTGATGCAAAATCACGCATTGATGCAAACAAGTGGTAATTAGAAGGAGTCAAGTCTGGTGAGTAAGCCGCATGGGCTAGTACTTCCCAGCTGAGTGCTTCCAACGTATCGCGAACCGGTTTTGCCGTATGTGATGGAGCATTGTCATGGAGAAAAATAATCTTGTGTTGCCTTTTTCGATATTCTGGTCGTTTTTCGAGTAGCGAACGGTTTAAATCGATCAATTGTTGTTGGTAGCGTTTGGTATTAACCGTTTCACCAGGCTTTAACAGCTCATAATAAACCACACCCTTATGGTCAAACACAGAGCATCATCTTCCTGCCAAAGAGATTCGGTCTTGCGGTCGATGTGGATGGTGTGTCTGGATCTACCTATGATTTTTTGCGCTTGGGATTCTAAAAAAATATCCATTTTTCATCCCCAGTAACGATACGATGCAAAAACGACTTTCTTTTGTATCGTTCGAGCAAAATTTCACATATGTTTTTGCACCTCTCCATCTGCCTCTCGTTCAACTCATGTGGTATCCAGCTGTCGATCTTCTGAATCTTTCCCATCTCTCGTAGGCGATTGGAAACAGCTTGTTGACTAACGCTCAATTGCTCTGCGAGTTGTTTTTGTGTTTGTGAATCGTCTTCGTCCAATAATGCTTGCAATTCTACATCTTCGTACCTTTTTGGCGGTTTTCCGTGTTCCTTGTCTGCAACATCGAAATCACCATTTTTGAAACGGCAAAACTATCGTTCATACGTACCTTGCGATGGAGCATGTTCACTATAAGCTTCTCGAAGTAATCGGTATGATTCAGCAGCAGTTTTCTTCAAATGAAAACAAAAAATTAATGATGTCCGCGAATACTCTTTACTTGATACAAATTTCGACATATTGAACACAGCAAAACAATACTATGCAAACACTTTTTCAATTTATCACTTATGCGGGTTTGACACTTGTTGATGACATAACAAAATGGCATATACGTCAAATCTTTTACTACACACTAGAGACCCTATACCAGAGTCTGGACAGGAGCGCGATTGTGGCAAAATGCTACGAGAGAGAGAGAGAGAGAGAGAGAGAGAGA
>NW_017256051.1:2456471-2468950 GCF_001594055.1 Mycetomoellerius zeteki
GGTTCAGCATGAAGATAGCGATTCATCCATTGACAGCTGATCCTACGGCAGCCTGGCATGAGTTATTTCAGCATCAGAAAGTTGTAAAAATAAATGCTAAATTGCCGACGACCGAAGCACCAAGCGACAAAGTATGTTCAATGATTTTTGACAATTCCAATCTGTACGAAGAAATATGTTTATGTTAACCTTAAAAGTCTTTTTTTTTGCCGTATATCGTCGGATGACGATAGAAGAATGCCTTCAATCTGTCCTTTCAGATTGTATGGCACACATGTTCCTTAGACCACAAATAACCATAAAACTTAGATCAAGAACAAGAAATTTTTTTTTCAATAAATTAAAGAAGGGCTACAAGCCCTTCAAATAGCCCTACAAATTGAAGGTAAAGATTTACTCTTTCGAAAGCTGTAAACCGCATTTCTGCGCAATTTTTAATTTGCGTTGTGGCACTTCGCAAATTTCGTAAAAAATTTTGATATCTGATGCGTCTTCATTTATGTTTATGTAACTTCACAAAATATCAACAAGATCTAAATTAAAAATATGGCTCAATAAGAATAAATCAATAAATAAAAGAAGGGCTACGAGCCCCCCCCCCCAATTAAAATATAAACTATTTAATATTCATACAAACGTTTCGACGCTAATCGGGTCATTTTCAATGTAAACACAAATAACATTACATAAATTGTCGGAGTATTCGGTCAGATTACAGTATCCAGTAAAACATATCGGTTATTTTTGTATTTCCTATTATTTGATGTGTGTGGTCCATATGTAAAATTAGCATCATTTGACTGATGTAAAAGTGATCACATCTTATTTTTTAAAAAATCTACAATCTTACAAATAATTCAAAATAATAGACTGACATTGCGTTACAGTTTAAATTAAATTATCAAATATGTATATTTTATAGTAAATTTTTTTTTAAACCTACATAACTCTGCCTATACTTCTAAAAAAGTTAAATACAGATCTAATCGCTGCCCATCTACCTCTCCTAATCCACATAAAAATACTATTCTTGTCTATAATGTTTCTATTCCTGAGCTCATCAAGTCGAATCCTTTCATTGTCATATTTGTTGTATTTGACACTGCCATATAACATGATCAACATCTTCAACTTGATATCCACAGTCACATCTAGAGCTATCAATATAATCCTTTCTAGCCAGTGACTCAATAAGATTGTAATGATTTGATCTAAGTCTATTAACAAAAGTCACAAACGCTCTATCCTCATTAAAACTCGCAAACCATGATTGAATCAAATCCTTACTATAAAAATTTTCAAAATAAAAAGAACCCTTAAATCTAGCATCCTGTATTATAGTAGTTTGCGTATTACTCCACATCGATTATCTAAATACGCATCTGAAATCTAAAAGAGGCACCATAATATCATCACAAGCAATCTCAGAAGAGCCTTCCTTAGCCAATTCGTCAGCCATTTCATTTCCTGCTACTCCAACATGAGCTGGAGTCCAAACTATTACTATATTTTTACCTAGTCTATTATACGCATAGAAAACTTTCTCTCTAATTTCTATTATATACATATTCTTATAAACACTTATATGATTGTTTTCAATTGCAAAAATCACAGCCTGACAGTCCGAAAATATAATAATATCTTTTTCAATAAAAAACGTTGCATTGTAGATAATATCTAACACAGTCTTGATAGCAAATGCCTCAGCAGTAAAGGAAGAACATTCTTTAGGCAAACTAATACTGTAGGCAATATCTCTGTTCTCAACAACAACTCCAGCACCTGTTGAAAATGATCCATCTGATCTAAAGCCATCAATGTAGAAAATAATCGTAGGGCTTCCAAAAAGTCCAAATTTTTCTATGATGCTATTAACAAATTCGCCGTCATCCAACTCTTCAGACTTGCGACGATATCCAATTTCACAATCTACCAAAATTTTTCTAGTCATTGCCTCATAATTAGCGTCGAAAATTTCAAATCCACGTGCCGTTCCTAAACGATCATGAATATGTCTAATAGTTTCCCAAACTTCCACTATAATATTCTTCTTAGTACGCGGATATCGAAAAATATGATAATTCTCCAGATCTATTAGCGAATCCAGCTTGTCATAAATTTGTCCCTGTCCATAAATGGCAAGTTTATTTAAGAGATTTCTGGCCAATAATCCACCTCTGTCTCTCAACAACACAACTTTAGCCTCGGCTATTATAACATTATTAGGAGTAGAGTGTGTTTCTGTAACCCAACGCCATTCTAATGTCCCTAAATTGTGCTCTCTCCAAACTAAGTCTAAGACTAGACTCATGAGGATAAAAGATCATAATGCCATAATCAACAACTGATCTCACCAAGCTTTTATATAATAGTAAAGATATGTTAACCCCTCCATTCCTCTGGAAATACCATTCATGTATTGTAGGATAGCATTAGCCCTGAATACTCAAAAACTTTAAAAGTCACCTTCACTTGTTCTATACGTTCTATCGTTAATTATATATTTGAGAGGAGAAGGCAGAATTTAAATTTTCAATTTCTTCGGTTGTCAATGTGAGCTCATTAATCACAGGCTTAATAGTGATTTTCCATTTTTAGTTGCGCGTAGTATGTATGAGCGACACGCACTCGCTCACTCCGTTCATAAAGTTTGACGTGCCCGCGGGAGACGTCTTCATTCACGCCGGGGATTTTACGAAATGTGGTAGCTTGCAAGAGGTCATAGAATTTAATAATTGGATAGGTAAACAATAAATTACCGTGTGTATTGTACACACTATAATGTTTGTATGTTGACAAGAAATACAGATGTTGAAAGTCATATCCTAATTCTAGGTAATTTACCACACAAACACAAAATAGTTATAGCTGGGAACCATGAACTTAGTTTTGATCCTACATTCACGCATCCCTTTTCTGTGCACACCAGTGGAGATCATCAGAAACATACAGGAACCAGTATACTTGATGACATACCTACCTTGGGTATGTCTAAGGATACTCTTGCAGAAGCTATTAAAACTACTAATGTTAAAGATTATTTGACAAACTGTACATATCTTGAAGATTCTGAGATTATAGTGAATGGGATTAAGATATATGGTACTCCATGGTAAGCATTATCATATCAATTGTATTAAATAACTTGGTGAATAAAAGTGAACATATAATGTATATATTTAATTAAAGATTTGTAGAAATTGAAATTGAGAGAGAGAGAAAATACTAAGTTTGTATTTTTACAAGAGCATTTCTATATTTTATATTTGAATACTCTAGAACTCAATAATGCATAAAATTTATTTGATGTGTTCCTTAAGATTAGATTTAACCATTACGATTATAAAAAAGTAAATGCATGTCTTTTTTGAACACACTATGCGAAATATTTGTAGAAAATAATTTCAGGTATAAGAGATTCTTATTTCTGAGGGACATTTCGTTGAAACTTTAGGCAACCAGAGTTTTGTAAGTGGGCATTTAATGTGCCACGTGGAGAAGCATGCCTCTCAAAGTGGGAAATGATTCCATCTGACACAGATATCCTCGTAACGCATACTCCTCCTGTAGGTCACGGAGACCTGTGCTGTACTGGAGTACGAGCTGGATGCGTCGAATTATTGTCGACAGTGCAAAATCGCGTAAAGCCCAAATACCATGTATTTGGTCATATACACGAAGGTATGATGAATATATAATTGTATTAATATAGGAAATATCTTACCATCTTATGTATAATTTTACAGGATATGGCATATCTTCAGATGGCAAGATAATATATATTAATGCATCAACATGTGATATAAATTATTTGCCAAGTAATCCACCGATAGTATTTGATATAACACTACCTCCTGGTATAAAAAAATCATAAATCTTTAAATGAGATAACATAAATGAATTTATCATGCTACTTCAGAAAGATCTTTCTCACGAGCTTAAGAAAAATCAATACGTGATTGACGTATAAAATTAGATAGTAATCTCTTGCCTTAATTTTTAAATCAAGTATGTGTAAGCATTTTTATTGTATAAGTATTAACTAGCATTTCTTTTTCTCACGTGATTTGTAATGTCAATAATAATGAATAAAATATAATCCAATTTGTAATCTCTTTCCTAAATAAATTATATTGCCCATATTTCTTTTAACAAATATAAAATTTTCTCATCTATTTTCATATATATAGAATTTTCATCTATTTTTATAATAAGAAATACTTGACATTCCATTATTCTTGTTAAAATAGAATTAGTGGAAGAACATGTTATTAAAAATATGGAATTTTGGGGGATACTTGTATGCTTTATGCAATTATTACCAGTAAAAAAATTCACTTATACTTTTTATACATTTATTGTAATATCCATTCGAATAACAAATGGCACTTTCTTATTAAGCAAGAAAAAATTTGCAATCGTCACCATAGTCGTGTCAAGCTAAATTCGCATAATTTATCGAAGGCTATTTTAGTGAATAAAGTCAGAGTTTGTATCTTTATCGAACGTTACACAAATTATCTTGATTTTAATAAATTATTATCCTAAATTGTTATGCTTGCATTAAAAACACGATAAGTGCCATTTACCTATCGTGTATATCATGATCGCAACGCGTTGGACACGTTTTAACTAAACTACGAAAATTTAAGCTATTTCTTACATTGATGTATGAAAAATTTATATATATTTATATATCGCAGATCTAAAGTTGGTTCATTTGATTATGTTTTCCCTAGCAAATCATTACATGACCATTATGTGCATTGAAGACACATTTTAATCATAGTTTACAAATATTTCAATCCATTAAAAATTACTACAACAGATTGACCATTTTGTGTTAAATTGAGACTGATAAAAAGAATACTATGTCATAAGTTATATGAGCTCAAATTGCAACTCTCTTTGATTGCAACAAAATTCTTAAGTATCATACATCTCTTTTACTGTTTGGAAAAATTCAAAGAACCATCAAGTTAAAAAAAACCTCTTATATATCTAAATCTCTGCTCTTCTAAAAGTTCGTAATTTTCATATCGATTAAACATGTATTTGCTATTAGAAATTCATGAAAAAATAGTATCATTTTAATTTGGAATTAGAGGACACACAGAATATAAACCTAACTAGCAGGTAAACGAAGTAGTTTTTAACTAACAATAACAATAAACAAATGTAAAAAGAATATGTTCTTCTTACATAGTTTAAAGTAAATTACGGAAGAGTTACATCTAATATGGTACGTTTGAAAACAGGTACGATACAGATTCGCCATTATGTGTCCGCCTTACTGCTTCGGCAAACATCATCGAGACATCAATACACTAAAAGATAAAAGATAATCAGTCCTCTGTGTCACGATTAAATCTGTATAACATCACCATTATCGCGATAAGCATTTCATGTCAGTTTCTCTAATGTAAGAAATATATATACTAAATATATATTTACCTGAATCTTTGGGCAATCTTTCATGTGACCATCTTGAGGAATAGTATTGGTCACTACCACAGCCTCGAAGCAAGCATTGTTAATTCTACTAATTGCTGGCCCACTGAAGATGCCATGTGTAAGTATCGCATAAACTTTTGTGGCACCAGCTTCCAACAACTTTTCTGCTGCGTGGCAGATGGTACCGCAAGTGTCAGCCATATCGTCTACAAGGATAGCAACTCTGTCTTTAACATCACCAACCAATACCATACTGGCGACTTCATTCGCTTTCTTCCTTTCTTTATGTATGAGCGCAAATTCGACATTTAATCGGTCTGCGATAGATGTGACTCTGTAAAGTAAAAATTAAGTAAAAGACGATCAATGTATTTCTTCGACTAAAATTATTTTCTTTTTTTTTAATTAAATATTCACCTTTTGGCACCACCAGCGTCAGGAGAAACAATGATACTATTTCGCCATTCAACAATGTTCTCTTTAATCCATTTGAGGACAGCAGGTTCGGCAAATAAATTATCTACTGGGATGTCGAAAAATCCTTGTATTTGACTAGCATGCAAGTCCATTGTGATAATGTGATCAGCACCCGCCACAGAAAGCATATTTGCTACTAGTTTTGCGGAGATTGGCGCACGGCTCTGTAAAATACATTTCGATAGATTAGTTTTGAGAATTTGTATGAGTCCTTCAAGTCCATTTGCAACTGGAAATATCCTGTAATTTAAAGAAATTGCTATTAAAAAGTCCCTTAAAAGCATGAAAACATCCGAGAAATAGAAAAAAACCAGTTACCTTTTAAACTAAATAAAAATTTAAAAAAATATGTTAATTTATATCGCGGCTGCCTGTATCGGCTTTTGGAAGATACAATATAATTTATCAAATATCGGAGACGATTGCCAAAAAAGAGGGGACAAAATATGAATATAATGACTATGTACTAAAATATTATTCTTCAGTAGGTATAGATATATTCATAAAATACAGGGAAAACAACGTTGCAAATGCACCCCAGTTAGACTCTCAACAATTATCATAAGTAAAGCAAAATATTTAACATTGTGAACGCAAAACAGAACACAATGCATCTCAGTCCTTTGCCCTTATGTAGCAAAGGATAATTTGAGATGAACAAGAGGGCAAACGTTGGTAACAGATATGTAATATTTATATAAATAAGTTCATAAATGCGAAGATATACTCTAAAAAACAAATATATCAATATCGCGGTTCTGCATTTCTAATTTATATCATTTCTAAAATTACATATAAAAAAGAATTTATAGTTTGCAAATTAAAATATATCTGTATTAGTACATTGTCTTTGATATGGAGAGATGCATTGTGTAAAAATGGATGGAATATTTTTAGTAAAACTTGTGTAATGAGTATATAAGGTTTATAAAAGCTATTAATAATAGTTTTATAGTATGTACTATCAACAATTATTGTATCGACAAAACGAGTTATCACCAAGATAACACATTGACATTCCTATGCTATTTAAGCATTAATAGGATAGGCAATATTTGATTAGTACACTTGGACAATAACACTGATTTAAGCTTCAATTAGTACCCAATGAAACATATACATGTGCGTACCCCACTATACTAATTGCCAACAACGTACTGCTATTATATTAATATTTTGCCCTCTCATTCGGATATCAATATGCTTTAACCAAATGTCTCATTCATTCATTCATTCATGGGGATACCACTTGTGCTTGTATGGCAACGATATTATAAGTTTGGTTAGTCCTACAAAGAAAATTCTTGTCTGAATTCAAAAATAATATTACAAATCTCTCGAATGGTTCATCGAGTTATCATTACAAACGCTGCACTCGACAATCTCGTTGTTATTATACTCACTGTAGACAGGTCAGGCGGAATATCCTGAAAATACCCAACTAGTCAGAAACTTAAACAAATATAATAACTTTTTCCTAGCAAATATTATAGTTAATAATAATTTTTTCTGATATCTTTTCATTTTCAATAATCTAAAGATATAAAAGACAAACGCGATATGATTGATAACTATTTAAGAAGGTGATACAGAATTTTTAATCTTATATATTATTTTCACATATAGTCCTTAATTAATATTAAAAGGCGCTCATTTTTGTTGTACATGAACATATAAAAATGCAATTAGTAAATAAATATTAGTACCCGTAAACTTTTAAAATAAATATAAAATAATAAAAAATGTAAGAAATATTATTCAGAATATAGTAAGAAAATATTTAATGAAAAAATTAATAAAATAAAGTATATCAGAAATTGGTTAATGTATTATTGCCGTGGCAACGAAAATATGCAAAAGACCTCCCTTGGAGAAATCTAGCACGAGTTTCGCAACAATCGTTTAGGTTATCCAACTTCTGATAACCTTACTTCATTATAAATAACATGCATTTGCAGTGCTTAAAATTCTAAAATATTTACTATTTGTTTCGTTACAAACATCCCAATTACGTCAAATGATAAAATGTAATATGAAAATCATAATTCTATGCATATAATGTGATATTATAATTATCTGTAATCTTATCTGTATTTCAAGATAATACGCATGTATTGATACTAAAAGCAATGAGTGTTCAAAATAAAGCTTTAATATAACTAGTGAATAAACCTGATTGAATAACGAAACTTGTAGAGCTTAATTCATGCTCGACTTTTTACAAGATTTAAATCAATTTAAATAGAATATAATTCACTTATAATATAAATAATATAATTCACTTATAGTTATATATGAGTTTTACAAGTAAAAAATTACAAGTTTCATTTATAATTCATGCATTGCTTGCATATTTTAATTATCTTATCCCTATATAATTAATAATATATTTCCCATGTATACATACTTCAATTATGTGCTAGTTTCACCATTTGCTTCACATAATATGATATTTAAAAAAATGTACTTTTTATATCATATATTTTGAATATTTACGGTTAAATTTTTAAGTCATATATCATTTATATAAAAAGTATCTCTCTATTCCTATTTCATATATACAAATATATATTATACATATATAACACACATATATATATATATACACACACAGTCCTTTAATATTTGTCATAAAGTCATAAATGGAAATTACCAGCCAATATAATTTCAGCTACCATTAGAAATTAAAATTCTCATTAATTGTGATTTTGCCTAACAGTAAAAGACGTAGATATAAAAAAATTTGCAATAATCAGCGAATGGTGAAGATCCTGTAATCTAAATGTATTATCTGATGCAGCCCAGTAACATAAAGCCGACAGAATACAAGCGTATTTCGTATGACGATGAGATCAAGTTTTGCGTTCCAGAAATGATATTACTCCATTGGTCTGTTGCAAAGCTATGAAAGAATTAATAGAACAGATAAAAGGACCGCCGCAAGTTACCCTGAATTTCCACTCGTTCGACTTCATGACAATCTGATTTTTAGAGTCTCCACCATCACCGCCCTGTGAAGTACATTAAAGAAATATAGAGTTTCTTCAAGATAACGTTTCCTCCGTTATCATGCTTGTTGTTTTAACTTTCAAAACTTTAAGCTAATATTAAGAAATAAACATAACATTACAATATAAATAAAGTATATAGTTGTATCTGTATCATACATTGTGATAAAGTGAACGAATATTCTTAGAAAAAAAATACTCAGTTTGTAATTTAACAAAATTTGCTACTGATGTGAAAGAAGAACTTAAATAAGATTTAAAAAAAAACGTGCTTCTCGATCAAATTAGTAAATCACAACAATTGGAAAGATTTCATCAGATCATATTACATGATCATATAAAATTCTAATTGTTATTAAGTACATATGTCCACGAGACACGCCTAAATCCTGTTTGAAAAATCAGTAAATATATATATATATATATATTACTTCATGTTTTTTGAAAGCCATGCCGATGAAGCATTATATAAGAGGAAAGATTAATATTTACAAGTATCTATTTATTCAGAATAGATTTTAATTATGTTAATTCTCAAACATACATTAGTAGTAATTGAAAAGAGAGAAGAATCATTAGTTATGATACATATACAGTTTGTTGATGTACATATATACAAATATGTACGCTGCAATGATTATGTAAGTTATCTAGATCTCAATTAATAGAGTGCTTTAAGTATATTGTAGCTATACATCATAAGCAATATAGTATATATTTTGAGATATAAAACAGGACTGCTCTTCAACTATGTATATTGTGTTTAATAAGATGCAAAATATACTTATCATTTTATGAAAAAGTATAGGTATAATAAAAATACAATTATTGATAGTATTTTCAATAAAATAAAAATTTTTATATAAATTTTCTACTGTAAATGCATGTAAATATTGTATATACTATGTATCACATATTTACTATTTATATCAATAAATTATCCCATATATTATATCATAAAGTTGTTTAGTGTTATGTTGCTGATGCAATCTCAATGAAAGTAAGCATTAGCCTTAAAGAGCTGCTTTACAGGAGCATGTAACATGTCCAATTAAGATATTGCAAATAATATTTCAACATGACACTAAACAGAATATTAATTTGATAGAATATATATACTTGTACTTAATACCAAATATATAAAATTAAAATAACCAGCTTACATAAAGACTAATTAAATTACTACTTACAGAATACAAATATATAGGAGTAAATAACGGAGCGATTATTCTATTTGTTTCGCCTACCTTATCTTTTTTGTCCTGTCTCGCATAAGGAAAACAAGGTATCACCGCTGTTACTCGGGATGCAGAAGCAATTTTACAAGCATTGATCATGATCAGAAGTTCCATAAGATTATCGTTCACCTCGCCGCTTCCACTTTGCACGATGTACACATCTTCCCCACGGACGGATTCTCCTATCTCCACGCTAAACATTAAATCTTGCGTTATTTCCTGTAATCTTATAAGAACAGTAGAATGTGAGCGAGATTCTCGGTTAGATTCTTTTTTTAATAACTAGAAAGTACAAACTAAAAGTCCGAATTAATATCTGCAGAATATCGATGCGTACTGCTTAATGTGGCCCATGGAAAAGAACGGCGAGATTTTTCTCATTTATTATCATCTGCGGCATCGACGCGATCTCTGCAGTGAGTGGCATTTTGCGAGCTCAGAAAGAGCAAATCTCACGAGTGCACGCTGCTCCGCGCGTTGCATTCGTTTCGAGAAACGTCGTGGCGCGGATCGACGCACGCGGCATGCGTCCATCGAGTTAGAAAAACGGTTTAGAAGTCGGAGTGCGAGATGAAGCGAGGTCGGCCACGAGGGAACAGAGAAGAGACAGGTAACGCGGAGCGTTGTTATCCCGCGCATTGCGGAGCATTGCGGAGCATTGCGGAGCACTACGGAGCACTGCGGAGGAGGAATAACGCCCGAGTATCGAACGGCAGGCCAGAAGGAGAATGTCAGAATGCGTGAAACGCGACGGCGTTTGTGCGACGAGGTTCGCCGTGTGGGAATCACACAGCCCACGCGCGATGACACGTGGTCTTGTGAGTGATAATAAAAACGTGATTACGGCGTGGTTGCGGCGTAGCGACCATTACCATGTCTCGAGGTTGCTGAATTTCTTCGTGACAACCTTGCCGATGTCGATGCCGAGGCGGTCCACGATCCGCTGGGCGAGATCCGGATGCGAGGTCCCGCTGAAGACCTTGATGTTGGGCATTCTGCTCTGCAAGACTCGCGCGCGTGAGTTTTCCAAGTTTGCGCGTAACAAACTCTTGGCACGTACTGGCTGCGACACAGGCATCACTACAACAGAAAGCACCGGGGCGGTCGGCCAATCGGTGATCGCGCGCCTACCGGACGTGACGTCGCTCGATCACGCTCCGCCTACGCGCACGCCGCACAGGGGTATCTTGCTATTAGCGCGTTAAACTAAACGGACAGCGATGAGCGAAGCTTTGTTATCGCTTATCCCGCTTATCCCGTGTAGCGCTCGGCCTCCCTCTCTCTCTCTCTCTCTCTCTCTCTCTCTCTCTCTCTCCATCTCACGCGGAAAATAACCATCTTTGATAAACGGTTTTATCGAAGATGTTTATGGTCGCCTTCCAAACTGCTTGCGTAAGACCGGTATCAGACTACGCACTCAAATCGAAAATTGAGATTAAAGATTGAAATTTGACCAATCGAAACGAAAGAAGCTAAAATTTCTTTGTTCACATATCGCTCAAATATTTGGATTCCGGCCTTAATCACCATGCGCGTTATCTCCCTTTCTCTTACATTACAAATGTTTACCTATCGGATTGTTTTTATTCTCTACTAAGTATAGGTGACCTGCTTGATTAACCCTTTGAGTCATAGCGTAACATATATATTACCTTTTGGCTCTTCTTTTCCCAGACAGCACACAATATTTAGAAAATATTTAGAAAATATTTATAAATACTTATAAGATTTATTTTAAATATATTGTAAATATTTTAGTGGTCTTAGATTGCACAGATCATAAACATTTATTATAAATATTATGAAATATTTATTGTAAATGTTATAATAAATGTTATGAAAATACTTAATGAAACATTATAATTGTCCAAGTAAAAAATATTTATTAGAAATATTTATTTATATTTATCATAAATATTACATAAAGGATTTAGTCTATATTTTAATGATATTTCAAATAAAGCTTTTTATAAAATATGTATGAAATATCTATATGACATTTCAAAAAATGGATATTAATAAATATTTATCATAAATTATTCTGTGCTGTCTGGGTTCTAGACTGTATTTCGAAGATTTCACCGAAATTAATGATTCTTTTTTCATTATTCACTACATTAATACTTAGTTTCGACTTCTATGTACTAACTTTTCCATTTTATTTGTATTTTTTTGTTATAAACATTTTAACGCTCTTTTTTTAGGTTAAATTCATTTGTGAAAAAAAGCCCCTATGACATATTCATTTTTTAAATTATATTTATGTTTTTGAGGTCGCTGATTACGAATATGCATTCGGTTT
>NW_017256051.1:2469157-2480891 GCF_001594055.1 Mycetomoellerius zeteki
CGCCATATTGTGCTCGCCATCTTGGATTTCAATTTTTTTAAGATAAAAGATTTGATTTCAGTCATCTCAAAAACCTATAATTCTATACATTTTTCAAAGATTAGTCTTTTCCTTTAATTGCGCGACTCAAAGGGTTAAGGACATGAAAAAATTTTTCAATATTAATTAAATTTTAATAGATGAATATCTTTTTATAATTGTTAAAATAATATAATACAATATTATTATATTTGTAAATAACTAATAACACTTAATGCGCGACATTACAACAAAAAAGTTACGTCGAGATTACATTTCATTATTTTAAAAAATTGTATTTTCTACTGAATATTTTTTGTGAATAATATTTGTTTTTAAATAAACAAATCAATAAAGCGCGCGCGCGCGCTGAAAATTATATTTCACAATTAAAAGAAGGACAATTAATAATCATGTCCTTAATTTGGGACGGTATTCATAGTCAGTTCTTAAGGCCATCACACGTACAAAAATTTTAGTCGGAATCGTAAAGTCGCAAATAAATCGACCAATCACAATCAATATTAAGATCTCGCGCTTTTAAACACTCGACTGTGATTGGCCGATTTGCCTACGGCCTGACAATTATGACTAAAATTTTTGTACGTGTGATGGCCTTGATCGGCCGATTTGCTTATGGCTTTACGATTACGACTAAAATTTTTGTACGTGTGATGGCTTTAAGGTGGTCGCGCTCGTGTTTCCACCCCTTGCGCTGATAACGTACTTTTATCACGTTGGTTCCGCGAGCGTAACGTGGTTATAAATTCGGATATCTCGATCGTGCACGACTGCACGCGTGTCGCCCTTATCAATTATCATCTCGCCGCGATCGAAGATCGGAGCGAATTAGCGCAATTATGCAATAGTGAATAAGCGCAATCGGGCGCAATTGGTAGGCGCAAATCGCGACGCGCAACTCGGTGCGACGTGAACTTAGACGAAATTCAAAAGGGACGGGCAGCGGGCAGCGAGAGCGAGTGATAGTCAACTTTTGCACATCGATGTGGCGCCGCGCCGGTGGCGCTGAGTCGAACGACAAGTCGCGTGTGTACGTGCGCGGTGATGCGCGGCGGCGTGATTTCGTAGATACGGCCGTTGCAACGACTACTGGGTTAGGGACGAGTCCGGGTGAACGCAGGCAAAGACAACGGATTTGGGTGCAGGTGCACGGGTGACGGGATTCGTCGATCGCGTGGAGGACACTCTACGCGCGACGCGACGCGAGGCGACGCGAGGCGAGGCGAGGCGAGGCGACGCGACGCGACGCCGCCAACGTGCGAGGAAACGCGTCGCAGGGCACGAGCTCGCTCGTTCGTCCGAATGACAATGACAACGTGCTAACCGTTTTAGGTGATTCGGGAGCCATGGCGAACATCGCGGCACAGCGAATCAAACGGGAGTTCAAAGAGGTTATAAAGAGTGAGGAGGTGAGTGAGCGATCAGCGAACGTGCGAGGCGCGAGCGGCGTCGAGTCGACGGTAGCCAGAGTGTCGCGTGTCCTCGTCAGTCCTGAATCAATCCTGATCCTCGCGATAAGTTACAGCGGCCGCGTATCGCGATATTACGCAATTCCCGCGATCGGGATGCGGGATCTAGATTCTAGCGCGCGGTCGTCGACGAATCCGCTCGACAGGCGAAAGGTGACAGGAGCAGACAGGAGAGCCTGTTGCGCCTCGCGCAACCCGGTGCTCGACTGTCGCTCCTACGCGTATTTGTTGTCTTTTGTCTATTCTTTTAGAATATTCGGAGAAAAAGCTCAACGCGTTTCTGTCAATATCGAATTGTACCACTCGCGAGTTGCGACGTAACGCGTGTTGTGAATGTCGCGGATGTGATAATTAGCATCTCCTTGTCCTGCGTCAATGTCGACGATCTGATGAAAATATGTTCGTCTGAGTACTTATGGATGGCTCGACCGTACTCACCACGATGCGCGTGTGCAGGTCCGGAATCTCGGCCGCACTGGGAGGCTTTGCACTTTTTCAGATTGCTCATTTTTGCCCTCGCATTTAATACATCCGTCTCCGATAATACTTGCACGTGCTTTCTGACGGCTGATTTACGCCGAGGCGTCGCGACTAAGGCCGTACCATGACAGTTTTGTAAATTATTATCCGTTGTGGAACGGTCGAGATTTCTCTTATCGTGCCTCGGATGTCATAGGTTATGATTACATGTTTATTTTGATAATTGTACCGCGAGACTGATGTAGTACCACACGCGAATTTTACGAGGGAGCATAATTTAGCAATGTGTTTTCGTCGGTTCTATAGCCTCTTATTTGTCATCACATAACTGGAATGTTTTTCTGCCTGGGAAACAGGGATGCGATTGAAAAACAAGTGTCACGTATATCAGAACTGTCTGAAATCTTGCTACGCTGCCACGATTTCTTTATGCTCAATTGTTTTCTTTAAATAAACCGCTTCGTCTTTGCTTTTCTAATCAATACGTCATTTGCTATCAATTTGCTGTCCAAGTTTTGCGATTTTTACAACTTGATTGCTGTATTGCCGTATCTATATGCCTTCCAAATATATATAAATGAAGTTGTAAAATATGTTTCTACCACAAACCCTCAATAGATTTGATTTCTAATAAATTAGTACATATTACAGTTTGATCACAAACATATTTATTCATTAATTTGAATTTAAGAAATCTTAATACATACAAATTACAGATTTATTGTTTTTATAATGTAACATATCTTACAAATTATTTCCATTTTGCTTAATCATATACACACACACATATATATATATATATATAGTTGTTTTATATGTTTTGAAATACTATACATCTAAGTTGTTACATATTATACATTTACGAAACATATTTATAGCAATTTGGTCGTCTAATGCTTTATTTATTTAATGTTTGTAATAGATAGCAAAATGTGCGATTAAAGTAGAGTTGGTCAACGATAGTCTTACCGAATTAAAAGGAGAGATTGCTGGTCCACCGGACACACCATACGAAGGTGGTAATTTTGTGCTCGAGATCAAAGTTCCCGAGACGTATCCATTTAATCCTCCCAAAGTAAGTTCATAATTTTAAGAATGTGAACGTAATACTTGTTTAGCAAGCATAGCTTCTAAAAAATATCTATTATTTTTTATTACAATATAATAATATAACAAAGTTACTTATAACACATGAATAGTATAAATTTATCACTTTATGAATTTTCATAAATCAACAACACACAGATAGTATCAATATATTATGTCTTCAGTATAAATTTGTATACTGTATTCTAAATATTCATAATAGATCAAATAAATTTCAAGTTTTCACGAATAAATTGTCAAAAGTTTTGTATTATGTCAAATTTTTATTTTGCAGGTACGTTTTATAACAAAAATATGGCATCCCAATATATCTTCTGTTACTGGTGCCATATGTTTGGATATTTTGAAAGATCAATGGCATGTATTTTTATTATAAATTTATTAATTAAATTATGAATATTTGTATGTCAAAAACTTTTATTTAATATGTTTTACAACTTCTTTTACTGAATGAAAAAATATTTGTTATTTATTATTTATATACTTGATTATGTATTTACATATTTTTTAAATTTAATGTTGTGGCTTTGTTGTATGTAATATAATTATGCATCTGTAAAATAATCTCATCTTTATTATCACATTTAAGGGCTGCCGCAATGACTCTGCGTACAGTACTGCTATCGCTTCAAGCGTTATTATCTGCAGCAGAACCTGATGATCCTCAGGATGCAGTAGTTGCTAAACAATATAAAGAACATCCTGAATTGTTTCGTCAAACTGCCACACATTGGACATTTGTATATGCAGGTGGTACGTGCATTATTCCTGCGTATATTCGCGCATTTTATGTATGTATATATATATATTTTTTTTTTTGTTAAAATACTGATTTATATTGATTCTCTAGGGCCTGCGAAAATGCCCGATTTAGATGACAAGATAAGAAGATTAACAGATATGGGAATTGAAGAACATAACGCGAGAGTCGCTCTATCTTCATATAATTGGGACTTGGAACGCGCCACCGAGCACTGCCTCTTTAGTTAGTGATAACTACATAGTTAATTTATCACATCCATTCATTTTTTGCAAAAAATTTCCTTGTAATAATATCATGTTCGAATATTGAATATCATTAATGATTTTACAATTGGAATTCCGCAGTTATATTGACAATAGCTGGATGATGAAAAGAAATTATCTGAAAAGCTATCCAACTTATATCAATAGTAATCTATTTAATTTGTAAGAGAGCGTGAAGGAAAAATAATTAAAAAAAAATGGTTAGAATCAATAAGAAAAATTTTTAACATTTTGTGAGAACTGTACTGTTCTGCATTACATTCTATTCAAATTCCATTGTTGCTTAAGAAATAGCATAATTTTACAACAAAGTTTAAATTGATATATTCTTGATTGCTTATTTTGTACGTAATAATTCAATATATCACAAATTAAATGATATAAATGCATAATATCCTTTAGTTTTGTGTATCATTTTCGAATTTTTATTTTGTCTTTTATAATTAGCCTTTGATAATTTTAATTCTAGATTTTCAATTTGTATTTGAAATATTGAATTGCCAGTAAAGTCTAATACGTATATTCACAAACTATATTTTTCAAGTATAATTTGATCCTGTTTGCAGTTTTTATAATTTATAATCTATTTTTTCATATCAGTGATGCACAAATTTTCTTTATAAACTGTACATAATCTATACATCATTTATATTCTTAATAGAAATTGCATGTTACAATAAAAATATATTTCTTTCATTCTTTAATACAAGGTATACATCTTGTTATTACAGCTCATAAGTTTTTTATAGTTTTACAATAGTAAATGTTTTTAATAAAAAGAAAATTATATTAGATTTTAAATTTCAATTATTTTAACTTGTTATTTAAATCTACTATTGAAAAAAAAATTGCCATCAATTTGAAATCTATCAGAATTATTAAGTGTGATTTGGTCATCACTGATTTATGATAAATAAAAAGTAATGTTAAATATACTATATGCATATGTTCCAAAAAATTACTCTTTCATTTGAAAAAAGGTAAAAAAAGTATAATTTATGTGAGCAAATCCGCTTGTATATTATTGAAGTAAGATGTGACCTGTAAAAAGATTCATATACTTGTTCGCCTTGATGTCAATATTTTATACTTGTACATTTTTAGTGTTGGTTTACAGGAAGTAAAAATGTTCACATCATAGATATGTATCTTTACAAGTATATATCTTGTCTTGCTTGTTTTTGTATTTGTGTCATGCCGTATACATTCCAGACTCAGGTGTAAATGGCATTTATTTAACGGCCTCGATTAAATTTTACATAAAAATATACCATTAGAGAGAAAGGTTCAAAACAGATTCAATTTATTCTAGTAATGATTCTGTAAAATTGTGAAACAGCACAGCTAGAAAAAATGAAGATGGAAATTTAATTAGCCCATTATTTGTATAATAATGTATATGATGCAGAAATGCACATAGCTTTTTGTACAATCAAATGTTAAATCATATGTGTTACATAGTGAAAGGATGAATATTGAATTATAGTTTCATCAGTTTGTAATATTAATTTTTTCATAAATCATGTTTAAAAAAGTGATAGCTAGATCAATTGATTGTAAAAATTGTTTTGCTTTATTTTATTCTTTTAAATATTTAGCTCACGTGTATTATCCTACATATGAGTTTGTTTATGGATGTGGTTGTAGTTCCAACATCCTCTTTGATGTTTTAATTGCTGTAATGTTTAATAATCATGAAAAAATAAATAGTTCATTTTTCATTATTCTGACTGTATTCTAATCTCTGTATACAGATTTGTTCCTTATATTTTTCTCAGAAATATAAAAAACATTCTTTTACTTACTAGTACATAAATTTTTATATTATTTTATTTGTTAAGTATTTAATACAGATTTTTTTTACTGTCGCTTAATAATTATGCAAATTGTCCCAAAGCTGGCCCAACAAATTTCTCGCTAAATTTCTTGTATTACATATATAAAAGCAATATCAAAAAATATTTGTAAAATCAACTATTACGATATATATAAGTTACTGAAAATATTTTTTTCCTGTCAAAAGTACCATTAAATTTAATCTCAATTGTACTATGTACAAATATGACTTGATATTATAAACATGAAATAAATTAGTAGCAATGATTACTGAATTCTCTCAGTAATTATAGTTAGGTAGAGCGTGTGGATAACAAAAATGGCAACATAGAAAATAGCTATGTCTTTTTGGCTCTATATTCATATTTCTCATTTAAAAAGGAAAGAAAAAAAGATTGATTTATTCACTATATTTATATTTGTTTTTTACTTGAACGTGATTAAAGATATGAAAAAAAATTTATAATCCAGTTCGAGAAAATTTTGCGATAACAATTTCCGCGATAGATATTTAATTTTAATTTTTATATACAAATAACTTTAATATACACGTACACACATATACAACATTGCAATACGTACAAAAAATTCATAAACAAAATCTTAAACAAATAATGTATGATAAAATTATGAGACAAACTTTAATAATTTTTAAATCATTCTGAACAATTAATTATATCTGAATTAATTGTTTTTCTAAATGTAGTTTCATAAAACTATATTCAATTTGACTATTCTATAGGATTCTAAGTACAAAAAATAAAAACAATTAGAAGAATAATAAATTATTGTAAGTGAATTTTAGATATATATATATATATTTCTTCTTACATCAACCAAAATTTATACATGTAATCAAAATTTATACATATGAAACCATTACAAAGAAAAAGAGAAGTATGTCTAAGTCAGTCTGTCATATATGTATAAAAATATTATATCAAGGATATCTTTGCATTTTGCACAAAGAATCATGCACAAATGGCAAGGCAGATTGTGTATTATTTTGTACATTTGTATTTTATATTTGTGTTAATTGTCCATAATTATATAACCTAAGTTTCTTTGCAGAAAGACTTGTTAAAAATAAATTATTATTAATATTAAATGAACATAGATCCATAATAGGATCTGACACTGGAAGATTATGCAACTTTTGACCGCTCGCTACACTCCATAATGATACACTGCTGCTGGACTCTATGTATGCTGCGACTAATGTATCATCTTCTATAGATAAATAACATGGTCGAGATAAAAGTTGTTGAGAATTACCGGCTTGGAATGTATGTACGGCATTATATGTAACTATCTCTTCGTTAGATGTATTTCTTTCAATAGTACATACTATATGTCTTGCGTGTGGCTGCCTAGGATTAGGACGAGATGATATAAGACAATGGTGATTTTTTTCATCATAGCGTACTGAAACAAAAGGTCCCTCTATAAACATCTGTTTAGATAGATAGTTGGTATCCTTAATTTCATATGTATAACATGTATTTAAACGACATGCTATAAATCCACCTCTACTGATACCACTGCCAGGATTTGGCGGCACTCCTGCCATTGATACAACTGGTGATTTATCCCCGTTACCCTCTAAGACGCTAAGAGCAGAGGAAGTTTGTCTAATATCAAATTGAGAAATAATTCCATTTTGCGCACCAGTCAGGAAAACGTTTGGATTGTCACCTGACCAACAACAACTCCAAAGTGGATATTCTGTTTGGTATGTGTGCATCGTCATGTTATTTTGGATGTCCACTAGCTTAGCACATTTATCAAAACCAACACTAAGAAGAATTGTTTGTTGCGTCGAATGAAAAGTGAAATCTCTTATAGCTTGAGTGTGTAAGAAAATAAATTGCCGTAAATTAAAGCATTCACAATCCATTTTCCTTATGCCATATCCATTGAATAATGTGGTTGTTGACTTTTGAGAAACAGCCAGTAATTTATACCATGGATTATAATCCAAGACGCGACAGCCACCATCTTTACAGATTTCTACAGATTGTTCTAAATGAAACTTCCTTGAAGCAAGACTTGATGCACTTGGGCAAGTATCAACATTGATTCTTGATTTTTGATTTTCCAATTCGATAATACGTTTTTTCATGCTATTTACATGCTCCTCGTATACTTTTAGACGAATGTTAGCCTGCGATAATTCCTTCCGTAAATTATTCTTTTCAGCTGACACCTTTATTAAATCCTTTTTCAGATTGTCATACTCGGTAGAGTCAATTGCTGTCAGCTTTTTCGCATATAGCATCCTAATATGTTTCATCGAGGCTTTCTTATTGCATTGTGGACAACGGCGATTTGTACTGTTGCAAGAATACTGTAACCACCTTAGAATGCAACTATGTCCAAAGAGATGTCCACAGCGTAAACAACACAAACGATGTTCTCCCGAGCTGGTCCATTGCTCCATGCATATTGGACATGACTGATCAGAGTCTACATCCGAGACATCCAAGTTTACACTCGTCGCATTTGCTGCAAGAGAATTAATTTTTTATTTAGTCAGATACACTTATATACATATCCAAAGAGTTTTATACACTGCAACAATTCTATTACAGTATAATACATACTTCGTTGTGAACTTTTAGTTCCAGTATCATTTTCTTCATTATTTTGTACATTATTGGGAATAACATTTTCACTTTCATGTTGATCTTCTACGTCTTGCCCTTCTACTTGCATTTGTTCCTCTACTTGTACTTGTTCTTCTGCTTGTACTGGATCTTCTACTTGCATTTGCTCTTCTACTTGCACTGTTTCTTCTGCTTGCACTTGTTCTTCTGCTTGCACTTGTTCCTCTATTTGCATTTGCTCTTCTACATTTTCGTCTGTAACAATAATATTGCCAAATGTTTACTGACTTGAAGTCTAATATTATAAACAAACATAATATTAAACATTAAATATCCTTTATTATAAAAAGTACATAATTGTTAATTGTACATTATATTCCCCCCACAAGTCGAATAACAAATTATGCCAAAAAGATAAATATGTATATCCTTTTTATATCTATTGTATACTTACTGCCTTCCATAACCTTTAATTCTTACTCTATCATCGACTGGACTCTTTAGACATAAATAAAGCACGTGATTTCCTCCTTTTTAATTCGATATCTATTCTAGATTGGAATACATAAGATTATTTAATAAATCGTCTTCTCTTTTTAATCATTAGATTATAAACTGACCGAAAAGCCGGTTGATTTGTTGTGAAAACAATAGTATTAAAGATAGGCAGAGCAGATTATAAATATAGGACCTGTCGATCCTTGGAAATTCCGTCGGAGGCGAATTTCTATCTGATATAATTATGGTTAAAATACCAAATGAATTATAATCAAGAATATCGTCTGTGATAGCCTTATGTACCTAATATTAGATGTAATCAGATGTAATGAAGAGAAAAAAGGGAGACGAAAAAATGTAAACTATTAAATTTTGAAGTAACACGACAAAGCTAAATGAATTGTTTTTACAATAATATTGACTGCGTTTAGAAGACAAGTCGCTCAATAACAGCTGATTCTTTATTACGATTGATTTAAATATTTAAATCTAGATACATATGACTAGATACACACTATACACAATCTTTCTTCTTATGACGTATCATATGATCTGCGCCATGTTGAGAATTAAGACATTAGCACCTCTGTATTTAGAGGGCGACATTATTACATTCTTTTCTTTTCTACTGTCGGTAAAAGTTTAGTTTTGCAAGGTTTATTTGCGTTGCTTGAAATTCCCTAAAATTTTTGTACTTAAAGTGAGATAAATTCGGGCGTTGAAGGGAGAGAATACCAAGATGATGAGTGCAAAAAATTCAAGCACCGCGAACAGACCTAATGTTTAATTCTTAATTAATGGACGATATAATTCTTAAGCCAATGATTCTTGAAGTTAATTTTCCTTTGAATATGAATTGTATTTTTTACTTTATAAAAATTAGGTGTATTTGTAGCGTATGTATTAATAATTATAATTGTACACATAACACACGTACATAAAATAAAATATACATAACATACATAAATAAATATAATAAACATATAAATAAATATAATATATAGGGGAAAGTGGGTGAATTGTGCTCACCTAAGGGAAATTTATTGTTGGGGTGCGTTCCGAGTTACGCATGAAACGCATGAACTGCAGTACTGATGCGCAACGCTTCGAAATCGCTTCTGTTTTTTTCAATGCGCACATAACGCGCATGAAGCGCTTGTGAATTCGAACCGGTTTCCTATACGAGCTGTGCGTTGAGTGGATTGCAGTGGTAATGTTAAAAATGGACTATTACGATTCACTAATTTGTTACAAAGATACAGAACAAATAAATATTTTGTTTATTTATTGGACAACTAGTTCATGCATCGGAATTTATAACTTGAATCTTGAATACATATAAGGTACTTATATTAAAAAGTTGTCATTTATTTTATATATAATATATTTCCGTACATTTTTATTAGAGTACAGATTTAAAAAGTAGGTACTATTATTTATTAAAAAATAACTTATGATTCAGATAGTAAACTGTCTCCAAATTTGTCGTACCTATTATTTTTAAATGTGATTTAGAATAATCTGTAGTTTTTAAATAATTTTGTTATTAATAATTATGTTGAAATATGATCACTCATACATCCTTAATTATAAATTATAATTATAAATTATAAAAATATTGAGAACTAAAAATATATTTCAAATTATATATTATTATATATTACTATACAATACATATATAATATAATATATACAGTGGCCTGTATTCAGAACACGCTTTTATCGATAAAAGCGCGCTTTTATCTCTGAAATTTTATAATATGCGTAACGTAAAGTATAGTATGTTAGCGCGCTAACATCTTTGTAAGCGTGTTCTGAATACGGGCCATTATATGTATTATAATATTATATTACTATTAAATTATATTACTATATTATTATTAAATATATTATTAATTATTTTATAACACATTTTTAATTGTTAGATAAAAGTATTTAACATAATAACGTAACATAACATTAAACTTTTGAAAAGATTGACTTCCAAATTTAAAACTCGTAATTAATTAAGGTAAAATAAACTAATTATAATATAAAATAAACAACTTTCAAGGCTTCAAGTTATTTGTTTCGACTTCTTCTTCGCCATAATATTCGTTCTTCTTTAGAGTTCTTAGAAAGATTTCCGATCCACTTAAGGGTTACAGTATCACGAATATTCGTTCCGAATTACACATGAAAAGCATAGACTACATGAACGCATGAGACGCATCAACTACCTCAAGTCAAAAGAGAAACAGTCAATGCGCTGAGAGGAGTGCTAAGAATTCGGTACGGTTATGGCTCCTGCACACTGGACGCGGAAACGCTTACCGCGCGGCAAAATGTGACGCGGTAGCCAATTAGCTTACAGCTCCTGACATGTTCATTGGTTACCGCGTCGCATTTTGCCGCGCGGTAAGCTTTTCCGCGTCCAGTGTGTAGGAGCCATTAGAGTCCTAGACAGTCCTTTATCAGAGAGGCACAACCGGCTTAAGTCAGTATGACAAAGGTACTAGGGAAGGTACTAAACATGGCTGACATGCTATGAAACTGCCTTTAAACTGTCAAACAAGATAAGACAAAGTAATATAAAATTATATTGAAATGAATCGTATCAATTCTTTAGAGGGAATATTTATGTATTAATAAGTCAGTTGATTAATTGTCATTATAATCACTTTTGCGTATCAC
>NW_017256052.1:0-1106 GCF_001594055.1 Mycetomoellerius zeteki
GTTAAACATGCATTTTATTCCAAGCTCACCATACGTAAACCTAATTCCAATGAAATACAAGAGAAAACTTTTCGTACGCACGGAATTAGGAAGGAGACAGGACGACGACAAGCAGATGGTTACTGGAGTAGCGAACCCTGCAGCTTGTGGCGCGCTATCTCTGATAAAATGTTCGTTTATTGCGATATTTGCGAGTCATATATAACTGGCGATGTACGCACTCCTCTTCTCAGAGTAGTTCCGATTGAAATACGCAGTCATAATTATGCATTTGGTGCAAATCTGGTGAAGCATTTTTCATTTCCGAATTATATCCCTTTGCGACGAACGAATTTCAAAACGATTAAAAAAAAATAGATATAAGAGATCATCTCGGACAAAAAATTCCATTCGAATTCGGAACGCTGACGGTGACACTGCACTTTAAACGTAAGCAATAACTTTAATTCGTATACGCGTTCGTGTCGATAGTGGCTTTAATCGAAAGAGTAGTCTTAGTTAGTTAGTTAGAAACTCACGATGGAATATGAGGAGTATTTCGATGCACGGGACATCGGTAACCGAGGTGGAATTCCACGTGTTTTCGTCGGTTCGCCCTACCAACGCGGACATGGAATCGGTAGCTTTCTCGGTGGACTATTCAGAAAAATATTACCCTACCTAAATAAAGGCGCACGTGCTGTCGGAAAAGAAGCTTTGCGTGCGGGCATCAACGTGATAGAAGACGTCAAAAATAATAAAACGTTGAAGGAAGCGGTCAAAAGTCGGCTAGCAGAATCACGGAGTAACCTTAAGAGAAAAGCCAAAGAAAAAATAAGTTCCCTGATGAGGGGATCGGGATATAAATTATCCACAAAATCCGCTGCGTTTCAGTTTCCACTTGGAAGTCGAGATAGTCGTATCGTGCACCGTAAACGACGTCGAGTGGTCAAGAAAAAAAAATCATCGAGAAGTACCGCGGGAAAGAAGAACAAAAAAGTGACGAAGAAAAAGAAAATTCGTACCGCAAGAAGGAAAACCAAAAAACCATCCGATAAGAAATCTCGAGTCAAAAAACGCGACGTATCCGATATATTCTCTTAATTGAGTTAGGAATTCACGGCTGG
>NW_017256052.1:4635-10819 GCF_001594055.1 Mycetomoellerius zeteki
CGCCGAAGGGAAGTGGAGGGGGTTTGTTTTGACCGGCCAGTGCTTCCCATATACTACTTCTGTGTGTTTAGTAGGCTGAATATATGCTTTTGAAATCGTAATTCCTCATCGAAGTTTTTTTTTATACGCATCTATTAGGAATTTCCGACAGGGAAACATTCCAAACTACATTCAACATTAAACATAGCATCTGATACGATAGAAGCAGAAAATAGTTGTAACAGTAGTTTCACAAATGTCTGTGATACAAATAATATTTTGTCTCAAGGTATTAATGAAATGAGTGAATCAAGTGTAGATTCACTGTCTGATAAAGAAAGCCATGAAGAATATATTGATTCACTATCTGATAGAGAAAACAACGAAGAACATGGTATTGAAACACAATATTATGTTTCTAATATAAGTACAATCGTTGATTGTAACAGTAACCCTAGTTTAACGGAAGATTTACAAAAACTAATCGTCGAAAAAAATGTTACACATAGTATTGCTAATGAGTTACTTGCAATTTTAAGGAAACATGGTCATGTAGGTTTGCCTAAAGACATGAAAGTGTTACTTCAAACGCCACGAAATGTATACGCAAATATTAAATCTGTAGGTAGCGGCCACTATATACATTTCGGTATTTTCCGTACTCTAAAACGATCTATACAAATATATTCTCAATTTATTAAAGGAAATGAAATAAAATAAAATATTAATATTGATGAACCACTTTTAAAAAGTTCTGGCAGCCAATTTTGGCCCATTATGGCATCTATTGAAAATATAGATACGTATATACATTGCCTTTTATAATTGATATTTACCATGGCATGTGCAAGCCTGATGACGCTAACGATTTTCTATTCGACTTTGTTAATGATTTTATTCTTCTTTCTCAAACAGGCATTATTGTTTCTAATAAAAAATATACAGTAATTCTTAATTCAATATTAAGTGATGCTCCAGCGAAATCCTTTATTACCTACACAAAAGGTCATACAGGATATTTTTCTTGCTCGAAATGTATTCAAGAAGGTGACTTTGTACGTAAAACAGAGTAGTTTTTTTTAGAAACTCACAGCATGTTAAGTACAGACGACCCATTAAAAAATCGTTTACATATTGAGCACCATACCAGGTGATTCCATTTTAGAAAAACTCGCCATTGGAATGGTATCTCAAATCCCATTAGATTACATGCACCTTATTTGCTTAGGCGTTGTAAAACGATTGCTGCAACTATGGGTCAAAGGAAATAGAGATATTAGATTATCTTCAGAGGCTGTAAATTCAATTTCATATTATTTACTTTCATCGAGATCCTTTATTCCAGTAGAATTTGCGAGAAAACCTAGAAAATTAGATGAAATTGATAAACGGAAGATCGCCAATTTCTGTTTTATACTGGAATTGTTATGAAATCAGTATTGCCTACAAATTACTACAATCATTGTCTTAGCCTTAGTATTGCGATCAGGATATTAACTGATGAACAAGTATGTATGCCATTTAACGCTTATGCAAACTCATTGTTATTATACTCCGTTTCCAACTATGGAAATATTTATGGCAACGAATACATATCGCACAATGATCATAATCTTTTACATCTTTCTGATGATGTGCAAAATTTCGGTTGTTTAGAGTAGATAACTTTAGTTGCTTCAAGTATGAAAATCATATACAAAAAATAAAAAAAAAGTTACATCAATTGGCGACACCCTTACAGGAATTTTCTAATCGTATTTCTGAAGAGTTATTGCTTCCTATTCTAACATGTAAAGAGCAACAGTATCCAATTGTTTTTTTATAAGAAAAATAACGTTATTTCTCATGTTCAATATAAAAATTTTTAAATGGCAACCAATCAAGCCGACAACTGTGCTATTCTTTGCGACAAATCTGTAATATTTATCTTGGATATATTTGAGGTGGACGGTGTTTGTTATTTTCAAGCAAAACATTTTTTAAATCCAAAGAATTTTTTTGATGTTACGTGTTCTTCGAAAAGATTTGGAATATTTATAATATCAAAAAATACTACATAATTAAAATTTCAATAACGCAAATAAAAAAAAGTGCTTGAAAATTAAAAGTTTTGATGAAATTGATTCTTATATTATAACACTACAAGCCACTAATAATTAGATGTTATAACTTTGGTTGAATGTAATTTTATTTCAGTTTTGTACGCATTTTATGTAAAATTTATGCATCATTTCTTTCGCTTTTACATTAAATATTGCCAAAAGGAATTTCTTTTTTCAAATGAATGGATAACAACAATTTAAAGGTAAGTGTTGTGTTTTTCTACTCGAAAAAGAACTATTGCACCAAATTATAAAGTCCAAGTAATACTATCTATCAATTATTGTACTAAATTAAAAAATAGAATCCAAGTGGTACTATTTTTGTTATTTACTTAATTCTAATGATATGTATCATTTGTATAAATAGATATTATATATTATATATATATATAAATTTGTCAATTTTCTGTTTATATGTATATATATATATATAATTATCTTTCATTTTATTACAAAGTAATGAAGAAAGTCAGTAAAAAAAAAATTAGAAACGTTTTGATGCTCTTTGACAAAAAAAATAATCACTATCACAACTGTTACCATTTTAATGATATTATGTTAAACTTTCTTGTTTAAGTAACAGACTATTGATGTCTCTCTCTCTCTCTCTCTCTCTCTCTCTCTCTCTCTCCCTCTCTCTCTCTCTCTCTCTCCCTCTCTCTTTCATTACAAATTAATTTTTTGTTTTCAGTTTTTGTGAGATTGGATATTTTCCTCGTTATAAGACAAACAAGGAAAATAAAAAGTATGCGGTAGTTCAATTTTTGTGTGATTTTTCGTGTTCTGAAATTCCAACGGCATGGCTTTTTAAAGAAAAGAATACTCAATATCGTTGGTGGCCTCCTAGAACGGCAAACACTGCAATATTAATAACAAATTGCGAAAGACCTGATTTTTCTACATAGAAACATTATGAAGTGAACATCTTAAAACATTGTGGTTAATATTTGCGTTTACAGGGTGTCCAGCCCCACTCTTGCACTCTCCCACAGGAAAGTAGATGGGATCGAAATAAACATAAAAGTCCTTTACCGTTTAGCGATATCCGTAATAATAATCGAGATATTAAAGTTTGAAATTGTACTAATGAGAGCGCGCCTATAGAAAGAATAGAAACGGCTCCGGTCGCTCGAGGTATAGCCCGGCCCAGTTTGACAAACGATGGATGCGGCGGCAGGAGAGACAAGAGGGGAAGCGCGCCGTTGCTTAGGCATCGCCGCTCACACATCTCACCGCACAGCACCAAAGGACTCGCGCGATGGCTGTTACGCACATTCGCGATTTCATTACATATGTAATAATAACGATAAAAATCAATTAGATTTTCCGTAGATTTCCATAGGTTTCATCGCTATCTCTCTTTCGACATTTTTATTCATCGAAGTTTATTATGGTTTGTATTTGTCCTGTTTATTATTACATATGTTATTATTACATATGTAATGAAATCGCGAATAAATTGCGCCGTTGCTTAGTGCTCGGCATCGCCGCTCACACGTCTCACCGCACCGCACCAAAAGACTCGCGCGATAGCTGCTACGCATATTCGCGATTTCATTACATATGTAATAATAACATATGTAATAATAAATAGGACAAATACAAACCATAATAAACTTCGATGAATAAAAATGTCGAAAGAGAGAAAGCGATGAAACCTATGGAAATCTACGGAAAATCTAATTAATTTTTATCGTAATCTGTCGCTTTTCTAAATCGAAAGGAAAAAGTTTTAAGAAAAAAGTATCAGTAGTGATGCTATGAGAGTTCTAACTCGGGAACTCCGAGGGGAATGCGGGGCGCGGGGGATTCTTCGGTAGTGGGGGTATGACATCATGCGAAGTGGCGGCAAGGCATCACAGATTTTGGGGACTGTAGTCACGTACAAGACAACAAAAAAACACAAAAAGAGATTATTACAATGAACAAAAAACAATACAAAAAAACAAATGGTTATAAACGAAAAGTGTTACAAAGGGTATTCGCCGGTATATGCTCCAATCGTTTTTCGGCCAAGATATGGCATAATATAATTTTTCTAGAAACAACATTTATTAATTATTTTAAATACCTAAATACGAACAAGTTTCATAATTAATCGATTGAGCGCCAACATTTGGCTGCTATCGAAATCGATGATATTGAAACGCAATGTCTCCCATGATAAAAGAGCCTCGATCATTTATTCTTTTTTGGAAAGGACATGACAATCGAACATGTTTTTTGCCAATATGTTTCAAGGTTAGTAGAAGTATAAGTGAAACTCGATAGAATTGTATTTTCATAAATTTTTATGAGGGTAAAAAGCATGTCTAAGATAAGTACGTAAAGATTTGTTGCGATAGAAATGATTGATATTTCGAGCGCCGACATCTGTCTGCTATTAAAAATCAGTATTTGTGTTTTATACGTATATGAAACGAAAGGAATTGAAAGACTTTAAGTGAAACACTTTAAGTGAAATTCTAGAATTTTAAAATTTCTTAAGTTTATGAGGATTATAATTTTGAAGCAAAAAGCTTTTCCTAAAAAAAAGATGAGAAAAACGATATCTTCGGTTGAAGAGAAGGGTTACAATATGAATTTGGGTCTAGAAATGCACAGTCTAAAAGCGAACTTTCGTAAAATCGTGTCATAGAGTTGTATACTGAATAATTGATGGAAAATATAGTGCATATCGTCCGTAACATACCAGAAGAAGACCTGATGGACATCGTCGACGAGGTATTCGAAGATGCGAATTTTGAAGATATAATGGACGATGATGATAACGTATCCGCATTATCGGACGATAGTGGTTGTAATAGTGATCAGAGTGAGGATCGGAGTGATGAAGGCACTAAGAACAAAATAATATATCCTCAGGAAGTATTGGCACTGAACGAGCTGACAAAACAGTGTGCGATATATTTTTATTACACAACGGGTGGTTTATCAATTTTGTGCACATCGTGTATGGTGAGATTAACGAACACTGAACACATGTACATCATGCGTAAATATGTTATTAAATCGCATGCAGCCATAGATGGCAAATACTGTTCGGAGTGCAGAAGACCATGTTTTGTAATATTTTCATGTAATATGTGTCCTATTTGTACAAATTAAAAAAGATTCGAACTGTGTACACGCACCGGCAGGAATGGTGTCCCTCGGCGTACGGCGCTCGACGCTACACACTCGTACCGAAGTTCACACGTACGTGTTATTGGAAGCATGCAAGCTATTACAATGAGTAATAAATTACACGTAATTATGCACAAAAATTTTTTACAGTATTAAGAATTTTTATGCATAATTACATCATTTTGTGCATAATAAAAATATTATGAATATTGGCGAGCGAAAGACACCGGGGGATCTCACTCGCGCTAGTAACAAATGTGTGAGACAGCGAAAGGACACCGCGAGCCGACATCACGTCCAATTACGCTTTCTCTCTCAATCGTGCGTCTTACGCTAAGGATGGAATATCGGAGCGCCCCCCACTACTTTCTCCCTTCGCGCTCTTCGCCTCCTCCGCGATTCCAGTAACACGTACGTGTGAACTTCGGTACGAGTGTGTAGCGTCGCGCACCGAACGCCGAGGGACACCATTCCTGCCGGTGCGTGTACAAGTGTATAAAACGTTGTATATAGGCAATGTATATAGGCAGTGTATATAGGCAGTGTATATATAGATAGTGTAAAAGCTTTTTATCATTCAATCTTAAGCTTCCGTGACGAGCGTTAAGACAAAGTAAAAGTATGGACAAAATAAAAGAATGTATACGTCGAAAATCGATCGAGCGCAAGGGGTACCGTCGATTGTCACCCAAGTCCGCCAAGTCCATCATCACCGTCGAGGGAGAAAGAGATACTGGGAATATCCTGGAGACAAAACATCGAAGTCGCCAATGTTTCCATCAACGTCGGCAAAATATGAGTCAAACGTATGTATCTTCTTTGTTTACAAATGCGTTTGTGGCGACTAGTGTTAATGCGTTTTATTCTCCGTTAAAAAAAAGAACAGTAATGAACAAGTTTTTTTGTTCTCTTTTTTCCAGAAAGCGCTGCTACTGATGCTCAAGCCACCAAACGCCGCTAATCTTAGCCGATGCCCG
>NW_017256052.1:10964-12067 GCF_001594055.1 Mycetomoellerius zeteki
AATAATATTGTAATAATAATAAATGGTTTTGTATTTTTTAATCTCAGTTTGTTTCTTTCATTCATCCATGTTCCTGATCCTTTACAGCGATTCTATATTATTCTTGATTCTATTATATATTACAATTATTTTCTAATCAGTAATATTTTATACACATGTACAGTCATAAAAGATCCCTTCTGTACAAAAATAGAAGAGACACGAGCCGCATATTCCAGTCCCCCCATCACTATTTTGTGCGTGCGTGCGTGCGTGCGTGCGTGCGTGCGTTGACTTTCTCGACGATACCAACCAACTGATCGAATGCTAATTCAATGCATTTATCTAAGTTGAACATAAACAATACTGTTGATTCAGTCATCATTAAACGTACGTCGGATGATTCCATGCATACAATTTTAGCATTTTCAATCGTACTGAATCGCACAGTCAGTGATCCAACGCTAATAGAATTGCTCTTGTGATGATTCCGAAGACAGTTTTGAATGTTCCAACGTTGTTCATAGAGTCCTTTCCATGTTTCAATAGATAGTATTAATTCGTTTCCACGATTATCTCCTATCGCAATCTCCACATAGCTCGGTGGGCCAACGTTGATACCAATTTCTAAAAATTTGTATCCCGTACGTGTCAATGCGTATTTCTTGCCTAATATACGAACTGCACGATGCACGGGCGCGCTATGGAAAAATATAAAAGAAACATTACATAATTAATTAAATAGTTAATTTGAAAACAGTATAAAAATGGGCGATTCTTAAACTTACTTGGCACATCTTTTCGCAAATGAAGAAGTTTTATCAATATTCTGAAGTGGAACGTAATAATTTTTTCGTGCGTTGCTTCCTACAGCGGAGTACATTGCTGCTGCTGCTGCTGTTGAACTTTTTCGTAAAAGCGGCTAAAGTAATACTGAACGTATAAAGATTGCGTACAGCTCTTAAACCGATTGCGTACCACAAACAAATTGTGAGGGAAGGGATAGTTTTTTGCAGGAAAGTAGAATAGATAGGCGGGTTCTAAATAACTATGTTTTATAATACGTATATGCGATGAGTGGGAGATGTCACACACGGTCCGAGGGAGGGGCGCGTCACCGGAGT
>NW_017256053.1:0-204 GCF_001594055.1 Mycetomoellerius zeteki
TGACACGTCTGGAAATATTGTATGTCTACACTATCTAGCATCAGGAGACAGAATGTTATCAATTTCGTTTGCTGTTCAAATAGGACTTACAAGGAAAGGGACGCAACTGTCTCCCTCCGATCATAATGACCCTTTAATATATTTTTTTCCAGACAAAAATAAGCGACACGTGTTTTTTTAAGTGCCCATACGCACTTTTAAGGG
>NW_017256054.1:0-1115 GCF_001594055.1 Mycetomoellerius zeteki
CAAAAATATAATCTTATTCATACAACTTTTATATGTAGGTGTAAATGAGATAAGATAACGAAGTGGGTAAGATAACGATTTGTTAATTTTTTAAAGATAATAATAGACGAAAAGCATATGCTTAACTCATTAAAGGCTTTAGGTAATAATACACAATCTCTTATAGTTTTAATTCAATCCAATCTTTTTTTACTCATAAAAAGTATACTTTTAACTTAAATTGATTTTTCGTCATCTTATCCACTACTAAAAGTCATAATTTTACCCACATATGGGGGCAAGATGACGAAATTGACATGTCCTTAAAAAATATAAATTTTAAAGAATTGTAATTTAATAAACAACTTTATAATTTTTACAAATGATAACTAAGACTGTAGTGAATTTGAAAATAAATAAATCAGTCTCTTTACTTCATCACAGAAATTAGGAAAAAACGACAAATTTTAAGGTCGTCATCTTACTCCCCTTTCCTCTATACATTTTATTTGAAATGTAAATATTAAACTTACTTCCAAATTTAATTTTCTTTGCAGTAATTGTACGTATAATACATTCTTAAATTGTACACCTTTTGGGTGCCTGTCTAAAAAAAGAAACAATGTAACAATGTATTTTAAAAACATGTTTCCCTCGAAATCGTTTCACTTTTATTTGAAATACGCTTTTCCGTATCATTTCGAGATAATTTGATACTACATTTAAAATGAGACACCCTATATACGTATATACATATATGTACAAGAATAATTAATTTCAATTACGTGAAATAATCATACATTGTTAACGCAAGTGATAACATTATTGTTTATAACGAATTCTACGTTAAAAATGTATTTTCCTGAGTACTTATCGTATATGTCTCTCGGTTTTATTAATTATAACAATTACAATTTGTTTACAGGCATGTTCATCTACAACTGCGCCTTATATCACGCAAACTAAACGTAGTGTTCAAAATACAAATGTTAATACAAATGATATTCTACTTTGTAGAATCTACTATGGTGTGTTATTTAATGTATCAGATATTCGGAGTGCATCGGAATATATGGACATCTATTGATATTATGATTCATTCATATCAATGTTTTGATTTCGTTTTGCATAGCATT
>NW_017256055.1:0-939 GCF_001594055.1 Mycetomoellerius zeteki
TACGTGTCATTAGAAGGCATATATGTAAGAATAAAGCATTCATTAAGAACATTTCCACATGTTAGTATAGAGACATAATGTTGCAAGTATAGCTTTATAATCATTTGTGCTTTGTAATAATAGATTAAGAGCATTAAATGCGGATCAGTTTCTAGTTTCGGATCACATATTATATTTAAATAATTATAGTATTTTCTATCAAATAAGGCACATCAATCACAAGATTCATTAGCATTTGTTTCATCTTTTACAAGTGTCAGTTTTTTTTATTTATTAGCAATATAACGCTGCATATTTTATTGATGTCGTTAACTAATAAAAGGTGAGACAAAAACCAATAAGATATGTATCTTTAAAAATTTATTCAAAGTGCAATACCATAAGAATTGCCTTATGGCTTTTACAGGAGATAGTAAATAGCATTAAATTTTATAAAAAATATCAATATCATATTCAGTTGGAACTAAATCCAAAAATCATAAAGCATTTGGTGAACCGTCATTACTTCATTTAATTATAATTAAAATATATAAAACGGTACCGAAATGAAATAAGATCATCCACGATGTAATCTTTATGATAAATCATTAACATTAAATATTTTATTAATTGTTTTATATCGTTCTGGATAAAAATATAAATTTTTTATCTCAAGAGTGATCTACAAATAGTGACCTTACTCTAAGTATCTATAAATAAAAATTCCGCGAAAGGAAGCTATATAATCTAGATTATCTGTGTTCCATTCTGTTGTTCAATACTTGCTGGTTAAACGGCATATGTATATACGTTATCCTCCAGTGTACATACCTTGCAGTGTAGTTCTCACAATGTTCCTAAAGGAACTGCAAAAACTATAGTATTTCTGAAATTCTTATAAAAAATATTAAAACGTGTTTGTGTCTCGTGCAGCAGGAACTAATTCAGTTAAAAACTAGT
>NW_017256055.1:996-3139 GCF_001594055.1 Mycetomoellerius zeteki
GTTCTGTGATTTAGGCATGTTCGAACGTCCTCTTGGACAACCTAGGCCATATATTTCTTGCCTGTACATCTTGGCCAAATGGATCTTTTATACGTACTGCTATCTCTATCCAAGATACAGTCGTACTGGACGTATATTCGTCACGGATGTTCTCCCTCTTATCACCATTATATTAATTTTCGTTTGCTTATATCGTTCTAGGGTAAAAATTTTAAAATGCATTACCGGTCTATATATGTATAATAATACTTGATCTTTTAACAACACTTACAATGAAATAATATTCCTTAACATTAAAACAATTAAAAGATTAAAAAGGGGCCATTAGGAATCGGCGCTGTAATATGTCCGCAAAGAATAAATTAACGGATACAAATTATACGAAGATATTGTTATATCTTTTTGCACCTATTACACCGATTCTTTATAGCTCTTTTTTAATTTTTTATTGTTTCGACCTTTTAATATTTTTTATGCTTTTGTTTAATCGTATTTTTAATTGAGAGAATTAAAGGAGCCTTGAATTCACAATTATAGGCAAATACAAATTTACAAAAAATTTTTTAACCATCAATTTTAATGCTTATATTATTATATAACTTTTCAGCTGACATTCCTGTACACATTGCAATAACAATTTTTTCCTAAATATAAAATTATAATAATTTCTTTCTGCGTCGCATAATCTATCAATATGATTTTTTTAAAGGAACTGAAAATGTGCTTACGTGAACTTGCTATAATAGACGAAATGTTAGAAACTCTCGGAACGCTAAAGGAACATCAAAGGCTAAATAACTGGATAATTCGAATAATAATCGGATTGATTATATATGTTTTTTTCAATTCAATATATAGTGTTTTTTCAATTTTCTTATTTGATGATACATCCAATTTTATCGTTTATTTGATATTGCCGTTTTTTGTATTTCTGATGAATTACCCGTCTTATATCATTATCTTAAGCACTACGATATCTACAACTATCCTTGGGTTAGTACATGTGTATATACTTACTTTGCAAGTTATTTTTATTGACGTAGTGCGTCAAAATGTTTACAGTGTGAAAAAAAGAAAAACTTAAAGATCTTTTTGGTAATTTATAAAAAAGGGAAGTCACCTCTATCAGTGACTATGACGTTGTGCGATTCGATTATCTTGCACCGTTCGCATGATACAGGGGTTTTCAGTTTCCTGTTCCTAAAAATTCCTAAGGACAGTATAGAATTTTTATTTGGAAAACGGTTCATGCTATTGGTTATGTGTTGCGGTTTGCGGCACAACGTGGCACAACAAAGCAATCAAGAAAAATCCAAAATTCGTAAAGTGCGGGGCCAACTTCACACACGTTGCTTCTGCTGTGTTTTTACTCTTTCCAAATGTCCCCGCGATTATCCTTTGACACATTAACGTTTATGAAAGGATGAGCACGAGCGATGTAACTTCAATATTTCAAATTGAAATACGACGAAATATGACGTCGATGAGATATTTGGAATTTATTATTATTTTCAGTGATCTTTGCGCTTCTCGGTTAAAGAAATATTAGATATATACTTTCAAAAAATGATTGGAATTCCAAATTTATACATTTCATATAAAAATGAAAGTTGTTAAGATAAACATCCAAGTATAAACCGGACATGTACTGTAAATCCGGATATTTATATATAACAAAGCCAATCTACGCAGAAGTAACGTAGGAATTTGTTGCTAATTTGTTGCTAATTTGTTGCTAATTTGTTGCTGCCGAAATATTATTTTTTTTAATACTTTACATACTAAAAAAGTGTAAATAAACAACGAGAAGCCTCAGCGTGCGGGCGGAAGAAGAGTAAAGTACCGGTAAAAGATTTGTTGCTCGCTTAAAATTGGTACTGCGATGTCGTCCGAATTTGTTGCTCTCGAAATATGCAATTTAGCAATTTGTTGCTTGCAAAATAAGTATAAATAACCACGTAAAACCTCAGTGTGCTGGCGGAACAAGAGTAAAGTATCAGTAAAAGAATTTTCAGTACCAATTTTATGCGATGTGGTGGTTATTTATACCTATTTTGCAAGCAACAAATTGCTAAATTGCATATTTCGAGAGCAACTAATTCGGACGACATCGCAGTACCAATTTTAAGCGAGCAACAAATTG
>NW_017256055.1:3441-4380 GCF_001594055.1 Mycetomoellerius zeteki
ACAAACAAAATACAGTTGTTTAATGTTTTTAGTTTTTAGCAATTGTTTAGCAATTTCGTTTAACATTTCTCAATTTACTGATTGACAAATTGTTATTTTCTGTAAGGCGCGTAGTTTTCTGGTGGCTTTCTTTTTCGTTTTCTGAAATTATATATTAAAACAACTGAAACTGAATTGTAAATATTGGAGCAAACACATTTTGAAAATCTTCTACTCATATATAAAATATTATAATGAAACGTAAAAGTAAATAAAAAAATTTTAATTTAGTCTGACTTCTGATTACTTATTAACGCAATTAGAATATGCATATACACAACGCATATGTCATAATGTTATTTAAAGGCATAACTAAGTCTTTCTCATTCAATTCAGATACACAAGTTCCAGATTTCATCGAGTCAATGATCTCTTACGTACACTCTATTCTGATCTGTTCGAAAGTAGTGCAGATTACAAAAGACAAAGTAGATCCATCTTAGTACATCAGCGGATAACAGGAACTAAGGATCACAATCAATATTTATGGATTATCATGTAATAATTATTTAATAGAATTACTGTGCACAAATGCACTCGCATATAGGTATATAAGTATACAGAATGTCTCAATCGAACTTTCACATCGACATATTTCAAAAAGTATTTAAAAAATGTTTTCTGTGAAAGTGCAACTGCATCGAGAGGCCTATTATGATCACGTTATTCTTTTCTAGATAGAAATACGATGAGGGACGCAATGAAAAAGATGTAATGTTTATCTGAGCTTTTTAAAATGGAACCATATGATTTTTTACGTAATATGATTTTTCTATAATCATTCTGCATATCAAATTATTAAGTTAGAAATAGAAAAAAACCAATAACTTACGAGATATTATAGAAATATTTCTCTGGCATAATTGACATGACACATTAAATGCTTCATAAACCATTAAT
>NW_017256055.1:4544-9739 GCF_001594055.1 Mycetomoellerius zeteki
TCTTTCGCCGATTTCAATATTCTTGACATATTATATTATATATTGTCAAGGTCGTGACCCTAAATGACCTTCTACAGGTTTTTTAGTTGTCGCTTATCCTTCCTTAAAAAGGTATTATCAAATATAATTGATAATATAAACGTATGCTTAACTTTTCGTTTCTTTTTCAAATGGAGTAAAGCGGACAAATTCTCTGCTTTAAAACACAAATTCACTCCTTTAAAACACATTTTCTCTTCTTTACAATACAAATTCTCTACCTTGAAGACACAAATTCTCTGCTTTCAAAACGAAAATAATATATAATAATAAAAAAGTAGCTAAGTTCGAATATGATGAAATAGAAAAAATAAAATAAGTAATTTCAACAAATTATTCAACAAATGTTGCAGAGTATAAGTAAACACGTTCAAGCGTTCATAATGTGAAAAGTTGTTTCGCCCTTGAACAGGGGGAGGGCGAGTCCCTTAAGAAAAAAATGAATAAAGTCGTCCGTATTACCGAAAGGTATGTAATCTTTGTATAACAATTACTTTTTTCTCTGTTACTGTTTCGATAATTTTCTTTTAGGATTAAAGAATACACGTTAATACTCACCTGCGAAGTAGAGTCTTAATGCGCAGAACGACAAAAATTTTCGAAATTGAGATTTTTTAAATTATTTCTTAGTCCAATATGGTGTTCCAGAGCTGTTACGTCATAACAACATTTGCTTCATATAAAAGCTGTGCAATCTATACTTATGAAATAATAATCCACAGACTAGTAGTTTGAACGAAAAAGCAATGTGGGATTCTCAAAATTGGACGTACAATTAGAACATTATTGTTATATGAAAATTTACGTGTGCGTGAGATATTGATGAAGTAGTATGTAGTGATGTATCGATTACACGTAAATTGCGTGTAAGTGCTATTTACAATATGACAATTCGTCTTTACGGTCCCCTTAAAGCTATACGATGGAAAAAAGTTTTAATTTGAATACGTGCTATAGTCGATTAAATGTAGAGGCGAAGAATTAAGAATATTTTATATATAATTTCAAAATGATAACAAAATTATGAAGAAATTACGGATTATTCTAAATCACGTTTAAAAATAATACGACAAATGTGACGGTTTACTATCTGAATCATAAGTTATTTCAATAAATAGTAGTATTTTTTTAACTGTGCTCCAATAAACATATGTGGAAATGAATTATATAGAATAAATGTTAAAAATTTCAATTTTTAATATAAGTATGTAGGATTAATACGTATTTAGGATTATTTATGTAGAGTTACATTGCGATACATGAACTAATTGTTCAGTGAATAAACAAAATACTTATTTGTTCCATGTCTTTGTAACTATTCAGTGAATCGCAATGAAACATTGTATAATTTATTTTATGTGAATATTCAAGATACTTATAAAAGGAAAATGTAAAATTTTTATTATCTAAAAATTTTAATTTTTACAATAAAAATAATAATAATCAAAATAAAATACAAAAAATCGTTATTAAACAAGAATATAATCTTATTCACACAACTTTTATATGTAGGGGTAAATGAGGTAAGATAACGAAGTGGGTAAGATAACGAATTGTTAATTTTTTAAAGATAATAATAGATGAAAAGCAGATGCTTAACTCAATAAATATTAACTCATTAAAGGCTTTAGGTAATAATACACAATCTCTTATAGTTTTAATTCAATCCGATCTTTTTTTACTCATAAAAAGTATACTTTTAACCTAAATTGATTTTTTGTCATCTTATCCACTACTAAAAGTCATCTTACCCACATATGGGGGCAAGATGACGAAATTGACATGTCTTTAAAAAATATAAATTTTAAAGATGTAAATATTAAACTTACTTCCAAATTTAATTTTCTTTGCAGTAAATGTACGTATAATACATCCTTAAAGTGTACACCTAACATCTTTTGGATGCTTGCACCTAAAAAAAGAAACAATGTAACAAAAGTATTTTAAAAACATGTCCCCCTCGAAATCGTTTCACTTTTATTTGGAATACGCTTTTTCGTATCGTTTCGAGATAATTTAACTACAGTTAAAATGAGACACCCTATATACGTATATACATATATGTACAAGAATAATTAATTTCAATTACGTGAAATAATCACACATTGTGTGTGAACGTAGGTTATAACACTATTGTTTATAACGAATTCTATGTTAAAAATGTATTTTGCTTGGTACTTCTCGTATATGTCTCTCGGTTTGATTAATTATAACATTTACAATTTGTTTACAGGCATCTTCATCTACAACTATGCCTTATATCACGCAAACTAAACGTAGTGTTCAAAATACAAATATTAATACAAATGATATGGTACTTTGTGGTATCCATTACGATGTGTTTATTAATGTATCAGATATTTGGCGTGCATCGGAAAATATGGGCATTTACTGATATTTTATTTGATTTATATATATGCTTTAATTTCGTTTTGCAAAGCATTTTATTTGTCAAATTAAACTCCGTATTTGAAACTGTTTACTATGAGGTATAGTTACAATAGATCAAGGGCATTATTAATTATTTATAATTAGAATAATAAGCACATGCAACAATGAAATTGCACATGTCAAAGTTTTATTTGAAATGACTAAATCTTATTCATTGTATATAGCTATCAGATTTACTACAAACCTTTGTTATATGTTAATATAATTTCAGATAAATGAGACAGTAGCAATTCTTTACAAATTTTCCAATTATAATCTTGATGAGAACTTACGTGAACAGGTAAATATTTACAACATAATTTTATATAGAATTTTAACTGTCTTACTTGCTTAATATTATTAGCGTTCAAAATTCGGACACCTACATCATAAATTTCATCGAATTTTCATGTACAAGGTTGAGACATTACATAACAATTGTGTCATTTTTTATGTATTTTAGGATACCTGTACACACAGGTGTGTGATGTACTAACATAACAGATAAGCATAAGCTGGAAAAAGTTTTAAAAATTATTTTTTATTTTATAAAACAAAAGCGAGTTTTTGAAAGTTTCATACTATCAATATTCTGCTATCATACTATCATACTATCAATTCTACTATCATACTATCTATATTCTACTATCATACTATAAATATTCTGCAAAATAAGCTCAATGCATTTTGGAGTATAGAATTTGGCATATTTAAAATAATTTATAAAGGTTTTGTAATTGGCGTTAAAATGTACAAATATCCTAAAAATGCATATAAAAGAATACAATGTGTTGAATTCATAGTATTGTATTATATCCATTTTGAGTTATTTATTTTTTTACCATTTCTGTATGCCATGCTTTCTTCTACTCAATATGTCGTTAATGTAACTAAAACATTATTGTTAAATAACTTAAGTATGTACTAAATTTGACTCAAACTTAATTTATTATTTACAAAGTTTATACCATAATATCAACGCTTTACTTTGAAACTAAAAAATGGATTGAGTTTGATACATATTGAAGTTAAAAATAACAAAATGTCATTGAACGTATAAAGGGATAGGATTGCTTTTTGATATCTTCGACAAAGTAATTGACGTTTTATAATAATGTCTTAAATTTACTCATTTGGTAAAATTTATGCAAGTGTCCGAATTGTCAAGAATGTTAGTATATATTTAACGCTTAATTAAATTATTTATTTCAATCAGATTTTGCAGTTTATATTGCAAATAAAACAGACAGAGGTAAAATTTGGCTTGGGACATTACTACTTTGGGTATAATTTTATCTGCGAGGTATGTCCTATTTTAAATAAAAGTATGGAAGTATGTAATAAACGTAATATATATACAGAATGTCTAAAAAGTTCCGGGACATGTGAACATTATGGAAAGTATAAGTATTACAGAAAAGTGTTTCAGACAAAAGTTATAGGGAAAAAAATCTATTTGCTGATCACATCCGTTTGACCTTGGGTGGCGTTACCAAGACCAGATCAAGGTCATATCAATTTTTTTAAATGGAACATCCCATTTTTCATTGCATATTCATATAGCGCATCTCGAGAGCTTTCCAAAACACTAATAAAATATTTTTTCATGAAGCACTTTTCGTGTTGTGATGCTTGATAGTTTCAGTATCGTCGCGATTTTTACGTAGAAATGAAAATAAGCGAAACAACCTCCAATGACCATGATCTCGAAAAATGTTACCCAGGTCATGATTCTGAACAACATTCAAGAGGTTTTAGCCATCGTTTGGGCACCTTACGTAAATATTTATTCATTTGGTCGAATTGATCCCTGAGGGTCATTTGAGGGTAAATTGAATCTATAAATTTTTGAAATGATGATAATAAAGAAGTTTACTCCATAAAATACTTTCGTACACTTGAGCTCATAGTTCGTTTACTTTAAATCTAGTAAATAATACTTAATAAATTAAGTTTTTAATAGATGCGGCGTATATACCGGAGTTACCCTAATCGTCATTATCTCAAATCAATTATCACGACCCGTAGTCTGATCGCCTTGACTCCTTACAGATAGGCTATATCGATCAAAACTGCTATACCTTTTTAAATCGGTAAATAAAAATATGTCTAATACATTATTTTAATGATCTTCTTTAAAGCTATAATTCTGTACTGTATGTCTCTGCAACAAATTTGATAAAAATCAATTTTAAATGAAAATATTAATAAAATTCTTAAGTGATCGCCACCATCCCACTCTCCTCTAATGAGTACTTTTGGCGTGATCCCGATCAATGGCAATATTCCAGTGGACCATCCACTTTCTGAGCCAAAAAGTTAACAAAACCATTTTAATTAAGTATAATGGTAGCATACCTTCTTTCAGATGTATTCCACAGTTTTGTCTGCTACAATAGTTCTTAGGCAGGTATATAACAAACTTTTCTATTCTCGCAGTAATGCATGAGAAATTTTGTTTGATTATGATTCGATTTTGGTAAGACGCGTGTGCACGTATATAATTAAATGCACTTTATTTGAATCAAAATCTCGGATCTTGTCACAACAATTAAAGAGATTTTCTGGTTGTTATGACAAGATTCGAGATTTTACAACTAGAACTAGACTATATTATAAGTAGTATATTATATTATTTATTACATAATGATTTGTTTAATATTTTGCAGTTTGGTTGGAATCTTCGCTATTGAATATACATATGCATTATCAGAATTACGATTAAT
>NW_017256056.1:0-4441 GCF_001594055.1 Mycetomoellerius zeteki
ATAAATTTATATTATTTTTATTTTAAAATAAACATCTTCGCCCAATAGGGCGTTTATTTGAGATACCTCGTATCCTGTTCCCAACCGTTTGAGATCGCACGTGGTCCAGTCCCCGAGTAAAAAGGATTAAGTTCCTTGATCTAAAAGTAAGACCGATGTTCGCACTGCTCGGAACGGATGTCATAGCATCCCTTCGGGACATTGACCCATATTCCAGAGCCATAAAAAGTTCGACTCGAGGATGTTCGCTTATGCGCGCATACCTGCTAGACGGAGTCTAACCGTCCTTCCATACCCTCTCCATTCTCCCTCATTATCTCCTTGAGTTTAAATTTCCAAGGGTTTGGACGTAACAGTAATAATACAATAATTTTGTTGAAATATTATAATGTAATATATAGGGCCCGGAAGTCCGGACGCGATCCCGTGTCGCGCGCGGAGCACCACTGCGTGCGAGTGAGTCGAACGCTCGCTAAAATGAGATAGCGTTCGAGGAGACTCCGCCGATCTCGGATCTGTATCGGCTGGCATGGCGCGCGATCTTGAACGTAAACACAAAGCGCAGTGAGGATTTTCTACATTAATTCGAGATTACGCGAGGACGTTTTTCTAATTTTTTCTTCGAAATGCCAAAGTTCTTACATGACAAATTATCAATTGAAAAATATTACTTCATATTCTTAGTCGAATCCAAAGCCACGAACGAGGACATGGTTCCATTTTTTTTGTTATTTTGGTTATTTTTAAATATTTTTTATTTAAAAATTTTTTTTATTTGTATATACTTTTTTATATATTTTGTTTTCTGTTGTTTTTGAATAAAAGACTAATTAAAAACTTTGTACCTTTAAATTCTTGTTTAACTTTTACTCACCTTAATTATAAAAACATTTAATTATTCAAACTTTCTTTAAATTATCAAATTGAATTATTATTCGATAAAATAGATTTATATGTCGAAAAACAGCGTTCTACATCGCACGAAGTAAATGGTGCATAATGGAAAATAGGATGTATATTTTTCTGATCTGACGCAAATTTTTGATATCCTGTATTTTTTTTTAAAACAGAAATCAGTTTCTTTTTAATACATAATTTAATATCATCTGAGGCAAAAATTATATTTTGAACATTTTGTATTTCGTTTATTGCACATAGTATTGGAAGATTTTGACTTTCAAATTTTTTAATAAAAATTACTAAACACTAAAAATTTTTATGAATTACTTCTAATTCTTCCTGGACTTTCAATGACTGATATAATTTTTTTGCTCTTTTAATAGCAGCTGAATCACTCAGCAAAGCTAGAATTATATCTTTAATTTTAGATAAGTGTTCCTTGTAGTAACATGCTGCCTCAATCCAAGTACCCCAACGAGTTGTAACTGGCGAAGGTGGCAAAGGAATATTCGGTAGCATTTTCTTAAATAATTCGATTCTGTATAGAGCTTACGGAATATTTTTTTGTTTCTGAAATTATCCAGTTTACTTTTATATATAATACATAAATCTAACTTCTTCAGCTACATGATGTAATCCATGTGCCAGACAAGTTACGTGGGTCATATTTGGAAATATGGTACATAATCTTTTTCCTGCTTTTTACATGTAAGCTGCACCATCCGATATAAATAATAATATCTTTTCGTGTTTTATTCCAGCAGGCCATAATTGTTTCAAAGATTCAAGAACAAATTTAATAATTGTTTCATTATTTGTGTTTGAGAGAGAGAACGAGAGATAGGGGAGGTGTGGTCACGAATAAGAGACGTCGCTCTCATGGTAGTTAAACAACGAATCACCTTTTTATTGCTATTTCTCTTTTCACAAGATTAGTTAGCACTTACAATGAAAGTAACATGATTCAGTCTTAAGTCACTATTCCCTTTGACAGGACAATGTTTCTCCGATTACGACAATTAATCGAGCGCTATAGAAAACTGAGCGTATCGAAGGTTTGTTGGCGGAGCTGAAAACATTGCGAAGCGCTTCCAAAGCGATTGATTAATGTCCTTGACGGTCAGAGGTACCAGTTTTGTAAATCGGCCGAACAACGGGAGTCTTCAGTCCGTCGCCTATGAGATTTCCTCAAAGTTATGAATTTTGAGGTGACCTCCTGATATTTGCTGCGATTGGCAATTTCAGGCGGTGATTGCGAGACGGAGTGCTATAGTTGGGCGCAACCAAATACTTGCTTCAATGATTGGCGCGTTAGCGAATTGCGCTTAGTGTGTCACGCGGATGCGCGTGCGCTTTGATTGGCAAATTCTAAGCGCCGTTTCCAGTATCTGTGTGTATGTACAACATGCGGTTTGATAATAATCTTGACATTGAACAGAATAACAACAGGTTCTAAAAAATCGTTTGTCAATTTCTGGAAGCATTTAAAATTACATGCTGTATATACACGTATTTCGTCAAATACGAATTATAGCGACTGATCTTAAACAATTTGTTTTTTCTAACACTGCTGAATGGAGAAGATCTGGAGACACGGTAGTGTCTCGGCGCTAAGCCAAGCGCAGCGATACTGCCGTGTCTCCTTTACGCGAGCCGGCGAATTGCGGAAAATTGAGATTATCGTATCTCAATAACGGCTGAATGGATAGAGTTTTATATGTAGCTTAATATATAGCTTGAATTCCGATCGTAACATACATGTTTTTATTTTTTCTCTACGTGCCCTACAAGCGGAGATATTGCGACGTAAAGTCCGGATCTGTCACTTCTCACATTCTGATTTAGATACGTCGTTATTATTGTCGTCGACCAGGAAAAATGTATGTCTCGTTTTTTCAATAATAGATGGCTTTTGACTTAACCAAGCGGTGGCAGCATTGCACATTCGAACGTGATCAACCACACATGATGGCTGTGATAATCAGTGATGGCAACATTGTCATCACATATATACAATGTGACACGAGCGTGGTGCAAAAATAAGATGTGACGCACACGCAGCGCAAATTATTAATTAAAATTAAAATGAAATATTAAAATTAAAATGAAATATCGAGATTGTCGTTGAAGATCTAGGTATTTACCACGTCGAAGAAGAGGGTGTCTAGATGTTCACCATCGAGGAATTAAGCGTCTAGGTGTTCGTCATCGAGGAATTAATCGTCTAGATGTTTGCCGTCGAGGAAGTGGGTGTCTAGGCGTTCGCTGTCGAGGAAGTGAGTATCTAGGTGTTCGCTGTCGAGGAAATGGGTGTCTAGGTGTTCACCTTCAAGGAAGTGGGTGTCAAGGTATTCGCCTTCAAGGAAGTGGGCGTCTAGGTATTTGTTTTGGAGGAAGTGGGTGTCTAGGTGTTCGCCGTCTCTGACAAGCGATACGATGAGGTTATATTTGACTCCAGAGAGCAAGAGGCAAATGTGGCATTTAGTATTAACCGTTAAAATGTTCATGTTAGAAAATCTGTCACATCGATGGACCAGAAGAACGGGTATGAACACGTAAGTGAGGCTAGAATAAATAAATATTTTCTGCTGCATTACACAAATTCTCTGCTGTAAAAAACATTTTCTGCTGTAAGGATATATTATTATATTATTTAGTTAACTCTAATAATCGAAAAAAGCTATTTATATGATAAAACCTAAATGATAAGTATTGAAAAAAACTGCTATTCTACCAAGTTAAATTTTACTATACTCTTATTTTCCAAAAAGAAAATAATAGTAACTTTAATCGTATACAAACTTACATTTTTAAAAAAGAGGTAAAAAAAGCGCTAAGCGTGCGTGCTTCTCGTGTAGACCCACCATTTGGGCCGGTTTCACCAACGTCAATTACTTAATCGGCCGTGGAACTGATGACTAATTGCGTTTGTTGTTTAGTAGAATTGACCACTTACGGCTGACAGTTAATCACCGATTAGGATTAATCGAGTTGATGAAATTCTTTGTATATGATACATTCCAACCCAAGTTATAATGGCTTTATTCCCCTTCAAAAATGATTACATGAAAATCATTCAAAATTTACTAAATCTAATGATATATGTATTAATCATCTGTATAAAAGATTTGATATCAACAATTGTGGCGCCAAGTTAAATTCTGTTAACGTTTTTACTAAATCTAATGATATATGTTTCATCTGTATAAAAGATTTGATATCAACAATTGTGGCGCCAAGTTAAATTCTGTTAATGTTTTTACTAAATCTAATGATATATGTTTCATCTGTATAAAAGATTTGATATCAACAATTGTGGCGCCAAGTTAAATTCTGTTAATTTAATATCACAAAATTTACTAAATCTAATGATAGTGTTACGCCCGTGCCTCGTCGCATGCTGCGCTTTGCCGACCCGTGGTGTCGCGTCGTCAAGACGACGCGTGATTGTTTACGAGAGTCAACCGGCAGATCTTTGGAGGACGGTCAACGCGTTCGGACGTGTTTCTCCAGCGGATATCAATACATTTATTCCGCGCTA
>NW_017256056.1:7334-9110 GCF_001594055.1 Mycetomoellerius zeteki
AATAAAGCCGAGAGGAATTATTGCGTTACGCGACGCGAACTTTTGTCGATTGTCGATTCGATTAAATCGTTTCATCACTATTTGTATGGTCGGAAGTTTTTATTAAGAACGGATCATATGTCACTTAAATGGTTAATGTCCTTCAAGGAGTTATGGGTGGAGAGGCTTCAACAGTATGACTTCCAAATAATTTATCGAAAAGGTGTCTTACATAAGAACGCTAATGGACTATCCAGACGTCCTTGTGCAAATACGAAGTGTCAATATTGTGCAAGGATAGAAATTAAGGAGGCCTCAAAAATAGGGAGTGTTGTTGCAAGGATAGTTTTGTCTGAGGAAAAACTGGAAACCTGGCGTCAGGAACAACTAGAGGATCCTGGCATTTCCATTATTCTTCAGGGAAAGGAGGCTGGGATCCGACCATCTTGGCAGGAGGTTGCGTCTAAGGAGATGTCCGCCAAAGTGTACTGGTCCTATTGGGATTCCTTAGAAATTAAGGATGGTGCACTTTATAAAATGTGGAAGGCTCCAAATTTGAAGAGCAGTGTTGCTCAACTAGTCGTCCCTAAGAAGCGAGTTCAAGAGATTTTAAAGGAGGTTCATGACTCTTCGTCAGGAGGACACTTTGGAGTTAATAAAACTCTGGAGAAAATTCGTAAGAGATTTTATTGGGCTTCCTGTAAACAAGATGTAGAGGATTGGTGCAGGACGTGCAAAGTCTGCGTTGCGCGAAAGGGCCCGACAGGGAAAGGAAAATCTCCGTTTCAGATTTACAACGTCGGAGCTCCTTTTAAAAAGGTTCAAATGGACATACTTGGTCCACTTCCAGTAACATTCTCGGGAAATAAGTATTTATTAGTTGTGGTCGATTGCTTTACTAAATGGGTTGAGGCATTCCCCTTAAAGAATATTAGAGCGAAGACCATTGCAGAGATCTTCTTGAGTCAGGTTATCTCGAGACATGGGGTCCCGTTAAAAGTCCATACGGATCAGGGAAGAAATTTTGAATCCAGGATTTTTCGGGAATTATCACAGTTGCTCGGAATTAAGAAAACGAGAACTTCTGCTCTACATCCTCAGTCGGATGGTCAAGTGGAACGTCAACACCAGACGATTCTAAACTATTTGGCGAAGTTTATTGATAAGAATCAAAAGGATTGGGATCGTTGGATTCCAATGTATCTCTTGGCATATAGGACTTCCAGACATGAAGCCACCGGTGTAACTCCGGCGGAAATGTATTTCGCTCAAGATCTTAGGCTTCCTGTAGATCTGCTTCGAGGGAATCCACAAAGTTTGAGGTAGGGAACTCGACGAACGATAATTTGGGTAAAATAAAGAGAAAGTTGGAAGAAATTCACGATCAAGTTAGGAAGAGGGTCGATATTAAGTCTTCTCGAACCAAGATCTGGCATGATCAAAGGGCCAGGCACATTCATTTCGAAATAGGACAAAAGGTTTGGTTTTACGATCCTCGAAGGGTGAAAGGTAAAGCTCCTAAGTTGCAGAGTAGCTGGGAAGGTCCTTACCGTATAGTAAAGAAACTTAGTGATGTGGTTTATTGTGTTTGCAAGTCGAGTAAACATAAAAATAAAGTTGTTCATTTAGATAGACTAGCACCTTACTTAGAAAGACAATTGATCTAATAAGGAAGTTTCGGAGTCACAGTATCTAAAGATAAAGTTAAACCATTTCGAATGTTGAGTTGCTTCGCGTTATTGTTATTCATTAAGTTCCAGGGTAAGCAGACAACCTGAGGTCGGAGGTATTGACAGC
>NW_017256057.1:0-16295 GCF_001594055.1 Mycetomoellerius zeteki
ACTACTAACAAAAACCGAACGAATATATGAATCCACCCAATAGATCTATAGCGTAACCTCTGTCTCTTGTATAATTGAGATCTTTTGTCCTTACGTTTTATAATTTTGTTGAAGGTTTTTTTTTAAAGCTATTGGCGCGTGATAATGATGATGTTTTCCTGGAATAGTATGTGCCTCCAGTATTCTCCAGGAAGTTATTCCCCCGAATTCGCTGTTTCTTCAATGATATCTTCCGAGATGCCGTTTTTTGCAGAATCCATAGCAGAATTCATCGGTTCATCGTCTTCAAGATGATTTTTCTGAAGGAGATTGTAAAAAGAAGTCCTCAAGAGGAATTTGCTTTGCTTTTCCAGTGGGATGATTACTGCTCTGTACTTGTGTACCATGAGAATTGCTCGCTTTGGAAAAATGAAATTTGACGTGCCTCTCAAAATTTGATATCACCCATTTCATTTTTCCTTGTTTTCCATATTCAATTTTATGTACTTTTACCGTCTTCTGACATATAGGACAAATAATTTTAGCCTCGACCTTAGCAGCTTAATTAGAGCTGTCTGAACCATCATCTATTCCTTCTTCAACGATGGTCATTTCCACAGAAGCAGGCGAAAATTTTTCGTTAACTCGTTTCTCGATTTGCTTTATCTAGAATATAATTTTCGAAGATTGCAATTACATTATTTGCAATTATATTATTTTAATGTAAATTATCAGTGTTTTGTTAATATTAAAATAGAGATCTCTCAATGTATTGAAGTAACTATTTATTTTAGTTAAACACATTAAACATTGGAGCAAAATTTTCCTTTCAATATTAATAATTATATATTATAGATATTATAACTACGAAGATAATTATCTCGATAATTATCTTCGTAACTATTTACATATATTAGTTGAATTTTGAATAGTTATTTATTTGCGTTTATTTGTGTAATTTTAAAAATTAATTATTATTATATCAAATAATGTATACCTACTTATATAAATTAGATAAAAATTTGAATTAAATCATATTATTATTACTTTATTTTGATTTTTTAATGCCATGCCATTATTAAGCCATAAAGAATGTCGTGCTCAGCATTTAAATTAATGTCAATAGGAGTGTGTGGATTTAATTCATTACTGGCATGCTGCGAGAAACTCGGCGAGAAATCTTTATTTTGAGATTCACTTGCCATTTGGCTTGCATAATTTTTTCGCTTTCGATTCGTAACAAAGTTCATGCTTTTTGCTAATTTTCGGGATTGACAGTTGGAGTTTCCAAATTTTAATTCAGATAAAATACATTTTATCTAAGGAGAGCTTGTTAGCAACGAATTTCTGTATTTCACTGAGTAGTACCTTAACAATGTCCGGTTGAAATGCGGAATTCACTGGGACAAATATAATATTTATCAAAATAGTCATTGTATTTCTCGTCCATTTTTTTATGAACTTTAACATTTCTGTTTTACCAAAAAGCTCCAATTCTTCAATATTATTTCCTGACATTCTCTGTATAGCGATGGGTGTGTCATAACCTTCAAGACGCATGATATTTTTTAAATATACGGGAACTTTCAGTCCCATTCCCGTCTCTATCATATGCCACATTGTCGCTGTTGCCATGGACATTTGACTCTCTTCTTGAGTCTTTCAATATTAACGTAAGCCTTTTTGTTTACCTCGACATTTTGTCGGCCTTTCTCCTCGCCCTTCATCATTTAAGATTAGAAACTATTTATTTACACTAGGATTCGGTGCTGTTGATTCGTGAACAATTTCAACGTGCAATCGTCTTAACTGTTTATACAAATTAATAATACCGAAAACTGTTCTCATGTGGAACATAATGCACATAAATGTGACTGCATGACATGTGACTCAGAGCTTGCGCAGTGCTTGCGAGTCGCACTTAAGGGGATTCCTCAGAATAGTAAATTATTGATATTACAAGTAAAAGTATGTATCGAATCGATAACGTGTTCGAACATTGCGTCACTTGTGTATAAAGCATGGCTGCATATTATTTATGTTATGCTATCTTAGATTTACACTGATTTTATCAAATTTCATAGTAATCACACATGATTTCATTACATTTCATGGTGATTACACATGATTTCCAACGATTGCAGGGGATTTCAAAATGATTTCTACTGATTGCATATGATTCATTATGGTTTCTGATGATTTCACATGATTTCATGATTACATCTGATTGCAAAATAATTATATGAGGATTTTATGAGGATTTCAGAATGATTTTTGAAACGCTGTCCCATGATTACATTAAGTGGTTACCCCCTCGTGGGATCTTACGAAAATTTTCGAGTCTAGGAGATTTTTTTGTTTGAAGGAAATGGGAGGTAAAACAGGAACGAACATGTTTAACTGACGTGGCGCGACGTCTTCGAGCATTACTTAAAAAAAAAATTCTTTTTATATTTTATGTATCCAATGTACATTATCTAAACTTGAAATACGAGAGGAAATGTCTATTGTAAAGAGAGCGAGGCTAGGAGTAAGAAACAGACGAAATTTAAAAGTTCAAAACGTTTTTTTTATTTTTAAATAGAGATGTTACATGATATAGTTATTTTACTTTTTTGAAAGAGTACACGATTGAACATGACGACATACAGTACGTGAATTTAGGAATTTATGAATTTATTATGGCCTCGGTGGTCTAATGGCTCAAGACGCTCGTACGGAATACAAGAGATCCGGGTTCGACTCCCGGCCGAGGTAATATTTTTCGCAATAAGTTTAATTATAGTTTTTCAGCATATTAATATGTTTGAAATATGGTATGATGCCTGATTGAGCATCGAAATTATTAGAATTTAATTTAATTCGCGAAATTTATTATAGTGGTTTAATTGTGTTTAGTCCGGAAATATTTCGGTGCACAGTTCATTAGACTACAATTGTGGTATATATGTCAAGTACATACATGTATGTATCATATTTAGTGATTCAAGATTGAATTATTTAAAGCATTTTAAGATCTAGTTTCGACCGTATAGGGCTCTTATTTATCGTTGTGTTTCTCACATACACGGTCTGAAAAATGATATTATTATGAATTTATGTTTACAATGAAGAAAAAATTTATGAAATAACTGTACGATCAATCGGTTATTGTGTTTACAATCAGAGGTAAACAGACTAAGAAACTAGCAAAGATTATAACCATTACACATAAAATATAGAAATATACAGCAGTATTACTCGCAAGTTTGAGAAAGTATTCCTTGCAGCGTCGTCGTGTTTCAGCGATAAGTGATGGAGTTTCGGTGAAGGCGTAAGAGAAATCTTGAGTCCAAGAGCGGCAATCCGTAGCTATCGAAATACGTTCCTATACCGTGTTCATTGATGTAGAAAGCGACCCAGTGCTGGCCAGGTCGATCATGATCATCTGTGTTAGTGACAATGACAGTCGACCTCGTCCTTTGACGTTGGCGAAACGCTAGTGCTAGCTTTATTGCTATCAGTCGACGGGTCGAATTTTGGAAGATAGTTTTTTTCCTTGTCTGTCACTTGTTCATTCTCGCTTTGATTCGCCTTTTCTGTCACGATATTTTACCTCCACGTTTCAATTTTGTGGATTATATCGTGTTTCTGATTTTTAAATTAAATTGAAAAATTCCCGCGGTCTGTTTTTTCTCTCTCGACGTCGCTCTCGCTCCAATTTTCTGAAGGAAGGCTATCGTGTGTGTGTGTAGCTCGAATTGCTGCTATTTCGTATAGTTAGCCAACGTTTCAATTTGTAAGCGTTGCGTAAGGCACAATGTGATTCGACGTTGGTTCGAAATCCGTGATGCGTGCAACGTTGTCTACCTTCGAAATCTGGTAGATTTTTGAAGGCCGGAGAAATTCCTTCCAGATTATATATGTTTCTGGAGAGTAGATTACTCAGATAACGTGCCTTCTCTTGTCCTCTGCTATAAATGTAGCGTGTGTGTCGTGTAATTTCACGCAGGCAATGGTTACACTCTTTTTGCTTTCGATCTTAATCCAGATCTATCCGCTAATCGCGCAGAACATTGAAATCTCGTGAAACACGGGAGCTTACGATTAGAAGTGAGATTCGAAAAAGCTCTTTCCGTGACTATTAATTATATCGTCTATACCGAGTTTGATAACGTTTTAGAAATCGACTCCTCGCGTCAAGTCATTGTTGACTTTTCCGGTTAGTCCTATATCTTTCGCGAGAAAATTATTTTCCCCCCACTACACTTTTTTTTCTCATCTAAATGTACGTAAGACGACGAAAAAAAAGTTTCAGTGACACTGCTCGTGACACTGACGCCGACGTTTCGTAACATAAAAAGAGTAGCGGATATTCGAATATCATAATGGATATAGTCATCGACATACAAGGTTTCCGCGATGTCGAAGAAAACTTTATTCCGAAAGAAGTCGCAGTTTTTGTGATTAATGCGACGATCACCGGACATTGGATTATGATACCACCTTATCCATTTAGCGATTTACCCGAAAGAGTAAGACGAGAAAACAACTGGCTTACACGAAATTATCACGGAATCAAATGGTTCGACGGAGACGTCAATCCTGAATACTTTAGTATATATCTGTAACGGCGGTCTACTGGGAATTTGCATGCCATCGATTAAACCGGTTTAATTTCAAAAATTATGGAATAAATTTCTTTTCGCTGTACGTCGATGGCATGCAAATTCCCAGTAGACCGCCGTTACAGCCAAATTTTTCGAAAGACGATCCGCTCTATGTTGAAGCTTATCGCATATTATTCTTGGGAACCGGCATTCACTTTCTGAATAAGGGCAATTCTATAAGTAGAGACGATTACGGCAATGGTTACACTCTTTTTGCTTTCGATCTTAATCCAGATCTATCCACTAATCGCGCAGAACATTGAAATCTCGTGAAACACAGGAGCTTACGATTAGAAGTGAGATTCGAAAAAGCTCTTTCCGTGACTATTAATTATATCGTCTATGCCGAGTTTGATAACGTTTTAGAAATCGACTCCTCGCGTCAAGTCATTGTCGACTTTTCCGGGTAGCCCTATGTCTTTCGCGAGACTATTATTTGTTTCGGTAGCTGTCCGAGTATTGCATTGTCTATCGATTCTCTCACGACGCCGGCGTGTATCGTGAATGTTTTAACTTCAACTCTCGTAAGAGGATACTTGGCGGTAGTTTTATTCAGCACTCTAGCGTATGTGAGTAGCACATCAGGAATTATTTTTGTTTCTTCTTACGAGTAAACTGACGTCAAGAATGCGTATTTTTGATAACGTTTTACTGTCCATAAGGCAAAACGAATCTTTCGAGCGTACGAGTTTCATTCTAACTTCCACTCCGTTAATTAAAAATTTATTCTGATTGAAAATGTCGCAGTGAAGGTGACCTATGAGATCTAGTGTGCGATTTCCCTGAATGTATTGTGCGTGTCTCTTGAGCGCCGTATTTGAGGTTGACGTGTCTAACGTGTTGTCCATGTATCCGGGGATATCCGCGTCCCATAAACAGGAGGTTAGATGGGAAGTTTTGTGGGTGAAGCATAATTTAATAATGCCTCGATGTATGCGCGGTACGCATAAGCGTTGTTTGGCGGCGATATGAGCTTTTGATTGAAATATACGTCGATTTGGTTGAACATGGAATGCAGTAAATGATTTACGGGTTCTACTTTTGCCACGTCGGGTGCGACCGATGTGCTGTCCCCGCTTTCGCTTTCTACGCGTATGCGAAGGCTCAACATAGTGTGAGTGAGATCCAGATTCTCCATGTCCGGGAATGACGAATTCTATGGATGAATCGTCCGCGAGCGAAGTTACGGATTTGTAATAAATCCATTGCGAGCTCTCAATGCTGGTTTGCGTAGGAGGCAGAGAGAAGAGATTGAGTTTGCTCTTTATACACTGCCTTGAGTGAGTATAAAGAAAGAACATGCTTTTCCTCCTACCGCGAATTTCTGTCTAAATTAAGAGAATGTGTCGCGTTTCTTGACTCGATGTTTCCTAGCGAATAGTTTTTTGGTTTTTCTTCCTGCAGCACGAATTTTCTTTTCCTTCCTCACTTTTTTGCTCCTTTTTCCTGTACTACTTCTCGATGATTTTTTTTTCTTAACCACTCGACGTCGTTTACGGTGCACGATACGACTATCTCGACTTCCAAGTGGAAACTGAAGTGCAGCGGATTTTGCGGATATTTTATATCCTGATCCCCTCATCAGGGAACTTATTTTTTCTTCGGTTTTTCTCTTCAGTTTACCCCTTGATTCCGCGATTGCGGGAGTGGGTTTACCACCGCGGTATTTCTCTCTCGAATATCATCTTCTGCAATTTAACTTTTTTTTTTAGAAATTATTAATTATTTCAAACTGAATATAATCAAATTATTCGTATACGAAAACGATGAAATATCCAGAAAATAAAAGTGAAATATTTACCTTCGGTGAGATGAGAGGAGGTTCGCGATATGTCCTCCCACATCTTTCTCCTCGTGCCCAAACAATCGTCGCATTGCACAGTTTCTTGGACTAATTTGAGAATACGCGCGTCCTTAATAAAATACTCTAATTAGTACAATACTCCCAATATTGCGTCCGAACATTCACACGCGAAGCCGGCGAAAAGCAAATAATTGCTCTTCGAAACATCGTTCAAACCGGATAAAAATTTCTCCGGGATTATTCGCCGATCAAGTGTCGAAGCAAGCTTCATGATTCTGCGAATATTTTCTTTCTCGAGACCCATTTCACTAAACTTTGTATACAGCTTTACACACAACTTTTGCACAGTACTCGTGTAACAAAAGCCTTCACGAAGTGAAAAGCAAATGTGATTTTTCCTAACACCAAATTCACTATTTAAATAGAGAAAATCCTGTCTTCCCTTAAAAGTGGGAAGAGGTAAGAAAAAATTTAAGCTTCGAGAAAGTTAACAATTCAATGAAATCCGATGAAAAAATTTTACTGATTTATTTTCCTATTTAGGAGAAAATGAAAATTTATCTTTTTTCTATCACACAAATGAGATTGAAATTAAATGATGTTTGAAAAGAATTTTCTTGCTCTTAGAAAAATTTAACGCATACTACTAAAAAATTTAACCCTTTATTATATATTCAGTCTAGAAAACTCTGGCAAGAACGTAAAAATATTTCTTTATTTGTTACTGTGACGAGAGAATGTTTCAATTCCTTCTTTTCAAATCAATTTTTCTTTGGTATCAAAGATTTATAACTCTCTATTTGGCAATTTAATAGTTTACAATTTTTTCCATGTAATGCTCGAATATTACAAATTTGAATATGTCCGAACATAAAATAATTTCGTTATTCAACCTTGAAAGAAATTCTATCCTTTGTAAATTTTATTATTTCTAAAATATTTCTATATATTTTTTACTTTGAAGAACGTTTCAATAAATTACTTCTTCTCAAATAAATTTTTTCGTATCAAAGATTTATAACTCATTGTTCGTCGGTTTAATAGTTTACATTTTTTTCATCTAACGCTCGGATATTACAAGTTTGAACATGTTCCGTTATTCAATCTTCGAGAAATTTCTTTCCTTTTCGAAAAAGGAACTGCGTCATAGCAACGTAAGAATTCTTCTAGAATTTACGATTTTTTTTAATTTTCGAAAAGTATATAAGCACAAATTGCTTCGCATAGCTGTGTGCTGCTTCATTCAAGTCTCGTTGTGCGAAGCGACTACTTGAGTAAACAAGTGCTGTATTTCTTGATTTTCGTCCAACATTTTGGACTACTTGTGTCGTTCAATATTACGCAGAAGAGGAATGGCCCAGCAAAAAGATGCTACTATTGCGGAGAAGGCGGACCGAATTCGCAATTCTGTCAAGATCTCAATCAGTCCGCGCAAAAACGAGAGCGCGGGAAAAAACGCTCGATTTCACATGATGCTCTCAACAACGTATGGCCTTAACAACTCTCATACGAAGATGGTTCATGTGGGATTACAAAAAACTAACGAAGGAATCTTCAAGCCTCTTGTGAAATTAATTGGAAACAATGCGGATGGAATTTATTTCGACTCATGAAGAAGTATTTAAGCTGTGATAATAGAGCTGTGAAACCAAACTCCATTCTCGTAAGAAATATCCTCATCAATTTTACCATATCCTACGGTGCAAAATCAATATTGTTGGCACATAAAGAAAATGAAGAAGAATCTCACTCTATAGGAAATAGCAATGGAGATCTTCAGGGTAAAGAGAAAACTTCGTCGGGTGCAACACCACCGACGAAGAAATGAAGAATCTACGCAGTGATAATTGTGATGCAGGAAACTACCTTTCTCGGATTGCAAAGCGTTGTAAAATGTCAACGTGCATTTGAAACATTTAGAATCTCTGTCTGATAACGTCAAAAATCTGGTACAAAAAATTAAAAATCAAAAATGGCGAATCCAATATAGTGACTATAAAAATAAAAATAAAATTTGTTTGAAATGAAACGCCTGTAGTTTGCCTACAAAATCTGTAGTTTCCAGGGCCTACCACGAGGAGGTTACAATACGATTTCAGATCCCTTAATTACCATATCGATAAATCAGAGTGCTTTATTAAAGTGAGTCCCCTTGCCTCTCACTATTCGGGGTGCTTTATTAAAGTGAGTCCCCTTGCCTCTCACTATTCGGGATGTTTTATTAAAATGAGTCCCCTTGCCTCTCACTATTCGGGGTGCTTTATTAAAGTGAGTCCCCTTGCCTTTCACTATTCGGGATGCTTTATTAAAGTGAGTCCCCTTGCCTCTCACTATTCAGGGTGCTTTTAGGAGTGAGTCCCCTTGCCTCTACTTTTAGAGTTCTTGATTTGTATGAACCTCTTATAATATGCGAATATTTTTTTCTCGTTTGTCTTCAAAACAAATTATCAAAGCAAATACGGTTATTCACATCTCCTCATTTTCGCTATTACTGTTCGTTATCGCTTTCATTAGACAGCTCAACATGATCCAAAGCTTCGAATGTTTGCGGTAGTCCAGTTATGTTCTCTGATTCCTGATGATTTGAGTCATCATCGTCGTCTGAGTCTGATATTTCCATTTCAGAAACAGCTAGTAGATTCTGTACTTCAACGGGGAGTGGCAAGTTCTTTTTCTTATTATTGTTTCGGAGACGTAATTGTATATTCAAGTTAGAAATTATGGGGTCTGAAGTGTCCATCACGCGATGAAACGTATCCCTCATTGTTGCTGTTCTATTGTGCTTCCGACTGTGATCTAGGCGATACTGCTTGTAATTTTTGTTTCTTCCTTCTCCAAACATTCCTGTGGGTAGTATGCTATTTCTTATGATATCAGCCCCATGGATTAACATCTTATGGACTGACGATGGCATTGGGTACCATCGATAGTTTTCTACGTACAGTTTGGCAGTAGCATTGCATAAGGTTCCGAACAGAATTGCATCTGTTGGCAGATGGACTGATAAAGCAATGAGAATAATTTGCATATTGTGAATTAAAGGAGCGTGCAGGCCAAGAAGTTCGGCTAGGATGTGAGATTACTTTAAAGCTCTGCGGGCCGTATTGCCATCGTTTGTGATGCCACTTCCTCCCGATTTTGGCTGATCTACCTTTAATCCCATTTTTTGCCATAAAATGGTCTGAACTTCTCTTTTCCTTTGTGCGAAATTTTCCTTATCTTCTTTACTTCGTATTTGCCATTTTTTGAGATGTAATCTGTACGAAATATGCAGTAGGCATTCTAGAAACCTTATCCACGCATGGAGTGGGCTTATTCCATATTGTAAATTATTTGGACGAGGTAAAAATGTTGTGCTTTTTGTATTAATATTAGAAAGATCATTAAATTGCCGAGGTGTTGCATGGCAGATGGGACATATCTGCATAGACTTAATACCAGTAATAACATTTAATACTTTTCCATCAATGAGAGTTAAATACAAAGAAAAATGTACAGACACCGTATATTCCTGTAATTTTATTTGCAAAATTTGTAGTGTAGTTATCTGATTTTCAATCGCCTGTTTGTGGTTAAGAATTATATTTGTCGATTCTTTAAATTCCAGTTTTATTGGTCAGCAAAATCTTGTAGACTGTGAACTTCTGTTGTTCCACAGAACCGTATTATTTCCACTCAATAATCGTAAAAGTATGAGAGTAATAGCAAATACATTTTCGTCAGAAACTTCTGCACTACCTGTCCCAAATTTTTGTTTATACGCGGAATGGCCAGTACTCCCGTCAAAACCCCAAGAACATATCAGAACCATTTCAACCTCGTTTATATGATTTTCGTTTAAATACTGAACAATGACATCAATCTGATATTCCACAATTCTTTGTGCAATATGATTGAGAAGCGATTGAACTGAAACTTCAGCCATAGTGTCAGTAAAGGTCATATCCTGCTCAGACGGTTGGCATTTCACCTTAGCAGTCGAAATGTGCTCATACGCCGGAAATATATCGGTTTCTCTTGATTTTACTAATAAACGTAAATTTAAATAATCATCTTTAGATAGCCCACCATCTAACAAATACTGCAATGCTTCATCTGCAGTTAGTTTTGACAATTGGCGCAGGATTTTGTATGATTTCTTTAACTTTTACCACTTTTATCGGGCTTTTCAAAACCACTCTCAAGTCATTCTTTCAAAACCACTCTCAAATCATTATCACCTGATTGCCTAGCTGCATGACAACATCAATATTTTTTGTGGATCATTTTGATTCTGATTACTAATAGCAGCAGCTTCTCGTCTCTTGAAACGTTCAGATTTTGTTTAAAAGATAGATGTGGACGTCCATTTTGCGTTGGAAAACTGGAGGTTGGGATTATTTTAAATATCGCATCCGGTATTGTAAACTCAGAACCGATTCTGCAATTATTAACTCATATCTCGTACGCATCCTATGCACAGCGTTGAATTTATCCAAAGATCTGCGTTTTAGGCTGGTTATACAGGGTGTCCCATTTTAAATGATCCAGCCAAATATCTCGAAAACTAAACCCAGTAGACAAAAATGTTTCAGACAAAAGTTGTTTGACTCGAAAGGGGACATAAGATGGTGCCATCGATTTGACCTTGGATAGTCCTCTGAAGGTCACGTGAAGGTCACCTTTAATTTTTTAAATGAAACCCTTTATTTCTCATTGCACATTCTTACAGCTCATTTCGAGAGCTTTCCAAAACACTATAATTAAGTTACTTTTCGTTAAGTACTAGTTAAGTTATAACAGTGAAAAGGAATAAATATCATCTAAACTTTAGGGAATAAATATTAATATTTCTAAAAATGATGTTATTTCTTTATGAATTATAAGAAATAGGGTTCTTAATAAAGTAAATGGTTGTATGTGCTATTATCACTGTGTAATTACTTTACACAATTTAATATTTTAATAATAAATTTTTGTATGTTAAATTCATAAATATATAAGCTCCTGAGGCCGGATCAGCCCCGATCTTGCTTTAGTCGGCCGGATCAGCCCCGATCTTGCTTTAATCGGCCGAATCAGTTCCGATCTTGCTTTATAACTTAACTAGTACTTAACGAAAATTAACTTAATTATAGTGTGTTGGAAACACATCTCGAGATAAGCTGTAAGAATGTTCAATGAGAAATAAGGGGTTCCATTTAAAAAATTAAAGGTGACCTTCACGTGACCTTCAGAGGACTATCCAAGGTCAAATCGATGGCACCATCTTATGTCCCCCTTCGAGTCAAACAACTTTTGTCTGAAACATTTTTGTCTACTGGGTTTAGTTTTCGAGATATTTGGCTGGATCATTTAAAATGGGTCACCCTGTATACCGTTTTAGTTGAACTAAGGCAGGAGCATCTACATTTCCCTTGCAAATATTAAGTTTTTCAAAAATATATCGAACTACTGTTTCTACATCCTCTTTATTTTTCATCATGCCAAGGATTTCTTTTTTCGTGAATTTATACATTTTTGTAAATACAGTCTGTTCAACAAGAACGTACAGGCTGTTTCTCCTTAGATTGCCAACCGTATTCGGAATCAAGCAATCGTTGTCTAATAGTATTAAGGCTCACATCTATACCCTTTTTCAATAAAAGATTTTTCGTTCGTCGTAATGAACACCCGGGATTCTTCTCAAATATCTTGATGATAGCTTTGTCATCCTTTTTCGTTGTTGACCGTCGGGTGCCACGTTCCGGCAGGTCGTCGACATTTTTTGTTTCGTTGTAACGTTTCACCCACTTTCTGACGAATCCTTCTGACTTTTTTCATGTAGCGCCCGGCAGCTGCATATGACATTTTCGGTCCTTTCGGATGTGTGCAAAGGAACATTGCTTCAAATGACTTGCATACGCAGCACTCATTGTGGTTATTTGCTCTGTTACAGTCAAAATAAGTCACACTACCCATATGACTTCAAAGCATTCTTCCGAACTGTTCAGAGAATCGGAAAAACCAAACTTAACATCTGTCCGTCATCTATTAATGAAATGCGGAACCGTACGCTCTTATTGAACAGACTGTATATGAAATCAAATCTATATCTTTAGATAATCAATTAGAAGAAAGAATTTTACGAATTGACCAATCAAAGAATGCTTCAAAGCATTTACAACGTGAAATGGATCATATATCCCAAGATATTATAAAGAAATATCATTATTAGAGCCAGGATTAAAGAGAGCGTCAAGCGTAGCTAGGTAGCTATCCTCACCACTATTCGTTCGAGACCATAGCGCGCGACACAGCATCGATGGTGGGGAGCAACGAAAAACAAAAAACGTGCAAAAATGTGCATATGAAGATGGAAGAAAACATTACAACCATCAATATGACATGTGGTATTAGTCATTTAGACGTGCGTCGTCGTGCGTCGTGACAACGAAAGTTTATATAAATGGAAAAATTTTATAAATTTGATAAAAAATATCTTATTTATAAAGTAAAAAAAAATTTTGGTTAATGTTATATTTCTATTTCCAATCAACAGCCATCCATAAGTACCTCAAAAATTAATAACGTTTTAAATATGATAAATATTCTTAAATTTATCGAAAATATGGTACATAGTTCACAAATTCAGTGACTTTTTTATTTTCATTGTATTGTCAAATTGAAATAAATCGATGACGCCTTTTTATAATTTAGTTAAAGTTTCTTCAACTTATTTACAATATAAAACAACATTTGTTTTATTCGAATTACAAAATTGACTTTTGGCCAGTTTTTCGGACTTTTATCCCACTGTGCGTTATATAATGAAATTTTTCATATAACTCTTACGAACCGATAATTGTAATTTGTGTCTAATTATTCTAAAACTTTTTATTTTATTCACTCAATTGAATTATGTATTTTCCTACGATGAAGAATTTATATAAGTACATTCTTTTTTATATATACCATAAATTTTCGTCTATTTTTTCTCTCGTAACCTCACTCCCTTTTACAATAGACACTCTTCTTCTAGTATTTCAGGTTTAGATGTAATACACATGTAAAAAAAGTATAGAAATAACTTTTTCTTTAGAGTAACGCCAGAATCATCACAAGAGATCACGCCGTGACAGATGAATATGTTCGTTCCTGTTTTATCTCCCCTTTCCTTCAAGCAAAAGAATCTCCTAGACTCGAAAATTTTCGTAACAGATCCCATCATAAATAATAAAAACACTTTCACTAAAACGTCAGTACATCGGAGATATAGGGTCGTGCCAACAAAAAAATGATCACCATAAAACTACCTGCTATTCATCTCCGTTGTTCGTATCTTGTCTCCCTCCCTACGACAAAAAAAATGTTGCGGTCTCAATCTCCACTCACCATGTTTTCGGACTTCACCCACCATTTTGTCGGAAGTCCTCTACCACTCCCTTCTCCAACCTCGTGGGAAGGTATGGAGCGAACCAATCAGAACGCATCATTTAATTACCCTATTACCTCCATCCTTCATCCACCGACCAATCAGAGTCCTCACTTTTTCAGACGGACCCGTCGAAACCACGCCCCTGGCGCCGGAGGTGGTGTGGAGGGGCTTGTTTTGACGCGCCAAACCTTCCCAATTACTACTCGCATTTTAACTTTCAAGTATTTCGAAACGTTTCTGAGGTATTTTAGCATTTAATTACACCTACTTCTCATTTTTTTTAAACTTGATTGTATTATCACATGAATACATGTATTTTTGAGTGTGTTAGCTGCCATTTAACATTTTATTTGACTGTATATATTTTGTTATGCAAATTTAAACAATAGCATGGCATTTTGCTAAGGTGGCTCTCTATTAATTGTTCACCTCTTTTTTGAGGTTTTCATATCAAAATAATTATTTAATTATCGATTGCAGCTCTATTGTTAATCTATACAATAAGAATCTCATTTTTAGACCGTACATGTGAGAACAATTGATAAACTAGAAGCCTATATACCGGTCGAAGCTAGATCTTTTAATGCTTTAAATAATTTTTAATATGAATTATATATGTTATAACTTGCATATATACTATATTTGTGGTCCTTCAAACTGTGCGCCGAATTTGGTTTTCCGGATTTATAAACGCAATTAAACTACTGGAATAATACAAATTAAATTAATTGACAATTTTGATGCACGTCATCATATTAGCAAGATGTTAATATGCTGAAAAACTATAAATAAATTTATTGCGAAAAATATTACCTCGGCTGGGTGTCGAACCCGGATCTCGTGTATTTCTTATGAGCGTTCTAAGCCATTAGCCTCGGTAGTCTAATTTTTAGCCAAAATGAATCTTCTTTTAAATCCCATTCAACTCCTTGCTTGTCTATTTTATTTACTAGGATAAGAGCAACAAATCACGCAAAATTCCAATAGTATTCTTGTAATATTTTCATAATGACACTCCTATTATATTCTTGCAAGATTCACGTTACATGCGTTCAAGATTCATGTAACATGAGTGTAAAAGTTATGTAACATGCTCATAAGATGTATGTAACATGGGTGTAAGATTAATACAAGATTCATGATTTATCTATAGGTATTGCATGCGATGTATTCTTATATGATCTTGTATGTTCCTGTCTGAAATTCATATGTGAAAATTTTCTTGGAAGATCTCACAAGAATTTTTCTTGTAAGAATTTGCAACAGGGCAAACGGACGCTCCCCTCTCTCCGCGCCAACGAATACCCCCCGCACATCCGCACTATCCTCAGATCCCTGGATCCCAGGCTTTAATCCAGTCCTATAATCTACATCGTTACTTTTCCTGTTGAAAAAAAAAACGTCACAAAGTTATGTAATGATATCATGTAATAGACAAATAAATCACGTAACAGATTGTTTCGAATAGTACGTGATTTTTTAAAAGTCACATGATATTAGAAATAATTTCATTCATCATGTGATTTTTTAGTTATCGAATTTTAAAAAATTGGAATATATAGAAGTAGAAGAACGGAAAACATATCATGTGTGACTTTCAATATTACGTAATTTTATAAAATTACATCATTTCATTATGTAACTTTATGACATAATTTTTAACACGCACGCACGCACGCACGCACGCACAATAAGGTTCTCTATAACCGTTATGAAGTACTAAAAGAAAGTAATAAAGAAAGTAAAAGTTTCACTTTATGTTGAATTGGTCTCTAAAACGTTTCTTATTATTAGTAATTTTTTCGCTGATTTAAAGTCTATTTGTCAAATTTACAAGGAGGGCGGGGTTTTCGAATGACATTTAAAACTTCCTTTATAGTATAGCATTATTGCTTATTATATGATATTTGGTTACACCAACAAAAAATAACAATTACACCAACAACAAAATTTGAAACAGGTTACAATTAACGCAAGAAAATGTTGCAAACATCTTTTATCAGATCCGTATAACAAATCAAACTAACAAAGACTCCTTATAAATCAAAAGAACTAGGAAAGAACATAGGCAATAGGAGTCAAGCGCAGAAGACTTTGCGCAAATAATACACCCATATATATATATATAAAGCGTAAAATTTCTTTATTTTACTAAACGCGCTTACATGTTTCGGTTCACTTTTAAGCCTTCTTCAGAGATAACACAAACTAACATATATAAAATGTGAATAAAAGTTATCTTGTCATGGCGAGTTCCCTTGGATCGAGAATATAAATGCCAGAAATTAAACCCAGGTAAGAATGAAAGAAAGAAAAGAGAAAGGAAATTTTGGAAATATCGAAATAGCGAAAATGGAAAACACTAATTTATCAAAAAACTTTAAAATTATAATTAATTATTAATAATTAATTATAATTAATTATCCCGAATATTAGGACGCTCACCATGATCACAAGGCACCATATC
>NW_017256057.1:16347-27375 GCF_001594055.1 Mycetomoellerius zeteki
GAAGATGCAAACTCCATGATCTTCTAATTAGAAGTAAAGCGGAACTGCATGATTTGAAAGTGCAAGCAAACGTGGTATTTTCACTTTTTTATATGTATTAAAGCAATTTATAATAATGTTTAAATGATATTTCATTAAAATAAGCATATAAAAGTGATGGGATTACTTTTTTATTTAATTTATTGAAATGGTAACATTAGGGACAATCATTTAACGTTTGCTTGCATTACTGCCGGTAGTAAATGAGTCGTGTTATGCGTGAATGTGCTAGTTATTGTCATAGACGTCATACACTAGTTATTGTTGTGTACGTATGTACACGTGTCTGGTTACCTAGGTAGGTATTTTTAGTGTAAAACGATGTAGAAAATATTATTATTACTATATAATAATATTTAAAAAATATTTTCTGTTATCTGTATAATGATTAATGTATATATTTTGTTTAGGGTGTTGAAAAAGCTTTTAATTTATATTTTAACCTAAAAATTGATTAAGGAAAATAAATATGTAAGTACTCTTCTGTTAAATAAGAGTTATTTACAGGATGATTTTGATAATAAATTTGTATCAATAAAAAAATTCTCTCACATGTAATACTGTCTCCCTATTTACTGCACACTGGCAGTAAATAGGGAGACAGTATTAAGTACATGTGGCAGTAATTGGGGGGACAGTATTTGGACAAAGGCTGTAATATGTTCAATACCTCACATATCATTTTTTTCGCTATATTTAAATAATTAGTCAGTTTTCGAGCTTGTTGCTTTTATTTAGTGTATATTAAAGTTTATATTTGAATATAATAAAAAAGTGAGGTCTATTATATATCTTAAAAGCTTCAAAATAAGTATATCAATTACAACTATATGCTTAAAGCGGCAGTAATTGGGACATTTACCCTATTAATAATTCAAAAACCAGTTTCTGATTGTTGGCCAATCATATCAGACACAGTGAGTCACTTTTAGATTTAGTTATAATAGTTTTTTTTTGAGATTGCAAATGGGAGAATTTAACGTTAAAATGTTAATCAATTACAAGAAAAGAAAATTGAAAAATAATCTAAAATCATGCCAGAAAGACTCGTTACTGTGTATGAGCGAGACTAACTGACTGATTTGCGCAACGTCTTCTGCGCTTGACTCCTATTGCCCATGTTCTTTCCTAATTCTTTTTATCTTTTATCAGCTCAAATTATAATAAGAAAAGTGAAATTTTGACGATGATTGTTATAGGTTAGCTAATATATAAATTTAAGTTTATATTTGTGAGGTTTCTACACTTCATTTTCTACACATATTCTGATAAAGCAAACAAACAACGCCATACTACTTATTTACTGAATTTATTAAATCGTATGAAATCTAGGCTTGCATTCGGAAATGACACCTATAATTTCCGTATCATTTCCTTTTATTTTTATTATTCATCCTAAATTATACAAAGAAAGGGCTATTTTAATAGTTCTCTAATTGTAAGAAAAATGAAAAAATTAATAAACTGAAAAACCTCATAAATTATATAATTTATTTATCATGTATGAATGGAAACATTTAATATTAGTTCTTTGCAAATAGCTCTTTCTTTGTATAATATAGGATGAGTAATAAGAATAAAAGGAAATGATACACTGAACATTCAGGTATCATTTCCGAATACAAGCGTAGATTACATACGATTTAATAAATTCTTAGTAGATTTAGTAAATAACTATCAAAATAATTTATCAAAATATGTGTAGAAACCTGAAGTATAGAAAATCTCACAAATATAAATTTAAACTTATATTATCTGACCTATCACACTAATCGTCAAAATTTCACTTTTCTTATTATAATTTGAGCTGACAGAACATGTTAGCAATATTTTTTGCGTTGATTGTAACCTGTTTATCAAATTTTGACTAACATGATTTAAAAATTAAAACATTAAACTGTAAATGGTAGTTATCCGTTAATTGTAGTCGCCACTTTTTCATTCTTCAAGATCGTCATATGATCACCTTCAATGCAGTGTACTTTTACCACATCCTGAGTTACCTTAAATAATTACATACATTATTAATAAAAAGTTTTGTTGAATTTGATTTATTCAGTACAAATTATAACAATTTTTTATAATACCTTGTGCAAACCATAATCCTCTTCCATCGTTGGTATATTGAACGGGGAGGATGCACATTTTAGCAATGTTATAGGAGACTTAATAGGTGGCAAAGTAGAAGGATCGTATTCTCGGAGAGCGCATAAGTGTTTGTAAATCGTTGTACACAGCGTCTTTAAATTTGCAAGTGAGAGGTATGTGTATATAATTGAAAACTGATTAGCGAAAATATTAAATCTTTCATCCCAGTTGTCACATTTCATCAGTTTCATTAAAATCTACGAAAATATAAAAATTTTTGTTTTTATATACAAGACCATAAGACAAAACGAAGGAATTGATACTGATCCACATAAAGAAACCGAAAAATAATGTAAATATACCGTAAATCAGTTTCAATGTGAGTCCAAAACAAAAGTTGCATATACCTTTTGAGAACTTCCTTCCGAATAAATTTCCATAATACTAATTAATATATTAATCTGAAAATTTACATCATCAAAATCTGATAAAACAGATTTAAATATTGTTTGTATTAACTCAGGAGCACCATCGATGAGAACCAGTCGACCTTTAAAATTCATAGCCTCCAATCTCCTTGTTATTTCAATTGCGATAAGAGATCCGAAGGAGTACCCTACCATTACAAAATCTTTTCCATCTGTTAGCTTTGAAAGTATGCGCTGTAAAAATATCAAAAGTATTCGATGAAATTTATATCTTTTAAGTAAAAATAACCTTTTATCGACATAAAATGAAATTAATAATATGATTGCATACGTTTATGAGATAATTAGTTGTTTCCAATATTATGTTTGTAGAATCGGTGTTGTGTGTGTTATAATGCAACAGCGATGTTGGAAATTTAATATATGGTATTATAGTTCTAAATACAGTAACACATCCATCAATACCCGGTATGAAAAATACTTCCGTCGTAGTGCCTTGTCTGTTAGTCGAAAAATCTGTTGGGGAAACAAAGTCTTCATCTTTTAATATAATACTACCTAACATTTTTATAAGATTTGGATTATCTGCGACGAATTTCTTTTCATCATCCACATCATTGTCACTGATGCTTGCAACGGACATCTTAATGAGTTTTGCGAAAGTAAGATTTCGTATCTCTTGTGCTGTGACAAATACATCAAATTCTCGTTCCAAAGTTTGCTTGATTTCTACGGCCATCATGGAGTCCATTCCAAGTTCGGCCAGAGATGAATTTGGGCTTACAATCTTCATGTCGCTTATGTCTACAATATAAAATGTACAATTATTATGATCTATACTATAATGCCTTTTTCGTAAGCTGGACTAGCAAACAAATATGATAAGTATTTGTGAAAGAATAAGTTTCTATAGGAGCACCTACTTAAAATATTAGCCACTGTTTCTACCAGACTTTTCTGATGTCCCAATTTTTTTTCAGCTACGACCATGCTGCTCACAATCGGCCGACTTTGAAGTAAAAACTTATCAAGCTCATCGAGACAGCAGGATATCTTTTGCTGTAGAGTGCCACCGATAATTAGTTCCTTATCGTCCTCCTGCATATCAGCGACGAGACCCACGTCACCCACAGCTCCCCACTGAATTGCCAATCCTGGTAATCCTTCCTTCACTCTCTTCTCGCAAATTCTCTCCATGATAGAGTTGGCCATACCATAATTAGTCTGTCCAGCGTTTCCTCTGCCGCAGGAAACGGAAGAAAACACCACAAAATGCCGTAGGTTAAGACAGATTTTCCTAGAAAGTTTGTCCAGCATTTGCGTTGCACGAGCCTTCGATTGAAAGGACTCCGCAAATGTTTCTGCGGATTGATTACTGAGGACGCCATCCTTTAGTACCACACCGAGATTGAATATCGCATCCACTGGAGCTTCTTTTTCTGCAGTCCGTAAGAGATATTCGCAATCTTTGAGGTCAGCAACATCGATATTTTTGATGATCAGAACATTTACACCATACGATTTCCATAATCGAATTTTCATGCGTTGATAACCGCTTTTTATTCCAGTTCTTGAAATCAGAATGATATTTCTGGCACCACGAAATATAAGCCAGTCGATTAATTCTAAACCAAATCCGCCCAGACCTCCTAGTATAATATAACTCTTATTTCTGAGACAATAATAGCGACGATACGCGAGAATATGCTTATTTAAAGACTCATCCTTCTCATGGATATTTAGAATTATCTATAAAAATAATCATGTTTTAAAAATACACGTTATATGTTAACAGGATTATATAAGGCTGTTAAACTTTTCTGTTATTATTTTATACAAGTATACCTTTCCTTTATGTTTTCCGCTGGCCATATATCTAAAAGCTTCTTCAATATCACTTTTTGAAAAAATTTTTGCTTGAATTGGTTTGATTGTTCCATTTTCAAGACCATCAGCTACCATTTTGTACAATAGCGACTTATACTTGTGATTATCAGTGATTATATTCTCCAATATAATTCCATGAAAATTAATACCTTTTTGAAACGCAGATATATCTAGGGGATTATTAGAAACAAGGTCGAATTTGCCAATCTCTAAGAATCGACCGTTTTGAGCTAAACACCGAACGGAAGCGATTAACTTTTCTTCCGCTAATGAATTTAGCACAATGTCGACGCCGCGACCTTTCGTTTGGTGTAAAATCATTTGTTCAAAACTTGTATCTCGAGAATTTCCAATATGTTCATCCGGAATGATCGGAAATATTTTCTTAATTAAGTTCCGTTTGTCACTTGTACTGACGGTAGTAAACACCTCACATCCGTCTTTAAGAGCGAGATGAATAGCTGCTTGTCCAATACCTCCAGTACCAGAATGTATAAGTATTTTATCACCTTTTTTCATTTTCCCATAAACGTATAAAGCTAAATAAACTGTGCTGTAAACGCATGGGACCGTTGCTGCCTCTTCAAATGTCCATGTATCGGGTATATTCCAACAAAGATTTTCATTTTTCTCAACGACGTTTGCTATGCAACTAGAAAGAATAACTTTTATTTAGTGTTTATTCTGTTGCATACCACAGCATAATAATTTCTTGTAGCATTACATACTCAGTATCACGAATCCCCATTACACGTTGCCCATTAGCATCCCATCCCGCATATTCCATTCCAAGAGGAACATACTGAAATAACCGTCCTTTTAAAATCGTCTCTTGAGATATCAATAATTTACCAGTGGCGAGCATTATATCCTTAAAATTCAAAGATGAGTAGACAATGTGCACTAAATTCTCACGACGAGACACAAGAGATAGATTATTTTCTATCCAACAGAATGTACTTAAGTCACCACGAACCTATGAAAAAATGAAATTTTAAGACAAGACGTATACAAAGAGAATTTTAAAAAGAAGCTTCGTGACAGTATTCTATCCTACATTTGAATTTTGCATTTAAAAGATAAGATATATAGGGTTAAAGCAAGAAATGTGACATAGATTGCTAATATGGAATAGTGGCTCATCTTCTAAACGAAGCATTGCAATCTAGTGGTAATCGCTGAATGTTGTTGCATTTGCTACCAAACATGTCCTAATAAGTAATGAGCTCAGTCAGACAAAACGTTTCATCACAATAAACATTTATTTTCATTATGACAGAAGATTCGGCAGCTTTTTCTAAAAAACTGAATGTAAGTTTGTTAATGCTTATATTATATAGACGCTTTTAATAATGTTACATGAACAATATTATGCAGATAAATTGCGACTTCTAACTTCTTTATTGCTACGGAAATACTTTGTTTGTCAATATGACAACATGCAGGTAATGTGGAATACATCGAGTGTTGAGAAACTAATATGGAATAGGTTCCATGTTAGCAACTTATTTGTGATCAAATAGGTTAGGTTATAGAATGTATTCCACACATTACCAACTTATTTGCCAGCTTAAGTCCAATGATGCTATTATATTTTCTATGTTATTGTAATAAAAATGAAGACTATTTTTAACTTTATATATATAAATTTTTCTTCATCGGTTTACATAAATAAACAAATTTAGACCATTTATTATGTTATATATTTTACCTAAATTTTACCGATATTCCAGATTACATTCTATTTTTTAGACCCCCATTTTCACGCTTTTTACTTTTTTGTTAATATTGTCGTTGGACTTAAATTTTGGCGACTTTCATTTATTGGATGTTGTAACTAACATATTCCTCAAGAATTCTGTGTAAATTTAAAGTCTTCATATGCATTTATACCGGAGCAATGTTAATTTAAAAGACACTATTCCATATTCTCTGCTTTTACCCTAATGTAATTCTATAATAATCAATATGTTTTGAAAAGATCTGTATGTACCGTTTGACAAACATGAGCGGTAGGCACCGGTTTGGCTTCGAGTGGTAGTAATTTTAAGTGTCTGTACGATCCCCATGTTTTATTAGCTCGCAATACATTAATGGTCATATCTTTTTCTAATTGGTGTACATAAAAAGGATTTTGAAGAGAGAATTTAGGAGCTTCCTCATCTTGAATGAGTACGCTCCTAACAAGTTCTCCACCTGGCTCTTTTCTTAAGCAGTTAATAAAACCTAATAAACCGCATTCAAAATCTCCCTCTCCTACAATTACAATCCTACTCTTCTTGAGTTTGTTCTTATCGCTCACAAGCGGCTTTAAATTCTCCAGCCAATTAAAATTATCATTACTTATGTAAACAACAGTCCTTTCTATTATCGAAACTTTTTTCTTCAAAAGCACAACTAGTTCTTTATCAGTGCATTTTTCGAGAATAACATTTAATTCGTATTGCTGCAAATGTTTTTTATAATCAGTTATGTTATCGCATTTCTCACGAATCAACAGATAACTACCCTCTCCTAAAAATGGTAATAGTCGCTCTAACGATGCGTGTTGTTTGGTCAAAAGATTGAATCCAGCAACAATTAAAGCTTTGTCACCTGAAGATGAATTTTTAATATCTTTGATTGAGAAATTTTGTGGTAAGTCTTCTGGCGTGAAACGATTTAATGATGTTAATAGAGTGATATTCATTTGTATCAGTGGCATATCACCAAATGCCTCGAGTAGCAATGATGATGAAAGATATTCTAATTCAACATCATCGACATCTTCCACTAGCTCAACGACTTGCACTTTGATAATTTGATGATCTTCCAGTACGAGTTGAGCCGATACCCGAATTGCTTCGTTCAAGGAAATCTTAGCCCGATCATAATGAGCTACAAACGTATGTTCCTCGATAATAGCATCATGGGTTAATTTCCGGCGAGAAATCTGAGTAGCTCGAAGACCTCGAATCTCTACTCCTCCAGCTCTTATGGTGTCTATCTCATTGTACATTCGTACTTGTAATACTGTAATAAGATGAATAAAATGGTATACCCCATATTATGACGATTCTTTACACGTTATATATATATATATATATATTTATGAATTGAACAAAGAACTTTTAGTAATGGAAGTACAATTACGTTTGTCTGTTGTAATTTCTGCATTGTCCATGTTATCCTGTAGCTTCGCATGAAGCACTGGATTGATCACTAATTTTTGAATACTTGTAGGAACACACAAATTCCTAGTATCATATCCGATAATTAGCATCTGTAACATATTATCCATAAATGTTGCCCAATTATATTTCCAAATAATATGTCCTTGGCTTCCTGAAATAGAGGCACTCTTTAATCCACGAAACCAGCCGCTGTACTGATATCCACGCAATTTCAACTCCTTGTAGATATCTCGTGCAGTCATGTGTTCTTCTTCATCATTATTCTCTGATAATAAATCTATTGGAATCATTTCCTGTTCTGGATTCAATGTCTCGTACACCGTACCTGTGACAATAATACTATCTCCTTCGGTTATTACAAACTGTCCATCTGTAATATTTTCATATATTTAATTATAGTGCATTTTTGTTACCATTATGTATTAACCGAAATCGGTATTCGCTATTCCATCAGAAACATCCAGACATTTCTTTCAACTGTATTGTAAAGTATTGTATAATAATAAATATTTATACATTAATTTAAGGTACATTGAACCTGCGAATACTATATTAAGGAATTTTCATAGGAAATACCGACTATCTATATATAATTAAAACCGCTCGTCTAATACCTTTTTGTATCGCAATATGTATTTCTATAGCATTATTTTTCGACAAATGAGTAGCTCGAATAAATTTTACATCTCGAAAAACTATTGGTATCGTTGTGTACAGTAAACCTTTCATCATGCCAACTGTTTGCCAAACGAGTACCAAATAACTCGTTGCGGGTATCAAATTTCTTCCATCAATTACATGACCGCTCATATATTCATATTCTTCGTCGCCGAGTGCAATACTGACGTATCTTTCTCTTGATTCCATAAACTCCGTTCTTTCGCTCGATGTAAACCAATTTTCAGAATGATCCCACCTGTGTTATTATAATTCTTGTTTATATGAGAATAACTATTCAAACGAATAAGTACGATCGTGTAAATGATGTAATATGTGAGAGAACGCCAATAATCGATCAAAGTTAGATGTTATGAATACAATACATATTCTTAATTTAAATTTAATTATAAAAAAAACAATAAAATTGAGGCTAATGAGAGTCAGCGCGGAAATGGGCACAAATATTAATTCATATACAATAGTTCATAATACTAAATGATGTCAGCTTTATTACGAATTCTTGAACGTTTCAACTCTCTTTGGAGTCTTCTTCATCAAAGTTACAAGTAATTCACACACAATATTGATTCGACGATCTGTCCAGGATGAATCACTCCCAGGTTCCCAACTGTAGCGGATTCTCGAAACAGACGCCAACCATGTCATGAAGCTTTGACAAATATAATTTCACAAAATAATAAATTACTCATGTTGCGAGCAGCTGGTTAATTTTCAATAGACAGTTCGGAGTCTCGAATGATTCTAACGACCATTTCAATTTTACAGAGGTTAAAACATGATGAAAACGTAATACTTATGTCATGGATTCTTATGTCATGAATCTTCGTGAAATTATATATGTCAAAGCTTCATGACATGGTTGGCATCTGTTTCGAGAATCCGCTACAGTTGGGAATGATTCATCCTGGACAGATCATCGAATCAATATTGTGTGTGAATTACTTGTAACTTTGCTGAAGAAGACTCCAAAGAGAGTTGAAACGTTCAAGAATTCGTAATAAAGCTGACATCATTTAGTATTACAAACTATTGCACTATTTATATTTTAATAATAAAAAAACAGTAATTTGTCATTGAAAATGACTTGTTTTTCAAAATATTCTCCTTTATGATCTATACACTTTTTGTATTTCTTAAGCATTTGTTTGCACCAATCGACACGAGCACCTTTTTGAGATTTTGTCAGATTATGTGGGATCCAACGAGAACAAACCTTTTTCATGGCTAAATGATCATGCAATATTTTATATATGCTGGTGGAACTAATGCCTAAGGTTGTCTCAATCTCACAGTATGTCACATGACGATCTTGCATTATTAGTTTTTGCACAGCATCAATGTTTTCTGACACAACAATTGATTTTGGACGACCTTCACGACTTTCGTCGGTGAGCGAACGGCGACCACGATTAAATTCGTTATACCAGCGTTTCACAGTGGCAAAGGATGGGGCTTTATCGCCAAAAGTGGAAGTAAGTTGATCGATGCACTCCTGTCTTGATAATCCACGTCGAAAGTCGTAATAAATTATTGCACGAAAATTTTCACGAGTTAATTCCATTTTTTCGCTGAGACACAATTTTCAAGTGACTATAAACAATACAAATCGCGCTCAAATAACAAAACGTTCTGAAGAAGGTTATGGTCAAAATGTCAAACTTTCTAGTGGAAACGTCAGATGGCACCTGACAACACTCAGTGTTGCCAAGGCTCAAATATAAGTAGTGCCCCTCGTATATGAATTAATGTTTCCGCGCTGACTCTCATTAGCCTTAATTTTACTTTTTTTTTTATTTTAAAGATTGAGAGTCCGATTCAAATTATTTTGAAATTTAATTATCTCAGATGTGACTGTGTACCCAAATGTTCGGACATTAACTACAATCGATCTGAGACATTAATAATATAAGTATGATAAGGCGCCGAAACATTTGGACATTCCTATATATGAAATATAATTCCCTTTAAATTAATTCGGTAAAGAGTTTATTGCGAAAAATATTAATATCCTGGCTGAGGTAATATTTTTCGCAATAAGTTCTTTATCGAATTAATTTAGGGAGGATTATTTCACATATAGGAATGTCTGAATGTTTCGGCGCATAGTCATATCTGAGATAATTACATTTAAGTTAAGAATATATATTGTATTCATAACATCTAACTTTGACCAATTACTAGCGTTTCCTCTCATATTTATGTAAATTATTCATATATACAGGGTGTCTCAGAAAACGCGTTTGTCTTTAAAATAATGTATTCCTGACGTGATTCTAAGACATTTCTTCATTAGTCAAAATTTTATCCGAAGCTTAGTTTTTTAATTACAAGGGAAAAAAGTTAGCAAATGACGGATCGCGTACGGAAGGTAGGCAGGGGCGATGCAATTCATCGTCCGACGCGGGGCGCCCGATTGCAATCAGTTACTTGCTACGTATGAAACGCGTGTCAAGATAATACACGCGTATCCCCCCCACCTCTCTTTAACGCTTACTCCCCCCTCTCTCCCTCTCACTCTTTCTCTTTCACTCTCTCTCTCTTTCTCTCTCACATACCTTGTAGAGATGTTCATACATAATCGAGCTGGAAAAAGGCAGAAATACACGTGTGTGAAGTTGGCCCCGCACTTTTCGAATTTTGGATTTTTTTTATTGTGCTGTGTTGTGCTACGTTTGTGCCACGTTGTGCCGCAAACCGCAACTCAATAACATGAACCGTTTTCCAAAAAAAAA
>NW_017256057.1:28167-29771 GCF_001594055.1 Mycetomoellerius zeteki
AACGGCTGACGCATAACTTCGTCGATACCGCGAAATCCGTTGATCTCAGAAAATTTTGCCATGAGGAAAAGTTATTGTACTGTCGTAGCACAATTCGGCACAAAAATATTCAAAAATACCAAATTTTTTGTTTACCCCCACCACGTTTTTAACCATTTCCGTCGTCCCTTCTGTCATTCCAGACCTTTTATGAACGTTTCGCATAGACTTTGAGTAGCACAACTCGGTACAACTCGCAGAATTCGATTATCTTGTACCGTTCGCGAGATACAGGGGTTTTCAGTTTCGCGTTTCTAAAAATTCCTAAGGCCAGCATGGAATTTTTTTTTGGAAAACGGTTCATGTTATTGAGTTGCGGTTTGCGGCACAATGTGGCACAAACGTAGCACAACACAGCACAATAAAAAAAAAATCCAAAATTCGAAAAGTGCGGGGCTAGCAAATTTTTTTTTTTTTTTTTTTGGAAACGGTTTATGCTATTGAATTGCGGTTTGCGGCATAATGTGGCACAAACGTAGCACAACACAGCACAATAAAAAAAAATCCAAAATTCGAAAAGTGCGGGGCCAACTTCACACACGTCCGAAATTTTGAGAATGCTTAAGTCATAGTTCGGGCATAACACTCTTAAAGAGACTCAAGTGTAGGCATGGCACAAATAATTTTTAGGACGAGAAGCAATTGAAAATTAAGGTCGTCGACGGTCGACTTTCAGTTGGAAAGGTTCTTGCAACTGTATTTTTTTATTTCAAAACACTGAATAATAAATTTTTTGTCTGTCACATTAATCGTATCACGTATCATCTTTACGCAAATCCACTCCTCACACACGTTTGATCGATTTACTAACGAATTTATCAGTTTGTTATTATTAATCACTACCGATTAATTAATTAGCGATTGAGAATTGACTCGAGAAAGAAACACATTACAATAATCAAGGTTTTCCTCCTTTTATAAATTGTATCGCGTATCAATAATTTCACGGATTTATCCACGCACTTGATTGATTTTTACATACATATGAATCTTTTACCTACAAATCGATGAATCACTCCCGATTGATCATTCAGCGACTGAAAATTATTGCTTGATAGAAAGAAACACATTGCACACAGTAATTGTATTCAAAAGTTTTCTTTCTTTTGTAAATTGTATCACGTATCAATACCTTCAAGGATTCATCCGATTTTTATAAATGAATCTACTGGCTCACTGCTATTAATCACTGCCGATTAATTATTCGGCAACTAAGAAGTACTCTTCCCTCAAAGAGGGAAATACAAATTGCATACACATGATAATCAACAAGATCACATTCCATCGCAAATCAATACGGTCACGGATTTACACATGCACTTGAACGGAAAATGACGAATTTATTATCCTTATTATGGTTAATATCACAATCAAATGCTACCGATTAATTATTCAACGAGTTGAAATTACTGGAGCGTGTAATACTACATACACAACACACGTTACTCGATGTCAACAAGTCGACGGGTAAAGTTGGTACTGGGTGCGTTCGTGAATGCACACACGACGGTGTAGGTTAGGTATCATTTTTATCCTCTTTACATCTGTTCTTTATTCCTGCACTG
>NW_017256057.1:30166-32416 GCF_001594055.1 Mycetomoellerius zeteki
CGTAGCAAGCAACTGATTACAATCGGGCGCCCCGCGTCGGACGATGAGTTGCGTCGCCTTTGCCTACCTTCCGTACGCGACCCGTGATTTTCTAACTTTTTCCCTTGTAATTAAAAAACTAAGCTTCGGATAAAATTTTGACTAAGGAAGAAATGTCTTAGAATCACGTCAGGAATACATTATTTTAAAGACAAACGCGTTTTCTGAGACACCCTGTATATGCATATAATATATTATTAATTATACGCGTATAAAATAAATAGATATTATTTTATATATATATATAAATAGATATTTTTGTATATTTATATCTAATAATTTTCTAAAAATTAATAATATATTGTAAATTTATATATTTTCATTTTGTTATATAGACATCTAACAATAAGTTACGATTAGGATAATCTACTTGATTGATCTACCTAATCGATGGAGAAATCATAGGAGTTCCTCGGCTAACTGGAAATTTGACTGGTGGATATAAATTAGCAACTTGTGGCTGTAAACCGCAATTGTAGAGCTTCCCAATTCCTTGTAAAAGTATATCAATATTTTGTTTAGTCCGTTGAGTCAATACAATATTCGTTACGTTTGGATGTAAGGAGCCTATCAAATTGTGCTGCAAAGCATTGTCTGGTGCGATTTCAATGACCACAGCGTTGCTTGGAATTAAATCCGCAGTTTGTTGAAATAGAACAGTGTGTAATAAACTTCGAGTGTGATACTCTGCCGATGATAATTTTGATGCTGAAGTGAACCATTCGGTACGAGGTATAGAAGTGCTGATCCATTTTGAACTCCGTTTTTTTGGCTGTGGTATTATTTTATTCAAATTAAGCAGAAGCTGAGTTTCCGCCGGTGCGAGGTAAGAACTGTGATATGGTACATTGCAGTAGATCTCCTTCACGTAAATATTACTGACCTAATTATATAAAAATACAATATATATAGCTTTAACGAATTATAGCTTGAATTTAATATTTCAATATTTTAAAAATAATTAAGTAATTTTCCTTATTCCCTTATGAAGTATAAGTACTATTTTTAATTATACCTGTAATTTTTTCATAAATTTTTGTACGGATTCTGATGGTCCACACATGACGTTGCTGTTCTTGTCGTTATGACATACTATTTCAATATCCGCTGGACATATATTTTTAATATACTCGTAATCGAAATTGACAATCACCATTGAGCTATGAATTTTTTTTTTTTCGGTACATGCCATACCAATAAAATATGCTGATAAAATAGTTTGTTCTATGGTGAGACATTCATCTGCGTATGCGCAACCAAGTTCACCGGCATAATGACTAATCATGTAATCGGGAGTAATTCCTAAGGATGTTAGGAGATCTACTAATCCAATCTACAAATATATATAAATAATTTTAAATATATAGTCGGACGCGGCATATTAAAAAATCTATTATTCATATAATAATAAAGTGTGATTTAATCACTCTAGTAGACCATTTATAATATTTCTAATGCAGTATAGTGATATTTAAAAAAAATGTATATTTATAGTATGTTTTATTGATAAATATGTAATGATATACATATACTTATGTGCATGAAAGGTAGTAAAGTATTCTTTACCTGAATAGCGACGATTCCAAGAAAAGCATTTAAAGTATTTTCGCAAATTGATTTTTCCGTTTTTGTCAAAATGTCTGTGATACTTATATCATACGGTTTTAAAATACCGTCACATTTTCTTATCGTTTTTGCAAAAACATGAAACTTTAATAAGTTTCGACCTAATAAGATTTTAGTTTATAAATTATACTATTTTGTTATTTAAGTAGATACGTATACCACCTTGATCAAAAAGTTCCCGGAATTACCACCAGGTGATGCTCTGAGTCAGCTGATTTGAGTTCTGTTTTTTTGGTTAGGTTGCCACATCTATCATTGACCTTTCCACCAAATTTTATCGCCATAGCTTAACATTTATAAAAGTTACGCCGTCTTGAGTACATCTATCTCTGCACGATTTTCGATTTTTTACAGTTTTAAAAATGTAGTTGAATTTGCAACATCCGTGGTTTTTTGACTCGATCGAACAGAAAAAAATCGCAAGGAGCCATATCGGGTGAATTCGATGACTGTTGGATGGTATTCGTTTAAATTCACGGATGTTGCAAATTCAACTCCATTTTTAAAACTGTAAAAAATCGAAAACCGTGCAGAGGTACACTAGCGCTCAAAAGTCTCTTTTGACAACATTTTTAAAAATTATTT
>NW_017256058.1:0-761 GCF_001594055.1 Mycetomoellerius zeteki
CTTTTCGTATAAAAATGAAGGATGTTAAGTTAAACATAATAAAAATATAAATTAGTTTCCTGAGATAATAAAAGTAAACAATAATTAATAAAGACGAGCGATTGAAAGCAATAACTGCGCAGTAATTAGTACGTTTGATTTAAACAATAGTATATTTCACTTCTTACATGACAAATCAATCGAACATTTCAGCTCCATTCAAGCCATCTTTAGCGAAGAAGTAATTAAGAACGTTACGTTCGATCGATTTGTCATGTAAGAAGTGAAATCCTACTATTTTTTAAATCAAACGCACTAATTACTGCGCAGTTATTGCTCTCAATGGCCTGTCTTTATGGTAATTATGCTGTATAAGGGACCCTCCACCAATGACCTTGACCTTGACATATGTTGTCAAGGTTATGACCCCGAGTGACCTTGAACAAATTTTAGCCGTCGCTCGTTGTTCGTTAAAAAGTTATTAGCAAAAAAAGTTCTTCAATAAAACCTAACTTTTGGATATGACTGCGCTCCGATGAGACAAATTCCCTGCTTTAACAGTGCAAAATATTTTCTTATATAATTTTTGTGTCTTTAGAGCACAGAGAATTTGTATTTTTAAAAGCATAGAATTTGCGTTTTAAAGGAAAAAAATGTGATTTTAAAGCAATGAATTTGTGTTTGTTGTATGTGTTGCAAAATATTTTTGTTTATTTGATTCATTCAGTATTTATATTTTCACACAGATATTGAATATTCCTTAGCCATTATGTCAAAGAAAG
>NW_017256059.1:0-4722 GCF_001594055.1 Mycetomoellerius zeteki
TAAGGATAGTATCACTTAGGTTTTACTTTCTATTTTCTAGTAGAATTTAACTTGGCGCCACAGTTGTTGATATCAAATCGTTTTTACGAATAATATTATACATATTAGATTAATATTCATTATTTAATTTGGCTATCAAATCTTTAAAATCTTTCTTACGAATAACACATAAAATTTTGATAAATTAATTAAATTAACAGAATTTAACTTGGCGCCACAATTGTTGATATCAAATCTTTTATACAGATGATACATATATCATTAGATTTAGTAAATTTTGTATTATAATGATTTTCATGTAATAATTTTTGAAGGGGAATAAAGCTATTATAAATTGGGCTGGAATGTATCATATACAAAGAATTTCATCAAACAGCAAACGCAATTAGTCATCAGTTCCACGGCCGTTTAAGTAATTGATATTGGTGAAATTGGCCCAAATGGTGATTTCGACACGAGAAGCACGCACGCTTAGCGCTTTTTTTACCTTTTTTTTAAAAAGGTAAGTTTGTATACGATTAAAGTTACTATTACTCAATTAAAAAATCTCACCACCACCCCCATCGTCTTATAATAGTAATATCAAAATATCAAGATGACGGTCTTCTATATAAAATTTAATTGATGAAATTTAACTTAGCATCAATTGTTGACATCAAATCTTTATACGATAAGATATACATATACTTAGGTTTCATTGTATAAAAATTATAATAAAGATAGTACATTTGAATTAAATAAATAATAAAGATAGTATTACTTGGGTTTTGCTTTTTATTTTGATAGTAGAATTTAACTTGGCACCACAGCTGTTGATATCAAATCGTTTGTATAAATAATACATATCATTAGATTAGATTAATATTCATTATTTATTTAATTTGGCACGGTATAAAGAAGTGGGATTTAACTTTAAATTACACAGAACATATACTATAAAGTAGTACAATTGATTTCAGAAATGTTACGTCAAAATGATCGAAGTGCACATAGTACACGATTCCAAGTATGGTGGTTGGTGGCTCATCTTTTAAACTGTACTTACATATCCTTCCGTGCACTTTCATGCTCTAAACTTCTCTACAGCAAACCACCACCATCGGTAGTCTCTATTCTATGGGCGGAATCCATAGACGTTGCTCATGTTCGAAATGGTCTTAAGCTAGTGCATGAACTAATCAGAGAGCCATATTAGCATCTTAAGACATTGCTTGAGATTAAGACCGGACTATGGATTCCGGCCTATATGTCAATGAGGTAGGCTGCGGTCCACATGACGCTACAAACGCTTCAAAGCATTCTTTGATTAGTCAATTCGTAAAATTCTTTGTTCTGATTGGTCGTTCAAATGCTTCGAAGCGTTTGTAGCGTCAAGTGGATCGCAGCTTAAGATACGAAATCGTGCAAAAATGCATTGATTGAACCTAGACATCCACTTCTTTGACGGCGAATATCTAGACACCCATTTCTTTGATGGCCAACCATTTCCTCGACGGCGAACATGTAGACAACACTTAGACGCTTAATTTCTTGATGGCAAATCTGATCCGGACTTTGCGTCGCAATATCTCCGCTCGTAAGGCACGTAGAAAAACATATTGCACTAAATGCGATGTAGGAGTGACAAGTAAATCGACAAAGACTGTGATTTCTATAATTCTTGCTATATCTTCCATATGTTTCGCTATCTAGGAAGAAACACGAAAGAATAAATTCTTACTCTTCGGTTAGGACTCGTACAAAACACACGTCACAAATTACATCTAAAAATAAAGTACATATCTCTATACTCAGATGTATTGCTTCGTTAAACTGCATATTTAGTTCTGTGAATATTGCAGCACCATTGCTTTCATGTCTTATTAACAATCTAAGTCTAGTAATGCACGAGTGATAAAATATGTTGTTTAAAATTGACGCTTCAGATTGGCTGGCGCAACACGTTCGCGACATGCGACACAGTGGGTGTATTCATTTAGTCCGGATCTACAATAGGTGATTTAAGCCTTAAGCCGTAAGAAATTGACCAATTACAGTCGAGTACGAGGAGACTAATCGAATGTGATTCGTTCATTTCTTATGGCTTAAGGCTTAAAAATCTATTGTAGATCCGGACTTACGCAGAGGTTACCGCAGAGAGTATCATTTAATCCTTGTTTAACACTCGGTGAACAACAAGGATAAAATAATACTTCTGCGCTAACCGCTGCGTAAACTAATGCAGAGAGTTTGTACGATCAGCCCTTATTGACTTTCCGATAACCTCGATCTGGCGCAACTTTCCGGTTCGCGTAAAGGAGCCACGTCCGTGTCTCGCGCCATAGCTTAGCGCCGAGACACTACCAGTGTCTTCAAACTATTGTAAACGAGGCTTTAAGCTAAATTTCACGACTGCTCTAACCGGCTGTTTCAACGACAAATTGAAAACCGATTACCGATTGTGTCACTATCGTAGTAGTACAGACTCACGCCATGCTTAGCGCCGCGACACTGTCGTGTCTCCAGATCGCAGCGCTCGCCGATCATGTGTCACTAGCGCTCCTTGTGTAAAGAAAATCTCAGAAGGACACGAAACTAGCGCTCCTTGCGTAAGGAATGTCAGAAGGACACGAAAGGAATGTGTGGAATGCGGTCGACGACGATGACGACGTATCTTAATTAATCTGAAATTATATCTGAAAAGGTCACAGTTCGGAACTTTGCGTCGCGATATCTCCGCTTGTAGAGTACGTAGAAAAAAAATAAAAACACTTTTATTATATATTTCGAGCGGTAGCAATCGATTGAGCACACTTAGAAGTTGATCGGTTCAGCCCTTATTAACTTTCCGATAACCTCGATCTGGCGCAACTTTCCGGTTCACGTAAAGGAGCCGTGTCTCGCGCCATAGCTTAGCGCGGAGACACTACCAGTGTCTCCAGATTTTTCACACCATTGCCCGTATCGCCCAGCTGATTGGTTGCTGCTTCCGCTGCTTGACGCATGCATGCGAATGCACCTTTATGGTTACTGCTACGGAAGGTTTGTACCATGGCCTTTAGGGAATCCAATAATGCACGTACGCAAAATATTATGGGTAGCACAATTGTGGCGAGTTCTGGCCGAGATAAGTTAAGCAGCTATCCTGTCTTAGTGGAAATTCGCCAAAACGGTGCCGCCAATAATATTTTGCGTACGTTAATCATTGGATTCTCCTAGCTCAGCGCGGAGCATGTGCAAAAAAGCGGACCCATCTTGTTATTACCGGACCGACGACAACGACTGCTCACTAACGGGTGTGCTCTTGCATCTGATTGGCTTATTCTATTGAAAACAAAGGTAATCAGGTACGTACCATAGCTTACTGAATATATCTAATTAGCTGTGTTCAGCAGAACAACGTTTGTTTTACAACTGTTGGAAGTTTCCTTCGCGCTTGGATCATACTTTTAGATCTAGAAGAATGATCCTATCTCACGAGCCAATCATAAAACGGTTGCAAAACTGTTGAGTCTGCTGAACGCAGCCATTATTTGGTTTAACAGTCTATGTCTCTGCTAATAAGTAAGCTTGTAAGTATCGTGAGCATTTATAACCTTTATGTGCGTGTCGTTTCTTTCAGACTGCACGGTCTTCCGGCATTTTTCTTTCAATTTTTTCATTATTTTAGCTCTGTCGTACGATCCGTGGTACGATTAAATCTAATATGAATCAGATAGTATCGGACACGGAAAAGATGATGATTGTTGAATCGACAACGAGCAGAATGTATGTAGAAGGTAATACTAAAATATATATTCTTTAATCCTTAACTGGTGTCGTGTGTCAGTTGAATTCATATTGCTTTCTATTTGATGACACAAGTTGACACAAGCGTCGCTCTATCCTTCGTGATATTCAGAGTATCAATGATAGAACGATACTTGTGTCGACTTGTCTCGACTTGTGTCATCAAATGGAAATCGCCCATTTTATACTCGTTTTAATGTAACGTTTTGTCCACAATGTCAGTTAGGATTTCATAGTATTTATATATATGAATAATGTAATTGTAATCCTATTTACACCAGATATCAGTAATATACACAATTAGATAGCTATTGGATCAGAACTTCAATGTAGTCTAAGGCATTAATCGAAATATTAGTTTCATACAAGGTTAGATTGTAATATAATAAATAACATCTCGGGAAAAAATGTATCATATATAATTATATAAAAAATTGACATTTTATATACACACAATTATATGTAAAATATATGTCCATATATACAGCATTTTTTCCCAGGCTATAATATTTATATTTTATTATTGTAATTATTCGTTGCTTTTCGTCAGGAATAAGCTTCATTTAATTTTCTGTACATCTTCCTTTTTCTCTTATACCATAATAATTTATAGATGCAAGTCATTTATAATATTAAGTATTTATAATATTAAATATCCATAGACTTTCTTTCCGTAAGAATAAAATTCAAATTTATGATGTTAGTTTACAATGATAAAATAATTGATTAAAAATTGGATTATTTGTATTCGTTTTTTAGAATTTTTGGATTTTGTTTTACATATTGTAGGAGTTCATTTTAAAAAAAAGACGTCCTGGGAGAACTGCTTTGTTGCGCTCTCGACTAAAATGTAAGGAAAGGCGTAAAAAAAACTACTTTTAGGGCAATCGAAAGTAATGGCAAAACACTCTTCATTGTCATCGCCATCGCCATCACCATTGACGCAACAGCAGG
>NW_017256059.1:5462-9681 GCF_001594055.1 Mycetomoellerius zeteki
CAATTTAGCAATTTGTTGCTTGCAAAATAAGTATAAATAATCACGTAAAACCTAAACGTGCTGGCGGAACAAGAGTAAAGTATCAGTAAAAGATTTGTTGCTCGCTTAAAATTGGTACTGCGATGTCGTCCAAATTAGTTGCTCTCGAAATATGCAATTTGGCAATTTGTTGCTTGCAAAATAATTATAAATAACCACGTAAAACCTCAACGTGCTGGCGGAACAAGAGTAAAGTACTAGTAAAAGATTTGTTGCTCGCTTAAAATTGGTACTAGGATGTCGTCCGAATTTATTGCTCTCGAAATATGCAATTTAGCAATTTGTTGCTTGCAAAATAATTATAAATAACCACGTAAGAAAAAATAAAATTCAAATTTATGATGTTACTTTACAATGATAAAATAATTGATTAAAAATGGGATTATTTGTATTCGTTTTTTAGAATTTTTGGATTTTGTTTTACATATTGTAGTTCATTTTAAAAAAAAGACGTCTTGGGAGAACTGCTTTGTTGCTCTCTCGACTAAAATAAGAAAAGGCGTAAAAAAAACTACTTTTAGGGCAATTGAAAGTAGTGACAAAACACTTCATTGTCATCGCCATCGATGCAACAGCAGGGATCTCCGCCACCATCACAACAGCAGGTACCTCCACTATCACTACAACAAGAGCAGCCGAGGCAACAGCAGGTGTCTCAGCCATCACCACAACAGCAGCAACCGTGGTAACAGCAGGTGCCTCCACACAGCAACAATTGCAACAAGTACATAGTAAAAAAACGTATATGCATATTTTATTCTTTCAAGTTCTTTGTATGTATAACATATTCAAGTGCTAATTTAATGTGATTATGTTATTTAAACAACATTTTGTATTAAATTGGTATTCAAAATTCTCTAACGTTGAACACAATTTATGAACAAATAAAGAAATATAACATAAAAGTAATATTCTCAAAATAGATATAATATTTTCAAAAATAGACTGATAAATTAATAAAATGTGTTAATTTAATGTGTTACAAATGTTTGTTTATAAATTATGTCAGTATTATATTTTTTTTGTTTTTATTCTTTTGTGTTGTTTTCTAACATTCATCTTGTGTTAAATTAACACAAAATTTTGGGTGAACTATTTGAGACATGAAATATGTTAAGCAAACACTTTTTTTTAGTATGTACCGCAACAGAACGCTCGCATTGTGGAGCTACGCTACCAGATAGATGACCTAAGACAAGAGCTCCGTCAAGAGAGAGAGAAGGACAGAGATTATCGTGATCGCGGTCGCGGTCGCGGTCGCAGTCGTTTCCAAGGCAGTAAACAAATTATAATCTATCAAAAAAATTCAACGTTATATTTATAAACCTCCTCCCGCTCTGGCTCCTCTCGCAGGAGGTCAGTACCTCAGCGTCGGTAGGTAGAGGTCATGATGTTCTAGCACAGAGCTCGAACCAGATTTATCGACGCCAACTACCTCGAAAAGGCCCAAATAATCTGAAACCTCATCCGATTCGTCTAGGGAAAAGCATCTAATAGCGTGAAAAGAACCAAGACATTGAGCACAAGTGAGATATCTGCGTCTAAGTTCGTTTCGGAAGGAGACAAACAACTTAGATGTTATAGAACAGGCAACAACATCAAGACGGTTTTGAAATGAGATTAATTTCCGTGATTGTAACTCAATGGTATCGAGCACCCGAAGTACTTTTAGCATGTTCCTATACTACTCCTGTAGATGTTTGGTCTGTCGGATGCATACTAGCAAAACTATACGAGTTGAAACCGTTATTCCCAGGTATCAGTGAAGGTGATCACTGGACAGGATTTTCCAATTTTTGGGTACTCCATCACAGGAAAATCACAGTAATAGATAAAATATGTGATCTGCGCCCATAATAGTTCCAATTGTTACAATGATTTTTTATTTGATTTGACTTATTGTTACGCCAAACTGAAATTCTTTTTTTAAGACTTATTTTTGAGAGAACTTTTAAACTTTTAAACTAGCATTACGCTTTATACTGTACAATATTATGTCAAACTTTTTATACAGTTTATAATATTATTATATCAAACTTTTGGTTTTCATAACAAGGGCGCATCATGTTTTTGTGTATAATGTAAATTTTTATTTCATTTTACGTATTACATTAAAATATATTTTATTGTGTTACACCTTTTTCAATTTTTGTTGTATCTTTTTATATTGGATATTTTACAATTTATAAAATTATGAACGATTTATAAAATAAATACTATGTACTATATTTGTGTATATTTTTTACATGTATTTGATATGTTGAATAAGAAGATCCTCGGAAAAATTAACAGAGCAAAGTCCGATTCATCGTTTGAACATAGATTCTTGAGCTTGTGTTAAGACAAAGGTCCTAATCCAAATTTGGTTTTTTTTAAATATACAATTATACAATTTTTAATTGATTCTTTTTATATAGTCTTCTTGTTTATATTGTCCCGTAATTTGTCAGAATTCCGGGTAGAATAAAATTCATTTGTAATTGTACATATACTACAAAATATTTCACGAATCAGAAAACACAAATGTCCCCCCCTGTCGCTCTCTCGCTCTGTCCTCATCTGCTTTTCTCGTTGAATTAAATTAAAATATGTAGCAATATCAAATAGAAAAAGGATCATAATTGTTTTTATTTTTAGGAATGTATATCAGTAAGCTATAAGTAAATACGGCACTTCACGTCATTACGCGAACACTTCAGTATATATATAGAATTATATACACTATAAGCAAGTAAGTATGGCAGTTCACGCTCCTAACAGTCATTACGCGAACGCTCAAGTACAATATATATACAGAATGCAGTTCACAATATGAATTTCACTTGTGAATATTACGCGAACGTTAATTTAGCAAAAAGTTTCTAAATATACAGAAAAAAATCTCGAGAAAAATGTGTCGTATATAAGTATATATAATTATATAAAATTATATAAAAGTATATACAAAATTGACATATTTTATATATACCTAATGATATATAAAATACGTCCATACATATATAACATTTTTCCCGGGATTATATAAAATAAATTTTTGATTATATAAATAAACAGTTCACGAGCTCACAAGATCATTCCGCGAACGCATTACGTTTTAATTGCATTATAAGTGTGCATTATATATTACTTGCTGTACATAATCGATCACGCTCTCATATGATCATTGCGCGAACGTATTTACATCCATATTTATATAGATGTAACATGTAGATATAACAAATACTTAAAATAGATATTTTTCTAAGATATTATTGCATATATCACGTCTAAATGATTATATGGAAAGTTCTAAATTATTTTACGTATTAAAATATTTTTGTATAAAACTATTATGCAACGTATAAAATCATATGTGGACTAGCAATATAGTTATCACTCAACACTTTTTCTGCTTCTTTGCAATCATGGTAGTGTATCCATTTATGATGTCGATAACTGATGGCAGTATAATGACCAATTTCTTGAGGGATTGAACGTCTCGTTTGCTTTGTAGGTGCTTTAAAATTGATTATTCCAATAAGGCTATATTCCTCCATCATAAAAGAAAATTTAATTTTCTTTGGTATATCTTTTAGTTCAACAGCATACTGTGTGTTCTCCATCACCAGATTTTGAATATGTTTCCAATAAGATAAACTGTCCTAAAAATTAAAAAAAGCAATTTTGATTATTAATTAAAATTTTTGTATTGGTAAAAACAATGTAGAATGTAATTAATACATGAAAGAAATTAATATAATTGGATAATTAAAATAAATTGAAATACAGATTCTATCAAAACGTAAGATTAATGTTTTATCTGAGAGATAGTTTTGTAAGTAAAAGAAATATCATTGTATATTAAAGTTTGAAATTGTAAGCAAAATATTTTATTATTAAATGTGATTGAATCATTATTCTTATTTTAAATAAATAATAAATATTTACAGAAAATAATTTACTGAAAACATTTTGAAAATTAAACCTGCATTGTGCATATGTATTAATTTTTAAAATATTTTCGTTAAGCAATAACAAATATAATAAAAACTCTTAAATATATCATTAAATGATTTGAAGATTCATATATTATGTATTATTTTAATAAAATGATGATAAATGTAGATACAAAAACCTTGTGACGTGACGTTTTTTCACCGTCCGTATGTAGTATCCATCACAATTTGACTGAACACAAGAA
>NW_017256060.1:0-235 GCF_001594055.1 Mycetomoellerius zeteki
TAAGTATTACAGAAAAATGTTTCAGACAATAGTTATAGGGAAAAAAGATCTATTTGCTGATCACATCCGTTTGACCTTGGGTGGCGTTGCCAAGGCCAGATCAAGGTTATATCAATTTTTTTAAATGGAACATCCCATTTTTCATTGCATATTCTTATAGCACATCTCGAGAGCTTTCCAAAACACTGTAATAAAATATTTTTTCATGAAGTGAAAAACTTCATGATATTCATTA
>NW_017256060.1:446-776 GCF_001594055.1 Mycetomoellerius zeteki
TATTCAAATTGATCCCTGAGGGTCATTTGAGGGTAACTTGAATCTATAGATTTTTGAAATGATGAAAATAAAGAAGTTTACTCCATAAAATACTTTCGTACACTTGAGCTCATAGTTCGTTTACTTTAAACATAGTAAATAATACTTAATAAATTAAGTTTTTATTAGATGCGGCGTATATACCGGAGTTACCCTAATCGACATGATCTCTCCCCTATTATCACGACCCGTAGTCTGACCGCCTTGACTCCTTAGAGATAGGCTATACCGATCAAAACTGCTATACCTTTTAATATCGATTAATGAAAATATGTCTAATAATTATTTTAA
>NW_017256061.1:0-11042 GCF_001594055.1 Mycetomoellerius zeteki
GTGCGCCTGGGTAGTATAACCCCTTAAACGTTTCTTATCGAGTTAAATTTTTGATCAATTAATTATTTATCATGGATCAAGAATCGTAACTTCAACTGGATCCTTTCTTTGTATTCCACGTAATGTTATACCATGTTTAAAATCTACAGGCCTGTTTTAACTGAATTTATAAGTTATTACAGTGACATTCAAATGCCATACAAATATTTGTCCATTCTTACAGCAATGCTCCAGTGCCATTGTACAATGATCTCCTGTCTTGTGCGAAGAGATTTGCAAGGAGAGAAAGCGCAAAGGAAGAAGAGCCGATGATGAATGAGCATAATCAGTCGTTGGAATGTGCAGAAACAGGACCATACGTATCTATATTTGTTATGAATATAAATGCATCTTCATGTATGTCAATACCAATATTTGTCCTTAAATATTCAATAAAATAATTCTAAAAAGTAAAATGTCATTACATACAAACAGTTGTAAATATATTAAATTGTATGTACTTTGCGTTAATTTTATACTATCGATTAATAGGTATGTTTATTGTATTGTTTATAGATCTGAACAAACAAATAATAATGCAATAGCTATGCTTCTGCATCAATTGAAAACCCTCGAAGAAGAAAAGAAACAGGCCGATTTGAAAATAGCTCAATTCAGCAAAGAAATTGTACAGCTAAAGAAGAACTTCAAAGAAATGCTTGCAAATAATGCAAAGGCTATTGCAAATCTGTCCGAAAAAAATGAGGAACTGCAGAAAAATTTGGCTGAAACACGTAAAACAGATTCCGAGATTGCGAGTGATACACTTCGCATAGTGTTTACGCTTGGACAAATACGAAAACTTACATCTTCAAAGAACAAGCGCATAAGATGGTCAGCTGAAGACATATCTTCAGCAATCGCTCTCCGATCCCTTAGCAGTAGGGCGTACAATTACCTAAGAGAAGCTAAGAATTTTCCCTTACCTTGTGTTCAAACGCTGAGAAACTGGATTACGAAATTTAGTGTCCAACCAGGCATTTTAAAAGATGTCTTGGAAATAATGGCTAATAAAGCTCATCAGTTATCGAAGCTAGAAAAGCTAATTGTATTGTGTTTTGATGAGCTGTACATTTCTAATAAAGTGGATTTGGAACGTCGGCAGCAGAAAATATATGGACCGCATAAGACAAGCCAGTTCATAATGACACGCAGCTTATTTGGTAATTGGAAGCAGCCCATATTCTATGATTTTGACAAACCGATGACAAAAGAAATATTAATGGAAGTTATAACGCGTTTGAACCAAATAAGGTATACCGTTGTAGCAGTCACGAGTGACTTGGGACCAACCAACGCAAGGTTGTGGAAAAATATGAATATAGGAGTAGTGCTTCCAATAAGTGCGCAAAAAATCTCACAGATTCAATGGAAGAATCGGTTGATAAAAGATGCTTCTTTGTACATCCATGTGATGCAAATAAAAAAGTGTTTGTATTTGCCGACATGCCTCACTTAATTAAACTGGCCAGGAATTATTTGTTTGATTCCGGATTTATTTTAGATGACCAACTAATAAACAAAGACATTTTCGAAGAGTTACTTGCGCTTAATTGCAATGAGCTGAAGATAGTCTTCAATCTTACAAGGCTTCATTTAGATGTGAAAGGGAACAAAAGACAATCAGTCAAATTAGCTGCGCAAGTCTTCTCCAATAGGAATGCAAAGACAATTGAATTTTGCGGTAAAAGAGGATTTATCAAGAACAAGAACTGGCAACTTATATCGAACGTCATAAGCCTTTTCAACCAATGGTTCGATATAATGAATAGCCATGGAAAATTCGGAAAGCACAGTGATTCGCGTGCATACGGCGTAGAATTAGAAAAACAAAACACAGTTCTCGACAAAATGGATGATGTCATTACGAAAATGCGCTGTCCAAAAAGAAAGGCATTGCTACCTTTTCAAAAGGGTATCCTATTATGTAACCAGTCCATTAGGCAATTGCTGCAGTATTTAAAGGAGACGTATTCGACGGACGAATTAAGTATTTATTATATCATTATTAGGCGTTTGAGTCAAGACTTGTTGGAAAAACTTTTTTTCTTACATTCGGGTCATGGGATCAGCACACGATCATCCTTCTCCGGTAGAATTGCAGAACCGCCTCAAATGGTATATATAATACTTGGGAAACATTCCTCGTGCGTATTGTCAAAGAGCAGTACCGAAAGTGACACAACTTCGACTTCTTTACTGGTGTAGAAGATGTGCACGAAGCTGCCTGCAACATATTTGATTTCGAAGATTTAGAGCTCGCAAAAGAAGCAAAAATGTTGATGGAAATTGAAATGGACACTTACACGATTGACAACGATGAGGAATGTGAGGAATTCGACGAAGGAGGTACATTTGTTAATATAAAACTGTTACTTTTGAATTCATGTACATATTAATTATACACTTCCTTCTTCGGTACAATATACAACGTAGAGTATTAATTAATTGTAAGAGTGTAACTGCAATAAAAAGAAATTATATATTATTGTATCACCCATATCATCTAGATATTATTATTATACTATAATAGTAAAATTATTATTATATAAATTAACAATAAGGATAACACTTGTTGAAGGTGATTATTACGATAATTATAATATATTAATGAGCAAAGAAATAAAAAAAATAAAATATCGAAAGACTGTGTGACAGTATTTTATTTTTATTGTTATTTGTTTCATGTTAAAATTCTTTAGAAAATGAGGTCTTCGATTTTACTCCCACAAGCGAAGAGTTAACACTTCTGGAAGAATTTGAAAATTCATTGGCCGTAAATGAAATTGAAGAGGAAACATTATTATATGTTGCTGGATATGTTGCTCATAGATTTAGACATAAATACGAATATCTTGGAATTCCAACAGCATCTTTTCAACCCACTGATGACTGGCTGTCCTGCATCTCCAGAGGTAACTGTCTGCATGGTATAAATACAAGGGTATGCTCTTGCGCATATAGCTCCAGACAACCAATCAGAAACTGCAACCAAACTACGTCACATTAAGCGGCAAATTCAAAATGCATTTGCTTAGTACTGCTGCATACAATACTGAATTACAGTATCTTCTAATAAGATTGACTTTAGAAACGTGATTTCTCGCCGCTAAATTGAAATAACTTATACGTATAACGTATAATTTCAAAGAATAAAAAAGAAATAACCTTCCATTATATAAATTGTGAAAAAATTTATATAATGGTGATTTTATATTTTTAGTAACAATTAATACTTTTCTTGAAAAGCAATTCACATTATTTACTGGAGAAATATGCAATTAGCAGAAAATTTTTATTGTGCTTCCTTCACAAAACGAAAAAAAAATAGTATATATAATATAACATAATCATTTAAGATTCTTTTCTAATTTATTTTTGAGGAATGGGGGATGAAATGAATAATAAACAATTGCAGAGATGTACGTGTAATAAATAATGACTATTTATTAAGAAATTTTGATAATTTTTTTTTATTATTTCTCTTTCGATTTGCAGCAGCAATTCCCCAGTTTATTTGACGTACTCGTAGGTAAGTTCGCGTTCTCACCAAACATAAGATGACTTCTTCGGGAATTGTGTGTACTTTTTATGTCAATGTATTAAATATAAATTGCTCTTTACGCAATATTTTTAGTCCATGGTAGTTATTAAATTTCTTGTTCATGATGCGTGCGGTTTGTAGTAATTCTTCTGATGGATACAGGCAATTTCCACGTGAAATAAAATGTAACCAGTCTATGTCACTTGCAACTGGCAAGAGGCATGTTTTAGTACCTAGATGTGGATACTTGCGTTTAAATCTATAGGCTACATATCCAGCGATGTATTTCAAACCTTCATCTGTGATGATGTCAACGATATTTAGATTTTCTAATGATAATAACATTTCTTCTTCCTCAATGGACATATTATAATTACTTAAATCGCAGAGAGGATAGTTATCGACATTAACATTGACATCTTCAGTATTTGCGAATAACTCTTCGGCAAAAATCGTTTCTTCTTCTTCTGTGATAAATGGCTCCAGCATACTGCTCAAATTTTTCGAAGAACTGTTATCGGTAAGTGGAGATGAAAGACAAGCTATATTTGGCTCACTTGCAATGATGTTGGAACTTCCACAGAAAAGGTTGGCTGAGTACTTTCCTACGATGTATCTCTTCAATCTGTATTTGAAATCAAGTGCCGTCGGATGATCGTAGGCACCCCCAGTAGCTCTTATGAAGGAAAAGAAATGTTCCAGCAAATCTTGATTTAAACGACAGGTAATAATGTATTTTATCTCCAACTGTTCATCAGAATACGTTTCCCTCAAATAAATGAACAGCTCTTCTAAAGATATATTGTTTACAATTATTCCTTTTTGGAATAAAAGCAGTGAACGATGTCGTCCAATCTGGATCTTCTGTATCGGTCATCTTGTGTAAAACTGCCGTTTGTTTATCTAAATTTATGCCGTACGCATTTTTACCTTCATGTTTGCCGTACATATTCGACGAATTGAAAATGTCGAACCACTCGTTGATTAACTGAAAGAGATATGCTGTTTCTTGCCAATTTATATCTCCCAGATATCCTTTCTGCCCACTCCATTGAATTGCAGCGTTTTGTTGGACAATAATTGTGCAGCGGGAAGAACCTTTTGTCGCTCCGATCCCTTCACATCCAAATGATATTGCGATATGTTAAAGGCAATTTTAAGATCGTCAGCATTAATCGATAAGAGTTTTTCGATGCACTTCTTATGTATCAGCTGTTCGTTGATTTTGAATCCATTATCGAGAAAATGATTCCTTATAAGCTTCAATAAATGCGGTGTGTCTGCAAATACAAAAACTCTTAAGGATGCATTAGAAGGATGCTCGAAAAAAGATTTGTTAGGGGGGACACCGATCTTCAATTCATGCCATAAAGCCATATTGTCAGGACCCATATCACTTGTCACTGCAACAACTATATAATCTACAGCATGCAGACGTGCAATTATATCATACAGAATACTTTTAGTCATTGATTGGTCATAGTAATAACAAACAGGCTGTTTCCAGTTGGAAAATAAACTTCTTACCATAACGCATTGGCAAGTCTTATGCGGTCCCACGACTTGTTGCATCTTTCTATCGATAGCTATTCTATTACTCAAATATATTTCATCAAATGTTAATGACACTAGTTTTTCTTTTATTTGCATGCCTTTACTCTTAGCTTGCATACACTGCAACACAGATGTCAATATACCTTCATCTACGCTAATACTACTTGCCCACCTTCGGAGTGTTGAAAGTGCAGGAAGTGGTAGCTCCATTACATTTCGTAAATAGCGGTATGCCTTTGGGCTGACGCATCGTAAAGATATTGCGCTCGCAATATCCTCTGAAGACCATACGACCCGCTTTTTCTCTGGATGTACTATCATTTGGATTTGCCCTGGCGTAAAGATTCGGCGAAGAATGTTGAACGCAAATTCCTCTAACTGACGCTTGTTCTGTAACTTGCTCTCGACCGCCCGCAATTTCTCGTTCTTGAGTTTGACAATAGTCTTCTGCATCTTTGCTAACTGCTGTTGCAGATTCTCTCTGGAAGTATATCGTGAAGTAAATTTAAGTAACAAAATTCTTAATCACGTCGAAATTTGCAGATCATAAAAGGAATCACGTCATTGAATCATATAAAAATAAAGCTTACACCATTTTAAAGTACAGACTTAGATTTTCAAAATGATGTACAGATCGTGTTTCATAAATTTCGAAGTAAGGCCCTGCGCACAATGGAGGAAATATTAGGAATAGGAATAAATATTAAGATTTCAACCTAACAGAAATCATGTTTTCCGGCGTAACTGGTATCTAATAGGTTGAAATCTTAGTATTTATTCCTGTTCCTAATATTTGTTCTATTGTGCACGCCTGCTAATCCACATAACTGATTGATTAATTTAATATAAAATGTTCTAATTGAATGTGATTTAGCAGAAAATATCTAAGCATAGGCGAATGTAAGTGAATGTACGATATTACGTCGCGTACTAATGAGACCTCAAATATTTCATTGTTATTATAATAAATAATAAATAAATTTAAATCCTTATTACGGTCAGAGCTGGATCTTTTAGATCAGAGCTGGATAATTTGATGCTACCATCAAGCATCATATATTAAAAAGATGTTAATATATTAAAAACTGTTAATAAATAAAACTGTTAATAATTGCGTTTATTTAGTCCGGAAAAACAATTCGGTGCGCAGTTAGAAAAAGACTACAATATGGTATATATGCAAGTACATATATACGAGTAGTATATATTAATAATTCAAAAATTGAATTATTTAAAGCAACGAAGATCCAGCTCTGACCGTAATAGGCATTTAAATTTGTAGTATTGATTGAGTTTCTCATATATACGGTCAAAAAAATATAAATATATTGTTTAAATAATAAATATTTATAACTTACATTATCATAAGATAGTCTATTGAAGTATCACATTTCGATGGTATTGATGTGATAGTATTCTCCGATACATCTTTCGAGGTTGCCACTGATGATTCTGCATCAACAGTTTGCTCCAATAATGTCTTTGAAGTTGCTTTTAATTCTACAGGAACAATATCCTCTGGTGTTGCTGCAGGAGTTAACTTAGATGCATCATCGATATGAATTGACGGTATTGATACATCCAATCTTTCTGCCACTTGTGGTTCCTCTAATAAATGCAATGTAGGGATTGCATCCAACTTTAACTTTCGTGAACGTACAGGAGAATAATTCAAAGCCATCTGCTGCGCAGGCTTCTCGTAATACCATCTCTCAAAATGTTTAGAACATATCCTTCCTACAAAATGTTTATATTGACACTGATTTTCACAATATTATATTGACATATATTATATTGACAAATTTTCACCAGGAGTTTCATGATATTTTTGTTTCATTGCAAAAAGTTAACCTAACCTAACCAGATTAAGTTTACACTATCAATTTGTTTATGCGTTAATATGGAATATTTCAACCTTACCATGCGTTATATTTATATTTTCACGGCACACTTCGATCCACTTTGCAGTAATTTCAGGGTCTTTAGGAAACCTGAAATATTTTATTTCTTGTCCTTTCATTCTTACCGTTTTTCGATAAGAATTACTGCAAGCTTTAACTGCACAAACAACCATTTCAGTAAAAACTCTTGCTCGAATACTTTAATGAATATAATAAACACGGCAGCAGTAGCCATATTTCATTGAGCACTCAGAGTCCGAAAGCTTCCGAAAGCATCCGAAAGTAGCCGAATGTGACGTAAGCTGGTTGCGATGCGCAGTGGGTTACCACCGGACGAGCATACCCTTGTCTTTATATCATGATTGTCTGTATCCCTTTGAAGATTTGCAAGCAGCATCTAGCATCATGAATGAAGCATTAATAAAATTTCATGGGGCGATGTTTAATGCGGAACCATTCATTTTCGACAAATTAACGAATATAATCAGCCAAAGAACGTCATTTCCGGATGAAGTACTATCGTGCTTGGTTCGAACGCGAACATATATACGCCTCAGGCATATTAATACTTTTATAAAAGAACAAAATGCGTCAAGAAAGGAAAAGAAGAAGAAAAAACATATGTACAATTATACAGCATAACTTTCCTATAATTTATTCTTTTTGTTTTATTTTATTTTTATTTTATTATTGTTATAAATTTTTTATTTTATACATATATACATATTATATATATATATATATTTTATTTTACTTTATTATTCAGGGAATATTTTTACGTCAGTCGTTAATTTTTTACGTAAAAAATTAGTCAGTTAAATAGTCATCCGAACAGCCCGCACTGTAATAATATCAAAAACTTTCTGAAAAAAAGTCTGAACCCTTTTTAAAAATAAATCTAAGGGAATTTTTTATTTTTATTTTTCAAAATGTTTTGACGAAATAAATTTAAATAGAGTTAAGTATTTGATGTATATCTACACTTATAAACCTTAATTCAATATTTTCTTTATCTAATGTAATACATTTATAATTTATATAATATATGAATATATGCTTTTTGAAAGAATTTTTATTTTAAAATTATGCTTTATTGTGAGATTTGTTTCGAGAGAGAAAGGTCATTACATTACATTTTACATATATTGTTCTTTTGTTGTTTGACATTTTTTAACGTATAATAAATCAACCTGACTAAGACTCCTTATAAATCAAAAAACAATGAAAGAATAAGGGCAGTAGAAGTCAAGCGCGGGAGACGTTGCGTAAATAACACGACTATAAAGAAGTTTCACGCTACGATAGTCGTGTTATTTGCGCAACGTCTCCCGCGCTTGACTTCTACTGCCCTTGTTCTTTCATTGTTTTTTGACATTTTTTGTTAACAGCCACATGATTGCATATAAGTTTTTAATATTACATTTACTTGGTACATTCATTTTGTTCTTGGAAAAGATTCTTTAATAATTATGAGAAGAAATGGGAAAGGAAAAGACTACGAAAAAGTCAAGGAACTTTTTTACAATCAGGGAAAGTTAAAGAATTTTCTCCGTCCAAATCCGTAGACACCCTGTTTTTCCTGAAAAATGTATTATTGAATAGAACAAGTTCTTTACAAGTTTCCTTATATGTAAACCTTTTTTCCTCAAATGCATAAGAAAAGAAAGATAATTCAGGAAATATAATGTTATTTATAGATATATTTTTTTTCATGTTTATTTTATTTTATGAGCTTCGTAACTCGCGCCGGACGAATTGCCCAATCTCTGATTGGTTGAGATCTCGGCTCTCCGCCATTATGCGCATTGGTTCACCTTTCTTATTACATCATGCATGGTATAATTCGCGGAATAAAAAATTCTTTAATAAGATTGAAAGTAGTCTTCTATGGTTGTCGGATTTCCCAACTTAAAAACTGTAATAAACTTATTGCGAAAAATAATGCCTATTTAGACTACCGTCGACGGTAATTTAAAAGCTTAGGACGCTCGCACGGAATGCAAGAGATCCGGGTTCGACTCCCGGCCGAGGCATTATTTTTCACATTAAGTTTATTACAGTTTTTAAGTTGGGAAATTTGGAGGAGATTATTAATATTTCAGATTTGATTGCGTTGAGAGTCCGACAATCATATCGGCACGCAATTATAATTTCTGAAAATTAATTCATTTAAATGAATTTAGAATAGTTCAACATCTTAACGTTCAGACTGTTAATGGCGCTTCTTAGTTAAAAAAATTCTTTGTTCTTGTATATTTTATTATGTATTTTCCAAAAATCTTCTGAAAAAAATTAAATTTAATAAAGTTTATTTATATCAATAAAATATATACTTTGTTCTTTATTTTATTTTTACTTACAAATATATCTTCGTGATGGTATTTTATCGGTTAAATTATCTATCTTGTTTAAATATCACATTAGGGAATCACAAAAATTAAGGAAAGCCTGAAAAAATTGTATAGCGATCTAAGTGATCCATGCAAATTCATTTTCATAGCGAAAGAATATTGTATCAAACGTAACAATTCTTAATAGGAGCTTTCCAACAAGCAACACTGTACACAGCATCACCTCATCCTTGTTTAATATTGGCGAACGAGGATGTAACGATTTGCCGTGACACACCGTGTCTCTTTTGTTGGAAAGAGTTGGAAAGTCCCAATTAATAACCTTATGCGTAGAATATAATTATTTACATTAAAATAATCCAGATGACTTATGTACTAACTTCTTATTTCGTACCATATAAAATATATGGAAATATTCTAAAGCGCGATTGTCCGACACTGTCGATGTGTGTCACCTAAAAGCGCTTTAATGGAAAGCTCCCAATATGAATAAAAAACAGAGTCTATAACTTTATATAATAATTTGCAACACAATTATAAATATAAATATTTCATAACGCTGCCGCAACTATATTCTTATGAATTCATCCAGAAAAGTTAAAACATTTATTATAACATACCGACAAAAGATTAAATATAATATACATATTAGTTGACTTTTCTGACACTTATATAGCATTTAATAAATAGCATTTTCGGAAAGACTATGTTTTCTTACGTGAGATTTATGTAAAATGTAGTAAAGGAGGCACAGCAGTGTCGCTGCGCTTGGCTTAGCACCGAGACACTACCGTGTCTCCAGATTAAATACATATTTGTCGATGTTCTACTAAAAAGGACAATTTCATATTTAAAAAAAACTCATAGTTTTTTACTACATTTCACTATTCTTTTTATATGAATGATTAATTCCGATTAATCCAGAGATGCGGGATTCCTGTAATCAAAAGTATTGTTACGTCCGTCCGTCTGTTCGTGTCATACGTCCGCACAACCGTCTCGCGGAAACCCGCTCGCATCGCGAACGCGCACTCTCGAGCCACCGAAATGAAGTACACGAATATAATGAAAGGAACAAGAAACGTTTATTAAAGCAGAAACACAGGAACACTCCGTATTAGAACACAATAAACAAGATATATGATCGCGGATGAAGAGACACGTCTGAGCGCTTCGACGGCTTCTCTCCAAATCTGTTTAAACAACGACAGCTTGTTGCCACGCAACGCGCTTCTTCCTTCAAGGACGGCGAACTCCGACGTATATCAGGCGACGATGCAATTTGGGCATAACATTGCCCTCCCTCTTGTAAATTGTCATCCCGACAATTAAGAAACGCTCAGTTTTTCTTCAAAAGAAATTCCGGGCTTCCCACCAGCTTCCTGCCCCCTACTGTGCTGCTGCCACAGTTTTCTGGAGCGCTGGATTTCTTGGGATTTTCTCATGCCCAAGGCCTCCTAAGGATCTTCTTCCCTTCTGAACAGGACCCCTCTTCAGTTCCCCCTCGGAGAGTAGTTAAGCCTCCGGAGGAACACCTACTGGGCATCCCCTCATCTTCACGAAGAGAATTCTGGTATCTTCTCGCCTCTTCTCTTGAGCCTAGCGTTCTTGTTTCTTCGCTTTTCGGACGGGGGGGGGGAATAATTATGGCTC
>NW_017256061.1:11152-13484 GCF_001594055.1 Mycetomoellerius zeteki
GCCGTTGTTGAGCCGAACGTCGTCGCCGAAAGCCGCTTCCGAACGTCGCCGTCGAAAGCCGCCTCCGAACGTCGTCGCCGAAAGCCGCCACCGAACCTCGCCGCCGAGAGCCGCTGCTGAACGTCGTTGTCGAAATCCGCCGCTGTCAAAATCTTCGACCTAAGGTCGTCAGCTTATCCTGAAACTCGATAGAGAAGAATCAGGCGAAGTTTATGTTGTTTACTCACAACATTAAAAAGATAGTTTAATCTTATCTACAGATATCGGGACTCCGAGATTTCTCTATTAAATCAATTGTCTTTCCAAATAAGGTGCCAGTCTATCTAAATGAACAATTTTATTTTTATGTTTACTCGACTTATAAATACAATAAACCACATCGCTTAGCTTCTTTACTATACAATATAGGCCTTCCCAACTACATTGTAGTTTGGGAGCTCTCCCTCTCACTCTTCGAGGATTGTATAACCAAACTCTCTCCCCTTCTTTAAAATGAATTTGCCTAGTCTTTTGATCATACCAGGATTTTGTCTGCGAAGATTTTATATCTAATCGCTTCCTTACGTCTTCATGAATTTCGTCTAACTTTCTTTTTACTCTAGTGGAATAACTTTCCAATGATTCTAATTTCTCAACAACAGGTGGGCTGCCGCGTAACAAATCCATTGGTAATCTGAGATCCTGTCCAAGATAGAGGTCCGCGGGGAGAAACCAGTGGTCTCATGTTTGGAGGTTCTATACACCAGTAAATAAAGTGAAATCCACTTGTCCCAATCTCTTTGGTTTTCTGAGATAAATTTCGCTAAATAATTTGAAATTGTGCGATTCTGACGTTCTACCTGCCCATCTGACTGTGGATGAAGGGGGGTCGTCCTTGTCTTCTTAATTCCTAATATATGCGACAGTTCACGGAAGACTCGTGACTCAAAATTTCGCCCTTGATCAGTATGAACTTCGAGAGGAACTCCATGCCTAGAAATAATCTGATTTAGGAATACTTCTGCAACAGTTTTTGATCTAACATTTTTTAAAGGGATAGCCTCTACTCATTTAGAAAAACAATCTACAACAACTAATAAATACCTATTTCCTGAAGATCTTATGGGCAAAGGACCAAGAACGTCCACCTGAACTCTCTCGAAAGGAACCCCCACGTTGTAAATCTGCAAAGGAGATTTTCCTTCTTTAGGAGGACTTTTTCTTGCTGTACATTCTTTACAGGTCCTGCACCATCTACATTTTGTTTACATGTTTCCCAATAGAAACGTTTTCGTAATTTATCCAACGTTTTATTTACACCAAAATGCCCTCCCGTAGAGAAATTATGCACCTCTTCCAGAATTTGTTTGACCTCACTTTTGGGTACAATTAGTTGAAGAATCTCCTTTTTTAAATTCGGGGCCTCCCATCTCTTAAAAAGAACGCCATTCTTTACGATCAAAGCATCCCAATAAGACCAATAGACTTTGGCGGAAACGTCCTTCGCTGCCACTTCCCGCAGAGGACGTTCCTCACTCGCCTCTTTTTTTGACAAGAATAAGGAAATAGATGGATCCTCCAATTGTTCCTTACGCCAGTCCATGGAACTCTTTCCTATTAGAACTATACGTCCAACTAAATTTTCTTGTTTGGTTACATCCTTCAACTCTACATTTGTACAATGTCGACAGTAGTCACTCGCACACGAACGTCTCAACAGTCCATCAGCATTTTTATGAGAGAGGCCTTTACGATGGGTTACCTCGAAATCGTACTGCTGTAGTCTTTCCACCCATCGTGCCAGTTGGCCCTCCAAATCCTTAAAGGACATAAGCCATTTGAGCGAAACATAGTCTGTACGCACCAAAGACTTCCGCCCGTACAGGTAATGGTGAAAAGGTCGGTTTCACCGACTGCACTATTGCCAAAAGTTCTCGTCGCGTAACACAATAGTTCCTCTCAGCTTTATTAAGTACTCGACTGAAAGTCGAGTATGCGATGAACCTTTCCACGCCTTCCTGTTTCTGTGACAGGACTGCCCCAATTCCTTGATTTGAAACATCCGTGTCGGCGGTGTTTCCACAGATCCAGATAAAATAGCGGTTGTAAAAGAATGATTAGTTCCACAAAATAAGAAACATTTGAGAAGTTTTCTAGGGTTTTGCTCATATTATCGTAAGTTTGTAAAAGATTTTTCTTCTCTAGCAAAACCGTTATATGCTTTAACGGAGAATCAGTCTAAATTTGTGTGGGAGCAAAAATATCAAGAATCATTTGATAATCTGAAGCGGATTCTTTCTTCTCCGCCAATACTAGCGTTCCCTAGAATGGAGGAAGAATTTATTCTCGACAC
>NW_017256061.1:13637-14120 GCF_001594055.1 Mycetomoellerius zeteki
TAATTACATCAACAAGATATACTAGGCAAATCTTAAAAAGGAATTCCTTTAAAATCTGTTCCATTACTCGCTCAAACGTTGCCGGAGCATTACATAGACTGAAGGGCATAACTGTGAATTGCCACAAACCATTACCAACTGAAAAGGCCGTTTTCTCTTTATCCTGCGTGCGAATCATTATTTGCCAATACCCACTTTTTAAATCTAAGGTAGTAAACCAAACGTTACCTGATAACTGGTCGAGAATATCGTCTATTCTAGGTAAAGAATATGAATCTTTTATTGTAATCGCATTCACTTTTCGATAGTCCACACAAAATCGTGTTGTTCCATCCTTTTTTTTAACTAGAATCACTGGTAAAGACCATGGACTATTTGATTCTTCTATAACACCTTGATCCTGTAACGATGCACTCCCGATAATGCATCGTACCCGGCATTACACCCGCCGGACGCCGCTGCATCGCAGCGATGAGGGCGCGG
>NW_017256061.1:16739-25292 GCF_001594055.1 Mycetomoellerius zeteki
CGCGCGACGTAGTGGCACCACGCTCGTGAGTGCGGTCGCAGTACATGTCCGTTTCTTCTTGATTACATAAATGTTCATTGCGGAATTACCTGCACGCGTAATATTATTGTAAGTGCCTTCCTTCTCCGATACGAACCTCTCGCGTTTCCGACCGCATTAACCGACGAGCTACGTACAAGCAACGGGACTTAGGTTGTTTCATAGCGCCCGAGCAGGGACCGGTACGACAGAAGGAGGCACAGGTCCAGGGTAAAAGCTGGATTTACACGCTCACGAAGGAACAGCTTATAGAGGAGTTAGAGATACTAGGGATTGCAACTGAGGGGGTGCTTGACGACTTGCGTCGTCGCCTTAGCCGATATATGGACGAACATCCCGACGAGGTCGCCGGATCGCCGGCCGGCGCCCACGAGCCTGCGATAACAGGAACCGTGCGCAGAGCTGCGAGACCGCCACCGATACCCGCCCGCCGACCATCAACGGTCCCGCCGCCGGAGCCTGACCCCTTTACGCGTCCCGCAAAAGTCATCAATCAGATGCGGAAATGGGGGTTACATTTTGAAGGGAAGGACCCGTGGGGGTTCCTCGAGCGAATTGAGGAACTAAAAGAAGATTACGAGTTCACCGATCAGCAATTCTTCCGTGGATTGCCGGAGCTTTTTCGGGGGGATGCGCTGACCTGGTGTAGAGGGAACCGGAAAAGGTGGGAAACCTGGGGCGACTTCGTGGTGCACTTTAAGAGCACCTTCCTGCCGCAAGTTGACGCGTATCAACTGTTGGAGGACGTGCACGCGAAGAAACAGAAACTCGGGGAACCGTACATCAAATACGCCATTGCCCTGACCGCCTTGATGGGTCGTGCCGGTATCGTATCCGAGAGCCAGTAGCTGGAATATCTATATCGGAATATGCATCACAGTTACCAGTGGCGTATCCGCCGCCAAGACGTACGATGCCTCCGCGAGTTAGAAAGAGAAGCCGCGAATTGCGAACGATTGATGGCATTAGGGAAGGCCGAGGCCAGTGCCGCAGCCCCGTCGAGCCACGCTCCCACCGCGACGGCGATATATAGCCGCGGAGAATGCTGCTGGAGATGTAAGCAGAGGGGCCATACGCGTTTCGAATGCCGCCGCCTGCCACGTAAATTCTGCTCGCAGTGCGGGAAGGACGGGGTGATGACGCGGGACTGCCACCCACCACCGGGAAACGAGCCGCGGGTTGGAGAATCACCGGTCGCGCTCCGACCCTCCCCGTAAAGTATACGCCGCGACCGCACATTACGGTATGCATGGGCGGGTATCCGTTCGAAGCCCTGCTGGACACGGGATCCAAGGCCTCGTTTGTGAACCAAGCGACGTCCGAAACGTTGATAAACGCAGGGGAGGACCTGATTACCGAAGAAGGCGAAGTATTACTAGCCGATGGCCGAACGGTGGCGTTACCGGGCCGTATCGAGCTGACCGTCGACATCGCGGGGAAACGGTACCGGCACCCCTTCCAGGTAATGCCCACCCTGGGCAGCGCGGTACTACTAGGGGTGGACGTATGGGGAAAAACCGAGAAAGCGATACCGCCGCCACCCACCGAACGGCCCCGCGCACTCACCAGTACCACCGCCGCGACCGGGGGCCTCCGACAGCACACGATGCAGGACAAACGGGAATTGCGCGAATTCCTCGACCAACACCTACCGCTGTTCGACGCCGTAACTGGTCACACGCCGATAACTCAGCATCGCATACGTGTCAAACCGAACACCCGTCCGATTAAACAGAGGTACCGACCACGAAACCCGGCGATGCAGGCGATCATAGATTTAGAAGTAGAGAAAATGCAGGACGAGGGGGTCATAGAGCCGTCGCATAGCCCGTGGAGCTCGCCGGTCGTAGTCGTGAAGAAAAAAGACGGGAAGAACCGGTTTTGCATAGACTTCCGGCGCGTGAACGAGGTGACGGAACCGGACGCGTACCCCCTACCGCAAATCACCGCGACGCTCGACAAATTAAGGGGGGCGCGATACCTGACAACGCTGGACTTGAAGAATGGGTACTGGCAAGTCCCGCTAACGCCAGAGAGCAAGGCGCTGACCGCGTTCACCATACCCGGGAAGGGGCTGTACCAGTTCCGGGTAATGCCCTTCGGCTTACATTCGGCACCAGCGACTTTCCAACGACTACTCGATACCGTACTGGGGCCGGAGCTCGAATCGAACGTGTTTGTCTATCTCGACGACATTATTGTCATCTCCGAGACGTTTGGCGAGCACCTCGACCTCCTCCGAAAGGTTTTCGACCGTCTTCGCAGCGCGAGGTTGAAAATCAATCCAGAAAAGTGCCGATTCTGCGTAGACCGCCTCAAATACTTAGGGCACGTAGTAGACCGAGACGGCATACGAACCGACCCTGACAAGGTACGGGCCATCACCGATTGGCCCAGCCCTCGTACCGTTAAACAGATTAGACAGTTCCTGGTTGTAGCCTCATGGTACCGACTCATTCGGGATTTCGCAACCCTCGCTAGCCCGCTGACCGCACTGACAAAAAAGAACGCACGCTGGAAATGGGAACCGGGGGAGGAGGCCGCGTTTCAGGAATTGAAAAACATCCTGACCTCGGCCCCGGTACTTGCCTGCCCAGACTTCACCCGACGATTTTACCTACAGACAGACGCTAGCAGCACCGGACTGGGGGCGGTACTCACGCAGAACCTACCGGAGGGGGAAAGGGTCATCGCCTACGCGAGCCGGACACTGAGTAGGGCCGAGCGAAATTACAGTGCAACGGAACTGGAATGCCTGGCCGTCGTATGAGACATCCGACGTATGAGGGATTACCTGGAGGGGTACGCGTTTACCGTGATTACCGATCACCAATCATTACGGTGGTTACAGAAACTCGAAGCACCCTCAAGGCGGCTGGGACTCTGGGCCTTCGAGTTACAGCAGTACGACCTCGAGATCAAGTACCGGAAAGGGACGTTAAATCGAGTCGCCGACGCGCTCTCCCGACAACCAACCGCCGCCGCCGCCGCCACTACCCTTCCTCGCTGCCCCTGGTACCGACAAACCTATTTAGCGGTCCGCGACCGGCCAACCGAGCGCCCCGATTACGAGATACGCAACGGGAAGTTACATCGGCACCTGTGGCACGATCTAGACTTCCGGGAAACGGCCGCAGAAGAGCAATGGAAGGTGTGCGTTCCACGCGAGGCTCGCGCCGAAGTCCTATGCGCCAATCACGACGACGCACCGGCCGGGCACATGGGGATAGCGAAAACGATCGCCCGTATCGCTCGCGTTTACTATTGGCCGGGAATGATGCGGGATATCGCCTGATACGTCCGAAAATGCCAGAACTGCCTGACGCATAAGATAGCCCAGATGAAGCCCGCTGGGGCTATGCATGCTACCGCCGTGAACCGGCCGTGGCAGCAGGTTACGCTGGATCTCGTGGGACCCTTGCCACGATCGAAGGGCGGCCACACGTGGCTACTAAACATGCAAGATTGATTCACAAAGTGGGTCGAGCTACGATCCCTGCGCCGCGCTACCGCCCCCGCCGTTACCGCCAGTATCGCAGAAGCGATCATCTTCCGGCACGGGTGCCCCGAAACTGTTCACTCCGACAATGGCACGCAGCTCCGCTCAAAGCAGTTAGAGACGCTACTGACCGCGTATAACATTCGGCATACGTATACGCCCGTACACGCCCCTCATTGCAATCCCGTAGAACGCACGAATCGGACAATAAAGACAATGTTAGCCCAGTACGTGGACCGAAACCACAAAAACTGGGACGAGCGACTAATAGAGATACAATTTGCGTTTAATACCGCCCGTCACGAGGCAACCGGATACATCCCGGCGTATCTAAATTTCGGCCGAGAATTACTGTCGCCCGCCAACGCTCGCGACGTACCGATGGGATCAGCGCCGCCACCCGACACCACACGCCGACACCTCGAGAAGGCCCAGGAAGTAGTCCGGATAAACCTGGCCTGCGCATTTCAGCGCCAGCAAAAATATTTTAATTTACGGAGACGACCGTGGAAACCGAAAATAGGGGAATGTGTATATAAACGCGAGTACCCGCTCTCTAATAAAGCCGCCGCGTTTAATGCTAAATTGGCGAAGAAATTCGTAGGCCCGCTCGAGGTGCGCCGTGTGATATCCCCGGTTATTGTCGACCTGCGCAGCCGTAACGGACGCTGGTACCGGCACATTCATGTGCAAGACTTAAAACCGGCCTCAAACGCGTCACCAACAGAGACCGAAGCCGATACCGACAATGACGACAGCGAAGGGGAAGCTGATGGGGAGAGCGACACAAACAACAATAACAGCAATGACACCCAGCAATAGACAAAGCCGCCTAACAAACAGCGAACAAGTCTTTCCGCCGCGAGACAGTCATGGAGACAGAACGTGACGAGTTACTCGCAGCTATCGACGCACTCATCGGGCCGCACGAGGGGTACGACCCGGAAAATCCAGAAATGGACATAGGCCACCCAGTACCGGCCTGTGCCCCACCACCGCCGACGAAACTGACGAAACGAGCACCGACCATAAGATGCCTGGTGCAACGTTCGGATCGGGAACGACAGGCGAAGTTGGCGTGGTTGATGGATCCTCCGCCAGCAAGACCGCTGACCGACCGACGGCCGATGCCAAGGGCTAGCCAGCCAACCGGGCTCCAGCCAGCACGAGTGATGGGACCCCTGCCGCCGCCACCAGTCATCGTTACGGTGGAACCAGGGCGAAACATCGAGGTACCGCACTTTTCGGCCCACGTCTCCCGGCAATGGAAGAGACGCTGAGTCAGTCAGTGTCGCTCGTGCACAGGAAGAAGTCGGTCGGGAGTTGACTTTAGATAATTTTCGGGGATACCTTTCCTTGATTTTGATTAATTTTTTAACGCTAGTTTTCTAATTACTGTCTCAATAAAGACCAATTAAATTAATAAGAGACTAACTGTGTCTGACACTGACTGGCCAACTTATCAGAAGCCGGTTTTTGAAGTATTAAGAGTAATGTTTGCGATGCGGTATCTTGTGATCAAGGTGAGCTTTCTAACCATCGGAATAATTAATTATAATTTCAAAATTTTTTGATACATTAGTTTTACATTTTCTTTATTTCGAGAATTTCAAAATTTCTTTCCCCCCTTTTTTCTTTTTTACTGCATTCTTATCTGGATTTAATTCTGGTATTTATACTCTCGAGGTGAGGAAGATCACCATGACTAGTTAATAATTGTTATATTCTATGTATGTGAATTTATTAGTTATCTCTGAAGAAGGCTCAAAAATGAGCCGAAACATGTAAGCGCTTTAGTAAAATAAAGAAGTTTCACGCTACGATAGTCGTGTTATTTGCGCAACATCTCCCGCGCTTGACTCCTACTGCCCTTGTTCTTTCATTGTTTTTTGGATATTTTCTAATACTGCGCGCGCCTTCTCTCTCAAACACGAAACCAAAACAGCTGTTTTTATTCTTTTTTCCCAACGATTCGCGTACGCGATTAAATCGAATTGGGCGAAAAATTCTCGGAGAGGAGCATTCCCGTCAAAGGTATCAGGCTTTAACTTAAAACCCTCCTCTGTATGACGCGGAGCACGCGGCCCGACGCACTCGTGCACGTCCGCAATACTTCCGTCGCCCAACGACGGCCGCGACACAGCGCGAAGCACGAGACTCGATGCGTTTGCACACATTCGCGGTACACTCGACGCGCTCACTCGCACCCACGGCACACCCGTCTCCTACCGGAAGTCGCACGCCACCACAATCGCCCGCGTCCGCGACAATATTTTTGTTAATGGGAGGACTTATCTGTTTCATGTTGCGTAGCTCCTCTCGTAATTGTCTGATTTCTGCCTCTCTTTGTCGTGTCGACTCTATGTGTTCCTCTTTCGTGCGCCGCTGCTCCTCGCGTAGTTGCTGCACCTCCCGTAGAACCGTTTGCAATACCATTGTCATTGGAGAAATTTCCTGATAAGCTGCCGTGTCCAACGACTGTTCCATCGGTGGAGTCCTCTCTGTTCCGTGACGGTTCCTGATGCACTCTCCAAATTCTCCGTTGACATCTTGCTTCGGGTGGCGATTGGAGAACGCAACATTCCACGGTCTCGACGAATTCGGCCGGACGAGCCCCCAAATTGTTACGTCCGTCCGTCTGTTCGTGTCGTACGTCCGCACAACCGTCTCGCGGAAACCCGCTCGCGTCACGAAATGCCGCCGAAATGAAGTACACGAATATAATGAAAAGAACAAGAAACGTTTATTAAAACAGAAACACAGAGGAACACTCCGTATTAGAACACAATAAACAAGATATATGATCGCGGATGAAGAGACACGTCCGAGCGCTTCGACGGCTTCTCTTCAAATCTGTTTAAACAACGACAGCTTGTTGCCAGGCAACGCGTTTCTTCCTTCAAGGAAGATATACGGCGAACTCCGACGTATATCGGGCGACGATGCAATTCGGACATAACACTATGTGATATATGTATGTGGGATTCGAAGATGGCACTGAGCAGGAAACGAGAGGGATCACGTCTAGAGGGAGCAGCAGGAAGAAGAGGGCGCGATGAGCTGAGAGAGAGAGAGAGAGAGAGAGAGAGAAAGACGAAAAAAGGAGAGAACAGGTGTCAGCGTGTTAATGTTTTACCTTCATTCTTTGTACTTAAAAAGAAAGTTTTTGGTTCAAATATATCTATCATTTTATATAAGAAGAGGAATATACTATATTTCCTACATATTTGGGGGCTTAGCCGGGATCGAACGAAGAGCCGAAGAGTGAAGGATTGTGAAAGAATTCAGCAGCTTGTGACCGGAATCGCCCCCTCCGGAACACTCGGTTGGGTCCTATCTACTTATTAGTCTAACGGTCGCCACGTTCTTTCACCTCTAAGAACGAAGGACGTCCCCCCTTTCTTCCCGAATTTCTCCCGATTGTGAGGCCGCGTGGCTATCTCGCGATCCCTCCCCGCTCGTAGGATTTTTCCCTGGTTTTCAGACTTTTACTCTGTTCGTGATTTTGACTCGGCTCGTACTCCTCGCTCTGGTATCGGCTCCCGCTTTTTATACTGTCGGCGGGTTTCCCCTTCTCGGTCGGTTCGCTGTGTGCTCCTTGTGCGTTCGGTTTGCGCTTGTCGGGTGCTCACTCGGTCCTCCCTCGCTTCCTGTCCTTGGCGTGCCGGATCTTCGGGTTTTCTCTCCGTAGCCTCCTTGGGTTGACCTTTTCTTATCTGCTGCCTACGGTCCCAGATGTTTCGTTTTCTGTTTTGATCGCGCCTGATGGGTGTCCATGTTTCTTTTTGCTCGCGATCCCCCCTCTTTCTCTTCGTGGCTCACCTTGGCTTGGCCTCCTCTTGGTCTTCGTGGGGATATTGCCTCCTAGTCCACCGATTTCGCACCAGGTGTCAGTTTGGTTCCCGTTTGTGGATCTTCGGATATCCCGCCGTAGCCGGCTTCCTTGGCGCCTCTTCTACGCCATGCCGTTGGTCTTTTGTTCGTGGGTCATCTCCTCTTCCCACGGTTGGTGTCCAAAGCTTTTGGCTAGACCGGCTGGTCTGCCGCTTGCACCCCTGATGATGCTCGCTCTTTTTCCGCGCCCGCGCGGTTTTGCACTTAGTCTCATATCTATGGCTTACAGCTGCGTCTTAAATCTATACCTTATTTTTACCCTCCACCATGCTTATAATAATATATATATTATTTTTTTTTGTTTTACTTTTTCTTTTATTTTTATTTACATTGTTTGCTTAACTTAGCTTGGCGCCGCTGCGCCCCTGGGTCGCCCCAGCTGTTGGAGCCGCAGACGGGTCCATTTTTGGATTCGGCTGCAAGCTAATCTACGACGCATAACCTAACCTAACAACGCTCGATATACAAAGAAACACCAGAGACGATTAGAAGGATGGCCGAACTAACTCTTGGAGATATATTCCCGAATAAGCTAAGTAGCTATACCACGAAGTTGAGGGATATCAATACCTTGTATTTATTATTCTACGGAGAACAAGGTAATCCGAAAACGAATCCCAAAGATGTTCGCGCATTCAAAGGATTTTATTTTAACGACGACCATGAGGCTAAGTTGAATTTTATAATTAATACTTTTGCAGTCGAAGAGTTGGTTAAACTTTGTGCATGGTTTCAGTTTGAAATAACTGGATCTGCAGAAAAACTAACAGAGCGTTTGTGCTTAAGGTTAGCTAAATTAAGCCAGCTTAAGTCAGAAAGTGAAGACGAGAATGACGAAACTACCGGCATAAATGACAATGCTGGCAACGACGACGGTCCAATAGAAAAGGAACCTACGACACGAGACTCAGCTACAGTGCTAGACGACGAAGCACGACAGCAAGGAGAATCACGACGACACGAAAAGTACGAAGTAGTATAATAAGGGGGATTCTAACCCAGGTCCTCTGAGGGGGGGTGAGGCGCAGGGGGGATCCCGCGGTGCGGGGGCGGGGTCCGCGGAGAGGGGAGGGGGTGGCGTCACTAGGCGAGGGGGCTGACGTCACGGGGAAGGGATGACG
>NW_017256061.1:25332-25558 GCF_001594055.1 Mycetomoellerius zeteki
GGGGATGACGTCACAGTGGGTGACGTCACTGGGTGAGGGGTCTGACGTCACGAGAGGGGGAGGGGGATGACGGCACAGTGGATGACGTCACTGGGTGAGGGGTCTGACGTCACGAGAGGGGGGGATGACGTCACAGTGGGTGCATCACTGGGTGAGGGGTTGACGTCACGAGGAGAGGGATGACATCACGGGGGAAATTGACGACGTCACGGGGAGGATGATGACG
>NW_017256061.1:25924-36953 GCF_001594055.1 Mycetomoellerius zeteki
AAATAATAAAACAGGAAGAACAGAGAGGAAGGAAAAAAGTTAGGATTAATATGTGTTAAATATCTGTTTATATCTTATTAATCTTATAAATTTATATCTTATAAATATATGTTTATATGTTTATTTTGATACTGACTATGCGATAGCTTTTTTCGGAAAAATTTAAATATTGAATACTTTTAAACAATTCTATTTAACATAAAATTTCTTACTAATCTCCAGCGAAGGTTAGTATAGGTTAACAGGAAAGACCGAGAGACTATAATTATGAATTATGAATTATAATATTTACTATAGTAACAAAATTTTCATTTTTACAATTAACTATTAACTATTAACCACATACATCTAACACATGCGATCTCCGCGATGATGACAGCTGCTCACAAAGTAAGCGCAGCGAAAGAACCAATCGCCGAAAAGAGGCAACAATATTTCAATATATTCGACTATCGACTTGCATCTCCTTTTTTAGAAAGGATTATATATTTACCATACTTACTGGTTTTACCATATGCAGCTTCATATTTTCTCCGTTTTGACGCTTTCCGCAACTATTCGCTCGCAAAGATCTAACGCAGATTCGCTTAATACGGGCGCACAGTGCGGCCGGAGCTCTGATTTTGCGGCCAAAATTCGAAAAGTCAAAGAAACGATCTGCAATTTGGTATTTGGTACTAAAACATATTGTTTTGTGGTTATTAGGGTCTGTGACTACGAATTTATGAAAAATGAAAAAATTCAAAATGCAATATGATGATACAAACATTTTTATTGTAATTAAACAGTGACATACAAATTAAGAGTTTATTAATATAAAATTATATTATAAGAAGTTTTCATGATCGTTGTCGTAACAGTCATCTACATCTGTGCCTGCTTCAGAGGCCGAGCTACTTTCAACCATCTCTGGTTCATCTTGAATATGTATATATTCAAGATGAACCAGAGATAAAGATGGAGGTGATAATAAATTAATGGTTTCTGCGGACAAAGATTTGAGCGGTTTAATCGGCAACTTTCGGTAACTGGAAATGTACGGATCAGATGCTACTAAAAATCTTTTAAAAACATCCTCCATTGTTCTTTGACGATAATTTTTTCTAGTAAAGTGCAGGCGATATATTCTAAAAAATTTGTTACAGGCCTCCTGCGCATCTTCGGACATTTGACCGATAGGTAACACTGAATTTTGTATTATTTGTGGGCCATGAATTAAAAGTTTATGGACTAAAGTAGGCATGCAATACCAATGAAATGATTCAACGATTTTTTTAGCTAATTCCACGGCATACTGCCGAAAATTGTCCACATTAATATCATGACCACATGATATAGCTTGCAATATAACATAAAATCGATGTATAATATCTTGATCAATTCCAGTTATTTTTGCAGATTGTTCATATTTTTCGAAAAAACATCGAGCAGTATTCCCATCATTAGAAGTTCCACTGCTGGCTTTCGGCTTGTCAACATTCAAGCCCAATTCAGTTTTAAAAGCTGCTTGTATATTTCTTTTCATTCTTGCAACCGATTCTTTTTCTTCATTTGAACGAGCCTGCCATTTTTGGATGTCTAATTTGTAGGACAAATGTAATAAAAATTCAAAGCACCGAATCCAACAATGTAAAGACGATAGGCCGAATTTTAAGTGCTCTGTAATAAATTCCTGGTTTAACATTTTATCTATATCGTTAAAACTTTTAGATGTGCAATTGCATAGATAACAACGCATCGCAGACATTGTATCTGACAATGAATTGCATACTTTGGTATCTATCATTGTCAACGTCAAAATACATGTAACACATACTTTTTTTCCGTCAACAGTAGTTTCGAACGGATTTAAATTATTTATTTGCTCTTCTACATAATCAGTTGTTTTTTTTATTAAATCCACTGATTCTTTTGCACATTCAATTTTAATAGGCCGACAAAATCTTGGCGATGATGGTCTCGGATTTTTCCAGACTACAGTACTTTCCTTTGTCAAAGAGTCTACGTGTACAAGTTGCAATGGGACATAAGACGTAAAAAAAATACTTTCATTACTATTACTGTTTTCGTCGAGCTTATGTTTGTATTCATTGTGTCCTGAACTACCATCGCAGCCCCACTTACCAATTAAAGTTAAATTTTCGAGTTTTTTCTCTGATAAAGTTTTTATAACTTCCATTTGATAAAGTATAATGCGTTCAATTGTGTGATTAAGTAGATGCTGCAATTTTACTTCTGCTTCATTTGCAGTGATAGAAAGACCTTCAGCTGGATAACATTTTAATCTTGCTGTTTGTAGTTTTTTATATGATGGAATCATCTTTTATTTTTTCTGCAAATGAACATTTCGTAGCTGCTGATATTTACTTTGCGATAATCCCAGTTCTATAAATAATGAAAAAGCTTCGTCATTAGTAAACGGTAAATTAGTATTTACGGAGTCCAAAGATCTTCTATACTTTGTAGCTTTAGTAGGATTCCCTTCTGAGATATCTTTCACCACTTTTGCGAAATCAGTTTTTCCTTCGGACCGCAATTTACTCGTTGCTGAATAAAGGAGTGCTTCAGTCGATACTGTCGCTTGTAATTCTTCAGTTTTTCTGCGTTTATTTTGTTCAGAAGACTCTGAAAAACTGAGTTGTGGCCGACCGGAATTAGGCTTGTTTTCATCAGATTAATTTTCTTCTGAATCTTTGCTTTTCATTTTTGTTTCTAGTTCAACAGATTTCTGCAGTCAATCATGATTTTTTTTTTAAATTTATGTTCCGACCTGGCACATTCATTCCATCTTGTTCTCATCTTGAACACCAAATCTTTTATTTTCCCTTTTTCGTCATCTGACAATATGTATTCAGAACCTCGTTTTTCGGAAAAAAATTGTTCAATTCTTGAATATATATTTGTCACATCTTCTTTAAAAATATTTTTTATAACATGAAACAATTGCAGTCTCGTGAATCCTCCTTCAGTCGAAGTATTGGAACCTAAAAAACAAATAGCACTGTTAAATATGATTGTTATGGGAAACATTTTAATACATCAGATGACATTTCTAGCTTAAAAAAATTAAATAAATCTTATATGTAAAGGACCATCTTTGTCTGTATAGTAATAAATAAATAAATAAATAAATCTCTTTATCTCTTCCTTTTGCTTTATGTATTATATTATACATGTATATTATGTAATGAGTAAGAATTGGGCATTATTACAGCATTTTTTAGACATTTTTTCATTTAAATATAAAAATTTTTCGTTTATTTATTAAACAGTTTTACTAGGCAACTTTTGTACAGTTTAAAAATGATTAAGTTGTATTAATATAAGAAATAAAAATTTTAAGATTATGTTATATATTCGAAAAAATATTCACATATAAATTTTAATTGAACATAAATTTTATAAAAATGACTAGATATTTTTATTGCACTGTAAAATTATTACTAAAATTTGTATAAATGACTAGAAAAATATTGTTTAATATTTTAATTAATTGTTTAAAAACTTTTGTACAGTTTTTAAACAATTTTATTGCTTGTATATTTTATAAATTTAAAAACATTCAAAAAATTTCCATTCTATACGTATACGATAGAGGTTTTCGTGGATCTCGGACACCATATATTATCTATATTTGTATAGGTTGTTTATATACAGATTACTTCGAACTCGTGTACTTCGAAACGAGAAAGTTCAGGTCAGGCTTATATACACCGTACATCCGTACATAAGCCGGCAATGTCGACAATTTAATACAGATTATGTTGCTTTGTTTTCATGTAGTTTTGTTGCCCAATTTATCCAATAGTTAGTTTTAATCCAAGAAAAAAATCCAATAATAATGCTTACAATATCTACCAGGGATATTTCTTTCATTTATTATTATAACTCTTGAAACGATTCATTTTAGAAAAAAATTCATAAAAACTCAAGTTGCGGCTAGGTGCAGCTGAATTTTGTTTTATTTAGTAGATAATACTTTTATGAATTACCTCCAACACACTTTAAAACAGCAATCTCCAACACACTTTAAAACAGCAATCTATTACTTTTTCATCTAACAATTCAAATTTTATTAATAATAATACAAAAAAGAATTCATTTATATTTCTATTTCTAACAATTTTCTATTTAATAATTAATTGCCAGACATTTTTTCACATATTTTACTAACCTTCAGTTGAAGATTCCATTTTGTCCTGCTTGATTTTGTTTACTTCCGCAACTTTCATTCAACCGTTAAGACGCGTCTACTGTTAGCTGTACGACTACAATAGTGCAGCGCTCGGACGAAGGCCACATTCCGACTGACACTGACGAGAGGATTTAGCCAAAGGAACGTTACTGTGATCGGTTTTCGTTTCTTAGGGGATCCCTTTGGCCAACCCAACGGTGAAAAAACCCCAACTAGAAATTTTTTTTTTTCGAATTTTGGCCGCACAATTTGAGCTCCGGCCGCACTGGTGGCGTCGGACAGAACGGTAGGTCAGTGTGCGCGTCGTGAAGATGTTGAGGGTACTCCAAGTCCACCTCGAGAATAGCTTGTCGGTGAATCTAACGCGATGGTCGTAAAGTTGAAATTGTGCACGTCATCGACCTATCGAAAATCGGCGTAAGGCAGTGGTTGACACATTGCCCAGCCGTAGAGGTTGTTGACGTCATAGTACATCAATCACATAGTACGATGACGGTTTCAATGGATCATACGACGGCATGTATTGTTGTTGGCTCCCGCGTACCTATTTGAGCACTGACTCAGACCGCCGCGTATTCCGCGCTCGACAAACATGATCATATCAATGTCTGTGAGCAGTTCAAATTTTACACCTGCTTCAACATGGTTGCGGAAGCTCAATCACTTGTCGTCCTCGCTCGGTAGTCTTATCGCACAATCGTTCAATTTCCCACAATTCTCACTGTGGGTCTCCAGTTTTGCGCTCGAGTTAAAGTAGTGGAGGCATCTGAAGTCATATCGGCACAATCCCCTTCTCGATGGCGTAGACATTGATGGAAACGTCGTTGAGAGTTTCAAATTTGTTTATTTGATGTAACGTCATCGGAAACTGAATATCTTTGAGATTCAGTACCGATGAGTAGTGCGGATACGATGATTCCCTGTCCACATGTTTTTGGGCTGGATGCAGGGCTGCAACCACCGACCACGCGAAACACGCATTATCTGTGGATCGCACGTTGATCACCGCTTTTTTCAGCATAATTTCTCGCGGGAGTTTAATATGACATCTCGCGCGCAGAGGATTTAATTTATTCGCGTTTATCATTAAATTGAGGATACGTGACAATGCCCACCCGCTGTCATGTTCTTGAAATTCTTCGAGCGATGCTAGAATTGGCTCGACGACGCGCGACATGTACCATTCACAAATCTGTGCATTGATATAGTTCAAGGTTCCGCGTGGCGATACTCTTGTTCGCGCGTTTGTCATCGACCACGAATTCACTGTTAAATACTGTGTTTATTTTTAAAGAGTCATATCTCTGTAAAACACACTGCACACTCTCGAGCACAATTTCACTCGCGTCTTCGAGAAATCGGCGAGGTTCGATATAATTAGAGTTTATTACCGCACCTGTTAGAATCCGGCTTTCGAACGCCATTTCGATCTCGCGCCATCGAAGTCCATATCCTGCGCCTACGTGCACAAATCGTCCGCGCACCGAATCTTTCAAGCTTTTAAGTCGCGCGATACATGCGATCACCGATTGTTTATTACCGGTCGATAATCGCAGGCGTTTAATACGGCTCTGCTCTTCCAGAGATTCTATAAATTCTTCGCATCGCTGTTCCCATGCGACGTACTCTTTTCTTGTATTTAGCAGGATAGTTTGCTCAATCAAATCTCGCTTCATGTTGTCACTTTTGCTGTTAGATTGACTAATGACGCGATGCACCTAAATCCTTACATTTTTATACCATTTTGTTCTATTTATGATGATGATGTCATCGTGAAACATTTTAAATGTCCTTGAAAAATTCTTTCATTACGCTAAATCTAACATGGTTGTTGTATAATTGCATCATATTGAGCATCTTTTTCGCAACCGCTGCATTTTGTGATATCAAATTACATTGATGATGATTTCATCATCGGATGTATCTAATATCTTTTGTTGCAAGGTATGCATTTTGCAGGTGTTAAATTGATCATGTCATCGCGAAACATGTTGCGACGTGTTTTCACAAACATTGCACTTTTAAGGTAGTATCAAATTACAATGATGATCTCATCTGGCATGTCTTTTGCATAAATTCTTAAACTGCAACCGTATATTTGCAATGTTGCGTTTTTAACTATTGTTGAGTAGTGGGGTATGAACATTAAAAAGGAGGTGAAACGATATTACTGTATCAGTCACTCAGACGATTTCGACATCATCAGTATGGAGTCTCGTGTTCAGCATGAATCGTGCAAGTAAGTATATCACTTATATCTGTAAAAGTGTTTTCTACTGACTGTTTATTCGTTTGTTGTTCCTTGCAGTGCACGTAGCATTTTGAGGAGGATGTTCGCGCTGACATCGACAGCGTACAAGTTTCTGGAGATCGGGATTGCCGTGGGACCGATGTCTCACGTGGAAATTGCGATCGATGACACTCGAGGCAACCGCATCGTCCTGCCTCGTGCTACGTGGACGGCGTTCGTTGAAAAAAAGGTTGATATCAAGCGATTGGTGCAGTCAACTACTCCATCGTCATTAGTGATTCAAGACTTTGTGATTGAACTTGTTAAAATACGTGATGTGGACACTGTGAAATTATCTTTGTGTGATAAGTGTTCATATATGAAACCATCGACCATGCTCTTCATGTTTGAACTGGAACAATGTGTTGAGCATGTATATTTCGATTTGTGTCAATGTACAAATAGTGTAAGCGATAAATTTAAATATTTCATTACATATTTACGTCAAAGTTGTACTATGAACAAATGCAATGCTATAAATATCTTGCGTAAGATTTATGATAAGAACTCACATATTGAATGTGAATTGATTTTATATACTTCACATAATATTGTATATCATGCGTTACATGAGTAATAAATGTTTATTAATATTCTACATATCTCAGTATTTATCATTATTCATTCCATCCTTTCTACGCTCATCCACTTTCCTTCCTGCCGTATCGTATTACGCGCGTCGACACTCGACAGCGTCGCACTATGTATCATCGCGCCCGTATTAAGCGAATCTGCGTTAGATCTTTGCGAGCGAGTAGTTGCGGAAAAAAGCGTCCAAAGGGAGAAAATATGAAGCTATATATGGTAAAACCAGTAAGTATGGTAAATATATAATTGCTTAAAAAGTATATCTCCGTCTTCACATTTTATCTTTCCTTTTTTCCCTCCTTCTTCGCGGTATCACGTTACATCGCGTGCGACCATATGGACACATCGCGCTGTTACTAAATAATAGATACGCGCAAATGTAAAGTTATAAAATAAAATAATGAAATAAAATAAAATGAAATAAATAAATAAATAAATAAGTGAAATAATTAAAATAAAAAATTAAAATAAAAAATCTTTGCGTGCGAGAAAAAAATACTGCTGCATGAGAAGAAGATACCGCATAAGAGCGAGAGAGATAGTAAGATACACGGTGAGTATACATGGTAAGTATAGTGGGGACCGCGTTCGGCGGCTGCGGACCACGCCCGGAGGTAGCCGAAGGGACCGCGATAGAATTTTCCGCACCTTGTGACGTCATCATCCTCCCCGTGACGTCGTCAATTTCCCCCGTGATGTCATCCCTCTCCTCGTGACGTCAACCCCTCACCCAGTGATGCACCCACTGTGACGTCATCCCCCCCTCTCGTGACGTCAGACCCCTCACCCAGTGACGTCATCCACTGTGCCGTCATCCCCCTCCCCCTCTCGTGACGTCAGACTCCTCACCCAGTGACGTCACCCACTGTGACGTCATCCCCTCCCTTTCCCCGTGACGTCAGCCCCCTCACTCAGTGACGTCACCCACTGTGACGTCATCCCTTCCCCCTTCCCCGTGATGTCAGCCCCCTCGCCTAGTGACGTCACCCACTGTGACGTCATCCCCTCCCCTGTGACGTCAGCCCCCTCGCCTAGTGACGCCACCCCCTCCCCTCTCCACGGACTCCCCCCGCACCGCGGGATCCCCCTGTGCCTCACCCCCCCTCGGAGGATCTGGGTTAGAATCCCCCTTATTACACTACTGTACGACGAACTAGGAAAACTAGCATTGAGCTCCAGAGAGATGCCAATAACAGGCTTAGATCAACACGAAGTCAAAATGATAGGCGGATATAAAGCCAATATAAATGTTGATGACGTAAAGATTGAAACAGAAGTTCACGTCATTCCCAACAACGCTATTCAATATGACGTAATACTAGGTCAACCTCTGCTACAAAATAGTACGAAAATAGTAGATCGAAATATTCTCAAACTTGTAACACTGAATACGACGAATGAGATGATGCGCGAGGAGAGAGAAGAAGAAAAAAGGGACCTTTGTGCTACATAACGTTGAATGACGATGAGTTAAATCTGGACATAGGCAGCTCACAATATCTCAAGGATGTCGTCAAGCTGATCGATGATTATAAACCAGCAGCTATAAAAGAGACAAAAGTTCATATGAAAATTATTCTTAAAGATGACAAACCGATTTGCCAACGTCCACGAAGATTGTCGCGGCCAAAACAATACGAAGTTGACAAGCAAATTAAACAATGGTCGGAAGACGGCATCGTGAGGCCAAGCTTATCGGAATATGCAAGTCCTATCGTTCTTGTCAAGAAGAAAACAGGAAACATTCGAATCTGCGGCGACTTTAGAGAATTAAACAAAAAGACGGTACGAAATCATTACCCATTGCCAATAGTGGAAGATCAATTAAATAAGTTGACTGGAGCTAAAATATTCACTGCGCTCGATCTCAAAAACGGATTCTTCCACGTGTCTGTTGAAGAAGAGAGCCGCAAGTACACATTCATTGTAGTTCCAAACGGTCAGTACGAATTCCTACGATGCCCATTCGGTATGTGTAACAATCCTTCAATATTCCAACGCTATGTTAATGAAGTATTCAAGGAGTTGATCAGAAGGAATGTTGTACTTACCTATATGGATGACCTTATCATACCGGTAATGACGGATGAACAGGCGCTAGAACAACTAAAGATGGTATTGGAAACTGCATCGATGTATGGCTTGGAATTCAACTGAAACGTCACAGTTTTTGAAGAATAAAATTGAATATGTAGGTCACGTGATAGAAGATGGAGGGATTAAGCCATCACCGAGGAAAATCCATGTAGTAACACACTTTCCGAAGCCGACTACGAAGAAACAAATCCAGAGTTTCCTAGGACTTTCTGGATATTTTAGAAAGTTCATTAACAGCTTTATTGGCACATCCGTTATCTAAGCTACTTAAGAAAGATGTGCCGTTCCGATTCGAATCAGAGGAGGAAACAGCTTTTAAATTACTGAAAAGGAAGTTGTCTGCGAATCCAGTTTTAAAAATCTTTGACTATCAGTAGGTATATAGGGCCGGGTCTAACCCATGGTGAATGCGGGGCGCGGGGGTACTCCTAGGCGCGGGGATACCTGTAGGCGCGGGGAGGGGGATGACGTCACTGGGAGAGCGGGAACAGGGCGCGGGGAAGGTCCCAGGATCGCTCGCCGGCATCGCTGTTTACCTAGGACCCCAATCATCGCTGTTTTAAAAAAATAGGACCCTGATTGATGAGTCATAAATGTATCGTTTTACGATGCAGTCGGTATTTTTTACCGCCGCTGATCGCCACCCCGTACCCACCCAAACAAAATGCGTTAGAGTATTATGCGGTAACGCGGACAAAGAAGACCAAGAAACGCTGATATTTTTTTAGATGGATATCGACGATATCGCGACGCGTTTAAGAGAAGCGCTGACGTTTCGGCTGCTCAATAAAACATAACTCTTCTACAATAAATGATAGTGATACTCTAGTGTAACAAAGAAGTATGAAATCACACTGCATTCTCACAGTTCTTTCTTTCAAGTCCAAGAATGTTTTTCTCGCCGATAACAGGAAGCTGGTAAAACGAATATGAATGTTTTTTTCATTTTTCAAGATTAACAGTCATAAACTATATCCAACCTAAGCAAATACTGTCTAGATGTGGAATCGCATGTTCAACTAATAGAAGAGAAAACCAGCGATTGAAAAAAGGAAATATAAAAACTCACGTGAGAATAATGTGAATCACAACTAAATAGTTTGGAAGGGACGATAAGAGTAGTAATACTATGAGAGTTCTAACTCGGGAACTCCGAGGGGAATGCGGGGCGCGGGGAATACTCGTAGGCGAGGGGTATGACGTCATGCGGAGTGGTAGTAAGACATCACAGATTTTGGGGACTGCAGTCACGTACAAGACAACAAAAAACATCATAAAAAGGGATTATTACCATGAACAAAAAATAATACAAAAAAACAAATGGTTATAAACGAGAAGTGTTACAAAGGGTATTCGCTGGTATATGCTCCAACCGTTTTTCAGCCAAGATATGGTGTAATATAATTTTTCTAGAAACAATATTTATTAATTATTTTAAATATCAAAATACGAACAAGTTTCATAATTAATCGATTGAGCGCCAACATCTGGCTGCTATCGAAATCGATGATATTGAAACGCAATGTCTCCCTTGATAAAAGACCTTCGATCGTTTATTCTTTTTTGGAAAGGACATGACAATCGAACATGTTTTTTTGCCAATATGTTTCAAGGTTAGTAGAAGTGTAAATGTAAGTGAAACTCGATAGAATTGTATTTTCATAAATTTTATGAGGGTAGAGCGTTTTTTTCTAAGCATACTTTGAAAATGAGCGTATAATGCTCTACTCTGAAAAGAGGGAGTTACAGACGAAAATGAATTCAGTCTAGAAATGTGTCAGATTACAGTACGTTGAAACCTACGAGAGTGAATTCATTTTACCATTAGTAAATCGTTGTAAACATGGATCAAGATTTCA
>NW_017256062.1:0-73063 GCF_001594055.1 Mycetomoellerius zeteki
TATTATTCGCTTCTAATATCTTGCGTAGTAATGTATGCCCTTTAAAATATTGTTTTCTATATTTATTCACTAAATGAATCTGATAGATTGATTAAAATATTCTGATAGTATTAAATAATAAATGTTAATTATAATATTGTTATATTTACTCCATAAAAAATTAAAACTTTTATGATTCAATTTTACTATAATACATAAACAATAATTTATTCCTCTCTTGAAAATCATGTGCGTTTAATCTTCAAGAAATGTTTTCTCTCTATCAAAAATGAGTTGATGATTACTCACCATTTCTACCGACACCGTTGACTACCCAATCTGGTGCTTGCAGATTCGCAGGTTTGGCTGTCCTGACTACGATGTGTTGCATGTCCCTCCAAGTAAGATCTCTGTTTGCTTCTAAAGCAAGGGCGCAAATGCCGGCCGCTAACGGCGCCGATGCGGAGGTGCCGGTGTGGCTACTGGTACAGTGATGATGTAGATCCGTAGTGACGACTTGCTTCTCTCCGGTAGAACCCGAGCTGTATGTGGTGGCGAGAGTGGACGAGCATGCCTCGCTGTACCAGGGCACAAGGCCGTTCTCTGTCGCACTACTGATCGACAGCGTCCAGATACTATTGGTATAGCCGTCACAATTGCAGTTATCATGGTCTCGGCCGCCGTTCCCGGACGCCCACACGAAGATCGAACCTTTACCGTTGCGACCCTGACGATATTGGAGTAAAGTTCTTTTAATGCATTTAATGAAAGAAGCTACTATATGTGTGTGTGTATTGGATTATGTATATAATAATTCAGTTTCTTAAAATATTTAAAGCAATCGTATATAGAAATATTTAAAAGACTATTATAACGCGCTTAAGCAAATTAAATTCGGGCGGCCGCAAAACTAAAACGGCGAGATTTAACAAGTATTTGTGCTTTAAACTAGAGTTCCAATTTTAAAGAACAGAGCAACGTTTATAAAATGTATAAGAATGGTCATATCTCTCTCTCTTTCTCTCTGTTTTAAAATCGCTTAAGATTACTTTAGTTCTCGTACTGTTATAAAAATCAAGCAACGCTTGGATGAGTGACCGTTTGGAGAAACAGTCGTAAAGTCGAATTTCTTTCCTTAAATATACTTATTATTTTGTCACGTGTATTTAGGAATGTGATACTATAAATTAACAAAATTTATTTTCGCAGTAAAACTGGATTAATTATATATAAAAAATATTTTACTAGGGTAAAAAAAATGTTTTTAAAATGATTTTATATAGTGGTTTTAATTAATCATCATTTTTAACGTTTCCTATATGGATACTTCTAACTGTTACTCAACGTTATGGAAAAACGGTTTTTCAACAGTTTCTCAACGCTTTTGTTCTACTTGGGATCTGGATTTACTACTTCGGATGATACTCTAGACGCGGTTGACTTTTTACTGGTACTTGGCTTTAAGATGTTCAAAACGCTTAAGGCGCTTTAGAAGTTTAAGACACTTTGCATGTTAAAGCTGCTTTCTGTGCGCTCGTAGACACACAATAGTAGATGATTCGGAGTGAAACCATTGTTGGGAAGTCGATGAGTGTTTAGCGTTAATGGTCTTCGTAAGGTCGAGGCTGAATTGTGTGTCTTAAGCTCTCATAACGAGGAACGTTCCTACATTTTGTATGCAGCCCCATTCAAAGATTAAAAGGATAATTTTGGCAATTGAGTTTCTAATCTTTGGTAAGTCGCATGCAAAAGGATGATTGATTCATATAATGCGTGCCTGGTTACTTGGAATAGATTCTAAGAATTTTTCAAGAAATTAATTTCAAGTTAATCACTATTGCGGACAATTGCAGTAGACTCTGCAGTTTAAATATTGATTTGCTATCTTATTATACATATATGCAGATTTTATCATCACGTTAAATCACGTTTAAATCATGAATCTTTCTTTTATAAATACTTCAGAATTTGAGTGATACTTTTTGCGGTATATACCGTGAGGTATATTGCCTAGTTTTATAGATACAATTCTTTATCAAACCTGTAGGTCCAGCTATCGTGATAAGACCAGTCGTCCGATACTAAAGTACACTAGGCGTGACCACGAACTCTGAACTCTCTTTGAGGTTCGACGTTAACTAATTCAGCAATATAGTGTTCGAGCCTTTGATCAGTAAAGCTATTTGATCGTAAAGTGATAAGGTATCCGCCTGACTGTATCAGACAGCTAAATTCGATCTGTATAACAATTGTTAACTGATTATATTGAAATGTCGATTTATAATTGTATATTGAAATTATTATTATTATATAATTCCATTTATACCAATTTAATATTCTAAACTTCTAAATGCAGGTTATGATAAAAAAATTAAGACAAAGTATAAATTATAAATGCTATAAAAATATCTCATTCTCTATTCGATCTTTTCGCTAAAAAAAATTGTTCCGATTCAACATAAATAAAATTGCAAACATAAAAAAATCAAAATATATATAAGTTAATTTAATGATAACTCACATGCACATATCTCACGCAATTCCATTGGACATGCACGAATTCTATAGTTACACTTCTGTCTACTATAAAGGATGAGATTATCGAATTTGATAACAGGCCTCAAGGAGAACTCCGAGCGTCCATATCTACCTTTGTCAAATATAAGGTAGTGTATATGTAATATGATACAAAGAGAATTGTCGGTTAGATATATACAACGATATGCAAAGCCAAATAGTTGTTGGAACAACGAAATGGCTTGGAATATTAGTATTATATCTATTTTGGTTGATATGAAGTAAATTTATTACATCTTTTAAAATAGAATATTATTTAGAGATATAAAAATACTGTTATAAAAATATTATGTTAATTATACTATATTACACGAATTTCCAATCATATTATATCTTATAATATGTTATATCTAATACGTTAAGATATCAAATTACAATATATCAAATTACAATACAAAATATAATTATTATATATAAAATTATAATTATATAAAATTATAATTTTATTTTTAATTTGCGGGTAATATGCTTTTTATACCAATTTCAAAAATTTACTTAATATTATTGCTTAATTATCGTTTTTAAGCGATAGAATTATATAATAATTCCTTACTTGTTCAACGAGATTTTTCGCTTGCTTTTCACTTTTCACAATTTTTATCATAATTTACTTTATAATATATAAATAGAAATTTATACATGGCGATTTATATACATATATTGCCTGGATTATTACGCGCATTCTTATTATGAGTTTCGACGGAAATGCACCTGTGATGTATAGGACCTACTATTTCTTGCGCAACGTATATGTTTCACTCGATAATTATCATATATTTTAACGAACTTTGTATCGATCTTACTGATATTTACATACGATTTATATAGTTACGCCGCTGGGGCAGTGAGTTTAAAATACGTGTTAGAGCAGCTCAAGCCGGTCGCTTAAAAGCACTCAATTAGAAACTTTCTGAGGGCTGACCTCTCAAGCAAGTCTATTAAACCAGGTCTAACTGAAGGAGTTCTTCCCGTTCCCGCTAATCGAATTACATCTGTCATCATTCCGTCGACAATTTCGTCGATGATTGCGATATCGAAGAAAGTCAATCATTGATTACGGACCTTGATTAATTGTAGTGTGTATACATAACAATCCGAAAACATTAATAACACATTATACCTTTCAATACTTTCATAACTTCAAACAGTCAATATTTTAATGCTAAAAGATGCCAGTACATTAGCAGAGCGCTTTTAATGAGTCATAACTATTTGTATAATTTGTATAATTTTTATGATATTTAAAGAAGTCAGCACGTTTTTTTATTTCCAAATAAGTTTCGCGGGAAGTATAATCTCGATTATGAAAAGATTAAAAAGAAATACAAAATTCTTGATAATGATTAATAATCGAGCAAACAAGTAGATGTTTGAATAATGGTAATTTAATTATAATTAATACATAAATATAAACGTTTCAACTACAGAGTCTTCTTCAGTAGAATATAAATACAAATAAAAATAAAATGAAAATATTAAATTCTACAGTCTAACTATCGATGTGAGGTGACAATAATTATTCTCTAAAATTATATTATCATCTTTTTCAAAGATTATTACATAAGTCGAGATAGTTTTGCCACACCATGTCCAAACGAATAGATAACAACCAAAATATTTAAAACTAAATCCCCGTTTAACAGCGAGAATCATATTAGTTCTATGTGTATAATATGAGTCAAGATATAAAATTATTGTAACATAGCGTAATGCAAATTGATCGATCAAACAATAGTGTCCAGTATTAAAATCTTGTAATAACCAGCTCGAGAGTGACTCGAATTAAAAAGGAACTTTAATATTTGAAATTATTGATTATAATTATATCGTAAAATAAAACGTAAAATCGTGAATCAAGTTGATAATAGAAATGGGCTGTACGGAAGAAGTTTCTTGCCAGCATCTGATGGCTCCGTTTTAATGTTAGGTATCTGCGCTTTAATGATCGTTACTTGAAGTAGGGGCTCTCTCAATACTAAAGTTCGCCATCGCGATAAAGGAACACGCTGCAAACGCGATCGAAGAGCCGAGGCGTATACATCGAGATGACAATGGCCATTGTCGCTACTGAAACTCGGAAGATTTCAGGGAATGCTTCTGCGTGATACATTTGTGCGAATTTCATTTCATCCCGGGACGTTGTTCGGACGTTATTTTGAACATACGAACCGCATTAATGATGGACGCATTAATGTGCGAATTTTGCTTTCAAAAAGGAGATTCGAAGTAGATAAAATATCATGTCTATTGCATGTACGCAATAATATTTCAAAAAATTGATAAAAATAATCAATCTTAAAAATAAGAAAATTCAATTTGAACCGGTTCCTCAGTTTTTATGAACATAGATTGTCTCTGAATCTTCAATCACAAAATGGAAAGTGAAGACAATCTTCGTGTAAATATTTGAAAAGATATTACGTTTTCGACACCCTATTATTAAAAAGTTGTTTAAGAAAAGATGTATATAAAAAATATATATAAAATACACACATCGTTAAGAAGAATACGCAATTATAATACTAAACATTACAATATTAATTTAAACTATTCGATGTGTAATTATATTATAAATCGAAAAATGAATGTCTAAATTTTCTCTATGCTTATTGAGTGAGAAATCTGTAATAGTTACAGCATTTAAAGCAACTTCTTGTCTATTTAGTTCTACAAAGAAAAGCATTAGTAAGTTAAATGTACTTCTTTAGCGCAAGATGTAAGAAATCAGGAAGGCGATAATTGAACTTGAAGTTTGTCAACTTTAATCAGGATAGCTATTAAATTCCCTTTTCATTCTCAAATAAAAATTGAGATTGACGAGATTAATTACAAATGAAATTCCAATCCGTAGGAAAATCGGAAAGTAACGATTTTCAATTTACTACGAACAACTTCTCGTATCAATATTTCAGTACTACAACGTTATATTAAATAATTTATCAATTGGTATTATTGTCACAAATATTCTATTCTTCTAAGAATTTTCTATATCTATAAGAATCTTTAATTACAATTTTCAATTTTTCATTAAAATAAATATCAATTATCTGAACAATAACAAGAGTTTCTGTATAGCTGGGATATTTTATTTGAATGCTGTATAGTTAATGTTCTTTATGCAACATATTAACAAAGCATAAGCGTTGTAATGCGAAGCTTTAAAATCCTCTGCTTGACACTTGAAAGTAAGGAAGTGTCTTAAAGCAAACTAGAAGCTTCCATGTCGTACGGAGGTACCTTGCAGCTAATTGCATTTATCTTGTCATAGCGCGGGAAATTATAGCGAAGAAAATTGCAGTTCTAAGTGGATTACGTTGCTACGTCGAAGTCTGAAGCTTCAGGACATGCGACATACTTCCTTTCAACTTATTCGTAACATAATAATGAAAAAGATATGACAATTAAGATTATTATTATTACTAATATCCTTGATAAATAATCTCTCGATTAGGCAAACGGAATTTATACATATAATATTTACGAAGAAAGCTGCTGTTGAAAAGCTATACAAATTACAAAGTATCTCGATCTTAAAATAATTTTCTGGATAAATCTATTTTTCTAGCAGAAAATATTGTCGTCCCAGCTACCAAAACTAAATTAAAAATAAATATAAACGTAAATCGTTTTATCCGGCTTTTGTATTTTTATTTTAGAATTTAAGAATGCCGAAAATAAATATAATTGTATTAAAGTAATAAATTTGAGAAATCTTAGAATTTTTTTATGATTTACGTCTAAATAAAATTACAAGTTACATGCAAAGTATAAATAGTAATATAATTTTCTATAGCAAACACTTACTTTGGTAATTCCCTCGATGAAAGCTCTGGTGGCCAGTTCACCAGGACCGTCTACAGTCTTGCCATCGTCATCCGGTCCCCACGAGGCGCTATAAATATCGATGTGTTGAGGATTAAGGCTCAAAGATCTTGCTTCGACGGCATCTGTTACGTCGCCATCCAGCATTCGAACACCTGTTTAAAAAAATAATTATAAAAAGTTAACGACTAACGTTATATAGCATTATGATAGCATATATATTCGTAAATAATAGAATTTTCGCATGTTATATAAAAATGTTCTATACGGATCTTTAACGCTAGTTTTCTGAAAATATACACTGTTAAAATTTTCATGAAATTTAATATACTTTCAATTTACACAATTTGAACTTAATTTCATAACATTACATTAAATTTAATGTATTTATAACTGAAAAGTATGTTTGTGTACATGTACATGAAATTTAATGTATTTTTCATGAAAATTTATGAAATTTAATGTACACGTTCATTATATTTAAGTAACGACTGTAACTTAATTTTCAGTTAAATCATTCATTACTTTTAATTTCGTTCATAACCACGAGCTTCATTTACATGTAAAGGAAGCTCGTGGTCACATTTCTAACAGTATATTCAGATACAATATATACAATACATATACATGTATACATAAGGAATTTTCAAACTGTTAAACAGCATAGATTCCTCGTTTGAGTTAATTATCCTACATAATTGCGATGGTACGTGGAATAGAGAATCCCAATTTACAAGGTCGAAATTGGGCACCGCGCACCGATTTGAATCAGTTCCGAATGTAATGCACGTAATAGGCTATTGCCAATCCCGATTCTAATTCGAAAATGATGCGACCTCGTGATATCAATTCTGCTTATTACAAATACGTGTTATTCACAGTAACGCGAGTTTCGGCACTGACTTCACTGCTGCTAATTGTAAACAGAACCTTAAATAGATTTAAGTGATTGCGGAATTAAACTATCATTTCCGACGATTTAATATATTTTAAATATTCTACCTCCCTTTTTTTCTTAAAAGTTTTTTAATACCTTATTTTTATCTTACACTCGAACTTTTGCGCAATAAGCTCTTATTAAAACAGCAATTAAAATTTTACATTACTCGCGTCTAATTCAAGATTAAGATAAGACACGGATTAAAATAAAAATTTTCATAGCTCATCAGAACTCTTAAATTATACATATAAAAAAGTTCTGAAAAATGTACGTAAAGTCTTTTTGATTCGTAAAATGCATCAAAATATTAAATAATTCTTTTCACAGAATATACTTACCACCTACGCCAGCTCCGAAAGCAACACCTACAGCGCAAAGAGAATTGTTGGCAGTGGCTGCGACCTCTCCAGCACACCTGGTGCCGTGTCGATTACTATCTACGAGATCGTACCTTGGCATGGGATCTTCATCGTGACTGTTGACGTCGTAACTAGCCTGAGGATCCTACAACAGAAACCGAGAATGGCATTAATTAAAATTCACACGTTTCATGAATTATGTTCACCTATTCCGCTTTCTAATAGTGAAGAACGAAGACTTGTGTAAATATACAAGTAGAATATTTACTCAATAAAAATATAATACGTGCACACCTAGTAGATAACCGTAGAACAAACAGAAAACATTTAGTGTATATCGTGAAACGATGTGCGAGACAAGTTTTAGCAAAAGTTTTAATAAAAAATTATATATGTTAAAAATTATTATAAGCGAAATAAATTTATTTTTTTATGCACAGTTGAAAAAATGTATTGAATTTAACATAAATCGCATGTCCTAAATGGTCCACCCAAATTTTTGAATTAATTTTACGCTAGATGAGTATGTTAGAAGGTAACACAAATATTATGTAAAAGAATAAATACAAAGAAAGATGACATCGACACAATTTGTAAACAAACCGTGGAACATATTTTTTTTTTTCAGAAAATTAACATTTATGATATGTTAAATTAACACATATTTCATTCATTTGTCTTAGAATTTACGTTTTAAAACACTTTATCTTTATGTTACTTATTCACTTACTCATAAATTGTGTTATTTTGACACTAAGAAACATTGAATATCAATTTCACAAAAAAATCTTTAAATAACATAATCACAATTATGTTAAATTAACACTCGAATATATTAAAAAATTCAACACAAACTGTTAATACAAACGTGAGTGGATCGTTTCCAACACAAATACACAAATTTTTTTACTATATGTAAAGAGATCTTTCAAATAGACAATATTTGTTACAGAGGTATTGCAATAATTAGACGTTATTGTCGTTAGAGCGAAGAAGTATTATGTTTAAATCCCTGATCACGCACATCCGGATATCTTCTTAATACCTTTTCATTTATGCATCATTTGCATAATGAGAAATACATGCGAAGGGATATAAGCTCGCATAATCAGAGCAACGCTCTAAGGCGCACCATTGCGCATCGCAGCGTGTGCCTATTGGCTGATTAATACGATTCACTTTCTACTACGTGCGCAGATGCCTCATTCAATGTAACCATCCGTGAATCAATAGCTATTCGGTATACGTGTACATGGGCTGGATAACCCCCTTCCAATATTCGCGTTCAAGAGCTGATATTCCCAGTGCATCCGTGATATGCCTTCGTCCGCCGTATTCTATTGTATGTTCCGTTAGAGCTTTTCCTCGCTTTTCTTTTTTTTTTCGTGTGTCAAACGTATTTACGCATCGAACATTCATCCATTAAACAATATTAAGCAGATATTAAGCGCTTGCAATTTTACTTATTCGCGTAAATTTAATCAAATAGAAAGCTACTTCACAAGATTACCGGAACTGTCACAAGAAATTACAAAACGCAATTTATTTGAACATGACTGCTTCTTCAGTTCGTAATATTTTAAACGTAAGTTAAATGCAGAACTTTTTAATATTACAAATGTGTTTGCTTTATAATCACGCTAGAAAACATTTTCTTAAAAATCTGATTGGTAAATTTTTGAAAAAAAAAATAGTAAAATACTCAAATATACTCACATAATTTTTGAAAAGATCGGGATGATCTTTCTCTAATCCATCGTCAAGAATTGTGACCACGACGCCATTTCCAGTAATTCCCTCAGCCCAAGCACCTTGCACGTTCATGTCTAACCCTTTTCCCCTATTCTGAAAAGAAAAATTATCCAATACTTTCGACGTACTACTTCCGGTCGTGAGTCTTCATTTACGATATAAACGTGGAAACCCTTTATAACGATATCGATTGAATTCATTTTGCAGTTTCTTTAATTTCTTCATTGTACTGTTTACTTATTTAATTTATAATGTATTTATTATAACACTTTACGCTTTCAAAAAAGTTTCATAAAACGTTAATGCACCTTTTACATTTATCGATAATATGGAAAGTATACAATTATTGCTAAATTAAATGTAAACTTGGAAACGTTTTTACAAGTTTGTAATATATTTCTGATAAATATAATTGTACCTTTTTGTTATTAAAAAGTATAAATTACTTATCTACTAAATTTTCTATTTAAATATTATATTATATTTTTGTCTTTGATACTTTGGCTGCATAAAATTATGTGTTTATTTATCGGTGCAACCGATAAATAATCTTGTCGCACACAATATTCTGTTGTATTATATCGCACCGATAAATAAACACACATTATTTGCTGTTGATTAAAATTGCTTACCAAATACCACATCTGAGGCCACCTCTCATCGTTTAGCATGGTTAGTATATTGGACGGACGTTTGATTATAAGATCCCTTTTAGTACGCGATTTTGCCCGCTGTTGCTCCGCTCGACGTACTCTGAAGTCATTCATTAGCCTTTGGTGCATTTCGAGATGTGGTTCCGTCGACCTCTTCGCCACGGATCGATGCTCCATGTGGAACCAATCATCATTTATCTGTAACAATGTTAATAGTTCCGTATGAGTATCGTAAAATGTCACTGTGGTTTTCGTTATTTCAAGTCCGTTAGAGAAAACGACCGACTTAGACTGCTCATTGACGTTCAATTAGAAGTTAACAATCGTGAACATTACAAGCAGCGATCGTCCTTTCGCTGTTTTACTGTATCCTTTAATCGCATGTAATTTCAATGACGGAGAAAAACAAGTGCAGGTTACCGTACTTCTAAATAGGTAACAATTTTGAAGTCACTGAAGCGATGTAACATCCGCTGCTTGTATGTATTAAGAACTCATTAAATGAATGTGGAAAGAAAAATTAATTGTGTGTGTAAACGTATATAAATATATAAGTACCCTAATAGCAAAATGTCAGCAATTTGGGGCCAAATTGGCAGCAAACTCCATTAGATTTTGACTACAAAACCATAGCCATCTGTGTCCGCATTTGAATAGGATTTGTCGACAAAGCCTGTTGACAGGCTATGCCAGCAGATTGGTGGCAGAAACCGAACAAGTCTGCTTGAATCAAGTTCTGCTCTCAATCTACTTTCAATCTGCCGTAAGATTATGCAAGCCTTTGCTTGGTTTCTGCTACCAATATGCTGGCATAACATGTCTAGCAGGCTTTGTTATATTTCTGACAGCAATTTGCTGACAATGTCAGATAATACAAATTCTGTATACAATTTGGTGTCTTTTTGCAATCAAAAATTGGTAGCAGGCTCTGTTCAAAATCTGTCTCCGCAGGCTTTGCTATCAGGGTGTAAAATGTATAAATCGAATTTACCAAATTCGAAAAAAATGTACATCATGTACAATTATATAAGACGATTACATACATATTATATTACAAATTTTAATCTCAACTGTCTCTCTCTCCCTTTCATCTTTTTTTCTTATTGTTAAGTTACGTTATGAAAATTAATTAATAATTAATTAACGCATAAAATTTTTACAGCGTTAATATTCTATGAAATTTCTATTGAAAAATTAAGAGAACATGAAATGGAAGATGCAAAATCTTCAATCTACCACGACTTCCAATTAATTATTGGAATTGGATTAACGCAAACTCATGCGTTTTTATTTTTTCCTATTATTTCCGATGTAGACAAGATAAATGCTCACTAAATCCCGAGTCGCGTTTATTAGGGCTACGAGATATATCATTTCCCGACAGAAATGAAAATGTATACCGGCCATAAAACAAGGGCGTTTGATGCGCAAGTTTGTTCCACCGAGTGCAAAAATAAGGGTGTACGATGAGAGGGTGAGATAATGATAAACGTGAAAAGTTAGAGACCAGCTGCTGCGAACAGACTTCTTTTGCAGCCGTCTCAAGCCACGCGAGCTGCATTTTTTCATTTCCGCATGTCCTTTTCCTACACCTTTATAATGTCACCTTTGTATGTCTCGTGCATATATTTCGCTTAAAAATTCGCTGTTATTACGTATTATTTCCTATTAATATAAATAAAAAGCAAATTAAATTGGCATTCTAAACGTTCTTTGTCGCAGAAATCACTGTCATTGCAAAAAATCTATCATTTTAGTGGAATTAAATAATTGTTTAAAGATAACTATAAAAATAATTATATTAGTTGCGCAAAGCACTACTTTTTGTATATAATTTACTGATAACTAAGCTGTAGCAAAATTTTTATTTTTATTAAAATAATGTTACTAATGTGCTGTTTCTTTATTTCGCACTTATTACGTATTCCCTTTTATTTTCGACACGCGTTAAAGTTTGTACATATTGAAAGAATAAATGTAAATTTTGAAAATTCTTAAAATAAATATTGACTCAATCTGTCAACTGACTTTCAAATATTCTACATCGGAAAGTAGTTTCCAAAAGTTCAGCGATGCTTTTTGCAAGGTTGTTTTCTTAGGTACTGATCACGAATCAAACTGCTTTCGTTCATTTTCGTCGGATAACTCTTCGTTTCGGCAATCGGCAACTTGGATGAACAATTATGCGAGCACGAGCTTTTCAATTGTAACAAAAATTCGCCTTCGTCTGCAACGAACTTTAACAGTTTCGACCGCATTTTTTCGCCACGCGGTTGTATCAGTTCGACGATCCGCGGAAGACAAGGATCGAGGCTATTTCTTTTCTGGAAAATCTTCAAGCGAACCTTGTACCTCTGTTGTGTCCATCCGTTACTCGGTACCCGCGACTTGAATCTCTTCTTTCTTCTTGTAGTTTCTCGGCGCGATTCTGATGTCTTTATCTTCTTATAGTCGGACAAAAAAGCTCCTTGCTCTTGTCGGACACTAACGTCAACAGGTGGCTCGCGTTTAATGCCGATACCCCACATTTCCTTAACGTTAGGACATTTACTCAATCGATACTTGAAACTCGCCATGTTGGGGTTACAATCGCTGACGTCCGGCATGACAAATTTTTTTTTCAGGTTTCTCAACGCAACAACGACCGTCCCTCGTCAGCGTTGGAAAGTACTGAATTTTAGATTCCATTATTCTGTTAGGCACAGGAATTGTCAAAGAAGCAGCGCATTTATCTTCGAAAGAGATCGTGCTACGTTTTTTTGATACATTCTTCTGCAAGTGCGGTGCCTTGGCATCTGTTCCATCGCACACATTTCCTTTCGGGCTCCCGCTGAAAGTCTCATGAATATTCTGCGAAGGTGACACAGTGTCTTTCGCACGGGATTTCCGCGGTCTCTTGTCAGGGATGAAGATCATTGGTGAGGCTTTAACAGGGGATGAACGGGTCGTCTTTTTCAAGCAATTGTCACAGTAAGACAGTGGATTTTCATTCCAATGTGGATATCTTGGCGGTGGAGGATCGGGTTTTCTGTAATACTCGTATGGATCTAATGTAGGATATTCCTTTGGTATTTTATGTTTAATAGGAGAAGCTTTCTTCTCATTCGATGTAATTTTTTTAAAAGACAAAGTCTCTGATTCAGAATATAGGATAAGATGCAGTTTGCTTCGATTTGTCTTTGCAATTATCTCGTGACGATCGAAAATGTATCGGTTCTTTCCGGTTGTACGAATAAATACACAACTTCGGCTTGCATTTATAATAAATCTTTCTTTCCGTTGCTGGTTTTCCGCAAATCCATTTCTCAGACGTTATTCGAGTCGCTGGTTTTGATGTATAAGACTTGTGTTTCAGTGACTCGCACGCTTGCCGATTGTTGCATGGTACAGATTTGTCCGAATAATTCGAGGAATTGGATTCAATCGACTGGTAACATTCGTCATGATTCAATAAGTCGCTGCGAATCTTTTGATAATTTTCTGTCGATATCTGGTAACCATCGCTACGCCATTCGTGCGGTTTTTCACAGGATTCCGCAGACTGCTGATGATCCTCGATACATTCGTGGCGTTGTTTCGAGTCATCCTTTTCGCTGGACTGCGTACTCTTTCTTCGTTTAAATCGTGCAATTATGTCTTCGTTATTACGTTGCAGAAGTAACAAATCATTAGCTGTAGAATTATTTCCTCCTATAAAGTTTCGATATGAAATCATGCGATTTGGAACAGTTTGTAACACCAGTAATCTCTGTAGAATTCTCAGGGACTCGCTTAATGCGTGTGTCATTCGCGATTTCTCATGCGACAAAAATGTCATGATTCTAAACAAAATATTCATTTCACAAATCTTGCTCTATCGAGGCGAATGAGGTTCTTCTTTGATAAAATTTTCTGACAGCCTTCTTGGTTTCGTCAATACTGTTTCGTGAATGTGGTACTGCAATCGTCTTTGCGAACACCTGGATGAGAAGATGTATTATTTATGCAAGAAACATAAAATCTTCGAAGTGTATTTGTAATATTGAATTTGCTGTCTCTTCGAAAGCTTACTCATCAATAAACACAAGCCGGGCTTCTTAATAAATATAAGACGATTGACTGCAGAGTACTATCTCCGTATAAAATGTACGAGTTAAATCTTTATGGTTCTTAACACACATTTTGCTCGGATGTTGAGACATCCAACGTGACTTTATCTTCCGCCAGAAAGCTCCCAACATCTTTCACTAGAAGCTTCAGAGTAGAATTTCTGTAGTTGGACTTTGATCTTGTTACTTTCCTCTTGTTGCTTTCCTGCCGTCAATTTTTCGCTTATTAAGGTGGAAGTAACATTTTAGAAATGTCAAAATATTATCAGGTAAAATAAAACTATGGTTGCGTCAACCATTTGATGTAGTTAATAAAAAAAGTCGTGCAAAAATGACATGTAGACTTGCGATCCAAAAAGAATATATTTAAATTTATTTTAATTTCGAAAACTGTTGTTTACTGGAAATTTTGACGCAACACGTATGAAACGTGTGCGATTTGCTGAGTAAAAGTTAAATGAACGATTGAAGTACGCGATAAGAGGAACTCGATCGATATTACAATGTTCATACGTGTTAAATTTACAACGTGATACATATGCATGTATATTCTATTTACAATAGAATTACAATATAAATATCACAATCCATCACTCCTATCGTTTCATTTCGACGCCCAAACTAATTTCCAGTCCCTCGTAACTTCGCCGTGCCATCCGCCGGCCGGAGACCGTCCATTGAACATCGGTCCTAATTGCCACCAAAATTTGGAGAACTCTAGAATCGCAGGCGAGGTCGTGTGAATTCCATTTCGAACTTTCTATTCGCGACGCTGCTACCGTGGTTTAGAATCCGCGACTAAATTGCTTTAGCAACGCGTTTCGGGTTCATCTTCGATATGTGTCGTCGCACATACGCTATGTCCCAATTCAATCGATCAGATTCATTACGAGTGGCTCAGTCGCCGGATTATCTGATTTGAGAACTCGTACAAGGATATTGATTGGAGAATCCCGGTCGGAAACTCAAGGAATAACGTTGTCATTAGTTTACGTTCACGCAAACTTTCGTGGTTGTGCCAATTTCATACATGGATCTTCGACACTACATATACAGGCAATAATTTTTATTTAATCTGTTTATAATTTTTGATTATAAGCTGTTTGTACATAAAATATATTGGACGGACTTTTTGTAAAATAAAATCGCGCAGCAGTTCTTAAAATACATATTTTGAATGAAAAATATTTTTTGAAATTTCATTACTGTGAAAATATCTATAAATAACAAACTATTAATTTTTTACACCTAAATGTGTAGCAGATTATACTATGTGCTTTTTTTAATGAAAATTGCAGAGAAAATCATTATTGTGAAAACAAGATGATTCTGTGAAGATAGAAATTGAATAAAATTTTATAAATATAATAAACTATTTATAAAAAATATACACTGAAAAAAATTTATTAAATCTTAATACATATTTCTTTGAATAGTACAAAGTATTTACTTATAGTAAAATAATTTACTTATAATAAATATTTTTACACAATAAAAAACTGACGCTTAAAATCAAATTAATGGTTTTTGTATCAAATATGTATGTTCACATTTAGTAAATTTATTTAGAACTATTCAAACAAATATTTATTAAAATTTATCTTTTAGTATATAAAAAGTCGTAATTATTAAATTTATTCTTTCTACAGGATGTTCTAAAATTGATAATAAATATTTTAAAGATAGATATTTTTAACATTTTGAGACAAAAAGTTTAATACGAAAATGTCGAGGCTGCACAGTAAAAAACATTTTGTATTTATGTTAAAACGAATCTTTGTTAAAATTTTTGTGTTGAATTTTTAACATATCTGAGTTTTAATTTAGCATAATATGATTGTGTTAATTGAATATTTTGTTTTAAATTAAAATTTAACATTTCTCAGTGTTAAAATAACACAATTTATAGGTAAGTAAATAAATAACAAAATTAATGTAGTTTAAAACATAAATTTTTAAAACATAAATTCTAAGAATAACATGAGTATGTTGATTTAATATTATATATTATAAATTAATATAAATTATTTAATTTTATTTAATTTTATTTTATTGAATTATTTAATTTTATTTAATTTAAGTTAATTTTACTGAAGAAATATGTTCTGTACAACTAGTTACATATTTTATATGTAAGAAGGTACATATATTTTGTGTTATTTTCTCTTTGTAACAACAAATATGTATTAAATCTATATATTGCATATGTTAAACAACGCAGAGGCATCGCCTAAACTGAAAATGTAAAAATAGTATCTAATTTCAGTTAAATTTAACAATATAAATGTGTCAATTTAACATAAAATTTGTTTTTAAATTGTATCAAAGTATTACGCTTCGTTAATTTTTTACATAATATTTGTGTTACTTTCTAACATATTCATCTTATGTTAAATTAACACAAAAATTCGGGTGAACCGTTTGGGACATGTGAAATGTGTTAAATTTAACACAAAATTTTTTACTGTGTATGATAGATTTCAAATGAGAAAAGTTTCAAAATTACAAATGACGAGATTAGAATTTCGTACGCTCAGAGACGACAAAATGATATGTGTGTGTTTGTGTGAAGATTTTATTATTATCAAATGCATGAAGTTCGAGGAAACATTTTTACACTGAGGAAACACCTTCATCTTGCTATCTCTGAGCGCGCGAAATTCTAGCTCCGTCTTCATAATTTTAAAACTCTTCCCATTAAAGGGTGCTCTTCAATTACTTAACACATCTTAACACAAACGTATAGAAGAATGCACAAAGTATAGCATTGTGCACAATTCATTTGGAACAGACTGTGTACGTTGTGCATGGTTTCAATCCATTTCGGATAGAGTTAGATTAACTGTAGTTTTTTCCGCCTGTATTGAATAAAAGAAAGCAAAAGCTGGCTACTCAACGTACTCCAACCTTATTTATAGCCACCGCGGTAGTAACATGTATAATTGTTACTGGAAAACAGAAGTTTACATAGCCGACTAGTAGTCCTCGGACTGACAATGAGTACGGATGTGTAATGGTGTGTCGACAATTACGGCAATTGTGACGCAACTTGTGTCGCCGTATGCACGAAAGTGTCTATGTAGTGATTTTACAATTGAAAAGCTAGCATAGCCTCAATATTTTTGTATTAGACTTTTTGTCTTAAAATATTACAAAGAATCTGTCTCTATAAAAAAAAAGTATAAATATTTTATATTATGATAAAAATATCTTATTACGATAAATCGTCAGTTTTGGGACACCTTGTAAAGAAAAGGATTTGATTCTAGAAATCACTATTGATTACTTATACTATTAGAGCTCTCGAGCTTTATCGCTAACAGCTAAATACGCAGCTCCAATTTCTTAAACTTTCATCCCGATCGCGTGCATTAGGGATTTGCAAATTGAATCTGGCATTGGGATATCGCCAAGTTTCAGATTCGTGTCGCCGCGTACGCAGGATAATCGATCACACAATGCCGGTGGTTTCGCATCGAATCTGATTCATTAGGTGCAGCTCTCGGGCAGTGGCGGGCTCATCCGATTTATCGGACGGCGCGAAAGCGTTGATTGGCGGACGCCGGATTGTGGACCGCAGAAATTGTGAGTGCTCTCGGCGAAGGGATAATGTCATAGTGATGGCCCGGCGGCACGAGAATGCGCGGGCAGTACCGTAATTCCATAGAGTGCATCTCCAGCACGGCGAATTGACGTGCAATCAAATCGCGGATGCACAAAGAGGACGCACTGCGGTAACAGAACGTCGTGTAGGAGATTCGCGAAGTTTTTCTCACAAGCTCTACTGCGTCATCATACATATTCATTTTGATGTCCGAAACGATTCCTTTGAGCCTTGAGATCTACTTTCTATCTACAAAACAAAGAAAGAAATGTTTCCGAAGAAGAAACGTACCGGATTGGAGATTACTAATCCATTTTTATGCAATTTCTCCGGAAAAACTTCGATTTTTTTACCGTAAATAAAGGAAAAATTACTCTCGTTGTTAAGAAACAAGATCGTGAAATCAGACTTTAAACTTCCCTATTCACTTTTACAAAAATATTCGTTTTGAAACTTTTTTTCATAATTTCTATATTTACATTTATAATTTCACATTCATCATTAACGAAGGAACATATATGACATCAGTCTTTCGATCAAGACGTTACATAACGCTATGCTTCATTATTCATTTGCATGTCGTATTTCAAGCTGAACATCATCTTAATGGCCCTTCATGCTGTATCGAGCATATCGCGTATCACGACCAACTTCGGGCGCTCGTGCGTGAAAAGTATCACTAGTATCAGCGTTTAAACGTGCAACCTGCACCGTTCGTCGATTTCCTTCGCCCGTCCTCTAAATAGTTTAACAGAGGTGTCTCGTTTCTGTTTGCGTGAGTGTGTCATCCTTTCCTCGTTTTACGTTCGTCCCACAAACTGGAGAACGGTTTCCGATAATGCTGATCCAGTACGCATACATCAAGCCAAGGTCGCAATTCGGTAAGCAATGTTTCTTCGGAGAGACCGACTCGATCGTTCAGGAGAACATCCTACCGGATCCGAAACTCATGCGAAACTACATCTACATGAGCCATTGCCACCGTGGTGTACAGATGTCCAAGCAATTTGCTCTTCACGAGGTAAATTATTGTCTTGATTATTATACAATAGAAAAGGGGAACAGTATTTTTAATCCCTCAGATTCCTTAAAATTAAACAATTATAATTTAAACTAATGAAAATAGAGCACAGAAATTAGAGCGCAATTAATCTTTTAAATAATTTTAATATTTAACTATTGTAAAGTTCATCAAATGTCGTTTCGACTCGATTTGGAATCGTCTTCAGCGAAACATTATTCTTCAGAAACTAAATTATTGTAGGTTTAAAAGGAATCGCGAAGTTTCAGCGAGAAGTTTCAATTTCTTGTTTATTAGTATGAATCTTAATTATTAATTATTATTTATCTCAACTTTTAGTCATTATTAGTCTTTATTCTTATATAATTATTAGTTTTCATATAATTTTCTTTCTAATAAAAAAAATATAAACAAATTATGTAATAAAGAAAATAAAAGCTGATTCTAAAAAAATGTTAGAATATCGTGTGTGTGTGTGTGTGTGTGTGTGTGTGTGTGTGTGTGTGTGTGTGTAGATAGGATTTTCTTTAAGAATATTGAAAGCTTTTGACAAGTGTATATTAGAGGGATTATTAGATTAAGATCTAAATAGCATTAATTATTCTATTATTATGTTAACATGATGTTGCATGCTTCCAAGATGTATCATCAGCAGCTGCAAAATGATTATCCATAAATTAAGCACCGGTTAAACGCTAATGAGTTTCTATATTCGAGACTTTGTATATCATAGGATTTAAGGGAAAGCTGGGATTATGAAAATAGCTCTGCTGAGTCATCGTCGAACGAACTAATTCTGCAGCGAGTTTAGCGTTTGCGGCATTTAATTTCCAAGAATTAATAAGTGCGTCGGACATGTAAATACGCCGACCGACAGCTCCCTAATATTTTGTTTACATTTCAAAGGATCAGAGCTATGTCAGTTTAAATTAAATATCGCATGCGATTCTGAAAAATATGCAAAATTTACTACGAAAATCCAGGTTTTCAATCCGGGAGAGCGTGAAATAAAACTCGCGGAAAGTTTTAATTCAAACATAATATTGCTTCACGGTGTATCTCGCATCAGTTTACGTTATAAACCATATATTTTTCGCAATGAAAAAATTAAATTTAACAGATTTAATTGTATAAAAATACAAAAAATCAATATTTGTGAACATGCTTTTGACGACACGTGCCATAAATGTGGGATAAAATAATGCCTCATAAATTGTTTATGCATTCAATTCCATAACAAATAAGAATTTGCGTATACAGAACGGGTAAGCTATGCTATACTGAAAAAATATACATTGCAGTGTAAAACATACAGCGAAAACAGACGATTGTGCGTTTCCACTTTAAGTGAACCACTTTAACGCCGTGACGCATTTCTCAAGAGTGCTCAAGTGTTAAGTATGGGGTGTTAGATTTTACATGTGCAATAAAAAAACGGTTAGAAATGGAGAAGCGAAACCGTTTATAACTGTATTATTGCGAACAGTTTACGTGATCTCTTTTTATTCTTACGTCAGATGCAAACCGCTAGTAAAGTAACAAAGGAGAGCGGGATGTTACACTTAGAGGGCGGTTGGCCTAAAGAGATAAACGTGAAGGACGACGAAACCGTGTTGAGATTTCGCCGGCGCGTAGTGAAGAACGAGTATTGGGCCCCAAAGATGAAGACCCTCACTGACGTGAGCCACTTTGAAATATATATGTTTTCAAATACACCCTTTAATCATTTAAAATGCATTATGTTAAAAATAATTTAGTTCTGTAAGATATTAATATTTGCTATTTAATTTTTTAATATAATCTTTGATTTTTATATTCTATATAAAATCAAGGATTCTATCGCAGTTTTAAGAACACAGTTAAAAACAGATAATCTAAGATGATTTAAAAAATATGTTGATACATGTATAAAATCTTGTTTAATTAGTAATCTTAATTAGATAAATATGTTTATTTTAAAGATTGCGTTCAAGAAGCTGCTATTAGCACTATTGCATCATTCTATCATTTTACGTTTAACGAACAGTAAAGATAGAATGATACAATAGCGCTGATAGCGCACGTACCAAACGCACCTAAAGAACCTCTAATGTAGAAAGCTCAATATAAGAGGATTAATTTGTTAAGAAGATCAATGTATTAACTTATTCGCTTAGCCTATGGAACGCTGTATACTGCAGAATAACGTCATCAACATTTATAAATACTACTTTGACGATATAGAACCGACTGCGCTCGTTCTTTCCTATGATATAAGGTATGTTGCATGTTTGTTAGTAAACTCTATAATATACTGGAACGTGCTTTCTTATACTAAACTATAGAAAATTGTGGAGAAAAGGAAAACAAACTTGTCTTTCTCATTTTTTCCTATTTATGGTAGTAAAATAACATCAGCCAAACAACAAATCTCTGACAAAGAAAACAGTACGATAACACTTTGCATCAAAATATCATTGTTTAGGAATTGGGACACCTCCACTTCTTGATGGCTCCAGTATTTTGTAGAGTTCACTGATTTTCGTCCCTATAAAGAGCCTCAGAGACGACTCAGTTATAACAGAAGAAAGGATTAAAATGTGTCGCCATTTTCAATTTACGTTTTTAAGCCGATGAGAATACTAATCTTTTTCCAATTGTTCATTTCCTTATTTCAACCTTCAAGTAGGTATATGAAATCTAAAAAGTACGTCAGATTACTTATTTTTTTCTAACCAACTGGCATACATTAAATTGTAAATCCTGCCATCCCCGATATCCGAGGAATATTCAAAGTCTCGCTTCAACGTGCCCGACGGAAGCTTCCACGGACGAGTTAAATCTCTCTCCGCAAATCGTGGTCACGTACGGAATTATCATACGACGCATATCTTCGTCGGGGACTAATGCTACTCGTGCGATATGTTCTTGTACAGACATAAAGGATAGGATCTCGTAAATCCGGAGACAAATTCTACGTATTAAAGTGCAAAGAAATATCGATAACCAAATATACGAGGAAATTTCTCCGATTAATATATTTATAATTTTTTGAAAATAAAATACATCTACAAATTTGTTGTTTCACTATACTGTTGTACATTTCGTATGATATCCGGTAACTTATTTATAAGACGAGAAATCCATAAATCGATGCGACATCTCGCTAGACGACGATGCTGTCATTGAGCAGCTCGCGGGGAAATTCTGTTATCTCGTCGGATTTTCATCTCTCGATGCTTGTTTAACACAAGTTGCAATTTTTCCCCGTCTTTTTCCTCGCGCATCGAAACACGTGTTGCGCCTCTCGGATGCCTCATACGATTCTTGCGCGAATTGATCCGCTTTTCTTCTGTATGTACACACCATAAGCTTCTAAATATCGCTGTCTCCGATATTGATACTCGAATTTACTGTTATTAATGACACCTCTACCTCTACGAAAAAATTTTGAAGACTTTTAGAAAAGCGACAGGATAAATTAAAAAAACTTTGTACAAAATAAAAGTTAAAAAATTGTTCTTCTTCTCTTTAGAATCAGAAAGCAACCACAAAAGAAACAAAAAGAAATAAAAATTCAAATTCGAATTTACGTTTCAACAAAGTCTTGCTCTATTTGTGTATTCTATCTATTCGATATTTTCACAGCAACAATATTGTGTTTTTATATCTGATAAATTCTCGAAATAAAGCCAATCACTTTGGTTGCGACAGAACGAGCTTGAAGCTCTTATTACGTCGTTTCGAACGTTAATGGTATCCACGTGTTTTCGTGCTTCCTAACGAAGAATCTACGGCTGTCGTTACAATTAATCGCTTCCCGAAGGGTATTACCAAGCAAATGAAACAAAAAGAACGCCGTCTGCAATGTGTAAAAGCAACGGCGTTATCGCGTCGTCGAGCGGATGATTTACGCGCCCGGGGATAGAAAAAAAGACAAAAGGAGGAAAACGAATTTCCATGAGTGCGATTTTGCACGGATTTTTACGGGAACTTTAATTTTCTTTTTTTCCAGAACCTCAAACATGTATGCCGATCCACAACCTATCGTAAGACCAATCAATCACCTGTCGTGGTCGCCCGGTGCACAGAATCGATTGGCTGCTGCCTACTCTTTTATGGAGTTCGAGAGGAAACTGTCTAATGTGAATCCTTCCTCTTACATATGGGACATCGGTATAAAATCTTTATGCTACCGCATAACAATACGTATTTTACCACTAATGGAACACTATCAGAAAATGCACGTATCTTTCGCGATATTTTTTTGCAAAGGAAATTTATTTAAAAATCTAATTTATTTTATAGAGATAATATTTGTATTATTGTCCAATATATGAAAAGATAATATATGATGGAAATGGGATCACAAATTCAGTTTTATAATTCAAAAGAAACATTGTTTATTGTTACTTCAATATGTACATTAATCTTAAAATTATTTTAAACTGCCAAATACATATGTTTGTTGTATTCCACGCGAGATATACCTTGTCCAGTATTTTTGAATTTTATTGAATTCTCCTGTACTAATGCAATATTCCGCGCAGAGATTTTTTTAGAATGTCGAATCTGACACGCTTTACAACGTATCAGAAGCATGTTTCATCATGTCGTCGTCAAACGCGACCTGTCACACGCTCGTTCTGGTTCCGGTCGCGGAAATCGATTGGTCGTTTCAAAGTCCTTCATAATATTTGAAATGCGTCTCACTGACATGAATCTTTATATCTACACCAGACGACCATACGCATGCGTGTTGTTTATGCGGAGTGTTTGTTATTGACAGAAACATATCACATGACAAAAACAACCACCTATAAAGCCGAATGAATTTGCAGTAACACGATTTTCTCACGAGTAGGATATATATAATATGGCAAAAAGTAAAATATTTTTTACAGCTAGTACAAATCCCAAATAAAAAATCTTATTAAAAAGTAAAAAGCAATAGAAAATAAAATTATTAATAATTAATAATAGAAATATTTTAGAAAATTTCATAGATACTAAAAGCATGATATTTGCGTTAATTATTTCATAACACGATGTTTCCTTTGTTCGAAAAGAATTAAGTTTTATCGTTACTGAAAGTATTAAAATATTGAAAAAATACTTTCAATTGTTTGCCAATTTTTAATAATGCTAAAAATTTCATCGATTATGTATTGCAAAGAAAAAAAACAAGTAAAATGTTTCTTTTCGTTTAAATAGATTTCGAAAAAAGAGAATTCTCTAATGGATGAGGTGGATTGATTTAATTATTTATTCATTTAATAGTATCAAATTTTCAAACAAAAGTTTTTAAAATAGGCAAAATGTAATTCTGTATTATCCAATGCAGAGAACCCAAACAAACCGGTGATATGCCTGAAATCATCATCACCATTATTAATCGTCGAGTTTAATCCACGCGATCCGTCGATGCTGATTAGCGGACTGATGTCTGGCCAAGTGTGCAACTGGGACATCCGAATTGGGGCTAGGCCAGTGCAAATGTCCCATCGTCAGTTCAGCCACAGGTATCTATCTATCTGCGAATGGGAAGTTCCTCGGGACTTGCACCTATCCGCCGAGATTATTGGCCAGAACTTGGACGTGCTTGACTTTGATGTATGACCTGTGGAATTGCAAATATCCTCCGAGAGAAACGCTGTAAAGCCGTGCAAACGGTAGTTTCTGATACCTGGATTAATGTAGTTCTTGGTAGATATAGCATCTATCGACGAGAATGTGTTAACACGATTAGAAACACGTGAACACTTGCGCATAAAATGTAAACCAAAAGCTGTTACGTAATTTTATTTGAGTTTACGTAATTGGAGTTTAGCCTCACCGGAGATTATTTTATGTGTATGTATTCTGAAATAATTTTAACAATTTTTCTGTTACTTCCGCTTCAAACAGTATCAATTACCAGATACTTTATTATTAAATGAATAATTATAACTTCCTCAATAATTTTGCATCACTGTTAAATCGTTGGAAAATATTATGATACTACTAATTGTTCTCAATATTTAGCTCCATTTCTCGTTGTGAAAGGAGGAGGGGTGGGAGTAAAATAAATATTAAATAGCGAAATGCTACAATTTTACTTAAGTCGAGAAGCTGCGACTGCACTGAATCTTGTAGAATTTTACTCTGCATTAATGTTCACAACACGCCAATTAAACGGTGCAGACTCCGTGAAGGAACAATGTTTGTAAAGTGGCTTATAGCCGATGAGAGTTACAGACAGTTACAATTCATACGTTTCGTAAACGCGGTCGCAACTTCTGCCGTTGTCGTGGCAAAATATTTCCAAAGAGCCTGCCATTTCGATGCCAAATTGTAATCTCCGTCACTACCATTTCTTCTCCCGTTCTTACCGACGACGCGCAAAAGAAATCCGGCGAACCAGACGCTCTGGATTCAATCCAAGACCAATAAAGAGTTTTTCTCGGCATCCACCGACGGTGCGATTAAGTGGTGGGATATCAGGAAGATGAGGCAACCGACCGACGAGCTAGTGATGGATTTGGATGATCCACTCCGAGCGGATATCCTTCGTGCGATCGGCGTCACGAAGCTGCAGTACGAGCCGAGCATAGGATATAGATTCCTGGCAGGTATGGAGAATGGCATGGTGATCAACATAAGACGGAAAGTCATGAAACCGGTCGATAAACTGGCAATGAGATTCAACTGTCACGTCGGCCCTGTCATCGCTATTGATCGAAGCCCCTTCTCTACCAAGAATTTCCTTACCGTAGGCGATTGGACCGTCAAGATATGGTCGGATGATATCAGAGAGGATTGCTTGATCACCATTCGGTAAGATTCTCTAAGTTTAATCAACGTAAACATATCGAACATATCTAATCATGCAAACTAAAACTACAAATACGTCTAACTTGAAATCGTTTGAGTTAAGTGTGTCGTATCAGGTAATGTGCAAAAGTTCTTACAGTTTGAACGGCAATTTTCAAATATACTAATGTCATTGCCTATATGTACGCACAGCGCCATGTAGTAATTTTTATAATAAACAATGACTAAGCTGCAAAATAAGAGGAAACTTGTTATTGATATATATATATTATTTGTGAAAAAGATTTTGCCAAGTAAGCATCGAAATAAATTACATATCAGACATTGTTTGCTTTTTAAATTTAGATCAAATTAGATCTCAAGGATCTAATTAAATGTAATTAGAGCTCTTTGCTTTTTAGATCAAATTTAAAAAACAAACTAATGCCTATGTAATGTCAATTATTAACTTCTATGCTTGTTTCCCACTTTTGTTTATTATAAGAATTACTAAAAATGAAACTGCATACATAGACATTGGTTGCATTCAGCAAATAAAACAGCTTTACAACATTGTAAAATTCCTTAATATAATTAATCTTGACCTTAATTTCTCACTGAATCTAAATGTATCTAAACGAATCATATTAAAGAATTTTACAACAGTTGCAAAGCTGCTTTTTATGTGATGTTTATTTGAATACAGCCATTGGAATCATACTTGAAAAACCACAAGAACTTTATTGCATATATCTAATAACATTTCCTCCATTTTCATTGTAACATAAATTTGCTATGTATATTAGGATTACATAGACGCTCCAGTGTGCTCTATTATCATTGTACCATGTATATCCGACTGCAAATTAGTCAGCGCACAAAAAGTAGAATAGAGTTATATACTTAGCGTGAAACAAAGCAAAGCAGCTAGCTATTCACGTAAACACAATGATACATGAATGTATCTCGCAATTTCGACTAATGTCTTGTTTATCAGTGTTGAAGCTTTCTGTTGCCATTCTTGTCGGCGTAGTTTCGAAGTTAACGTTATCATCGTATCATAGAACATACGGCTCGGTAAAGATCAAGTAGATGAAATTCTGTACGCACAGTGAACAGAATGCTGATTTACGCGGAGGTTGTTGGAGCAGATCCAGGTACTCAGTGTTCTTCACCATAAATGCGACGGGTCTGTTAGAGGTATACGACATTCTGAATGGCGTAGATTCACCGGTGACCACGTTTCGTGTCTGCAACGACAGTCTTACGACCATCGCGCCTCACGAAAACGGTCAACTCCTAGCAGTCGGTAGTCATGACGGAAATATATATCTAGTGGAATGTTCCAACGGACACATTACTAACACTAAAACTGACAAGGCGAACCTTATTGCCGTGAGTATTTTGAAAGGTACTCAGTTAAAAAGGGCAACAATTAAGTAGCTATGTATATTTTGTGAGGGAATCTTCGAAACTGTTCGTTATTCATTTTTATAGGTTTTGGATATAGGTATGTAAAGCATCAGAAAATATTAGATTTTTTATCTACTTTTCTCAGATTTAGAAGTCAAAACAATTCCTGAAAAATAACGGATTCTTTTATTTTCAACATTTTCAAAAAATGTAAATAAATTACACCATTATCAAAAACATAAAATTCACTAAAATTTTTATATAAAACGTTTTTTTCATATATCTCGCAGTTTTGAGGATATTCGCTGAAAATAAAAAAAAATCTGTTATTTAATTTCAAAATGTTTAATCTCTGAATCTTGAGATAAACAGACAAAAAAATGAGTTTAATATTCTTTTATGCTCTACAACATATACAAAGGTCATCAAAATCAGTAAAGGATAGTCCGATGGTTTCCTTGTTGTTGACAATTCAATTTTAATTTTAATTTCCACATCACTCTGAAGTAAAACGTAAAAATTTTGCTAATGGTTTGCATTACGTAACTAATGTATTATAATAATAATTTTGGATTTTACTGATTGTTATCTTTTTCGAATTAGTATATTTCGAGTTCATATATTCTAACTTTGATCTTATATCACTTTACACTTTGCGTTGATCGAAAATGAAAAGAAATGTATTTTTGCTGCAGTATCTCGAGAGATGTAGTCGTTTTGAGAAGATCGTCGATGCACGATTGAAAGAAATGCGCTTGATGCAAGCTAACATTCACGAAAATTCCGCAATGGACCGCTCGGCGTTTATATCAAAGAAAAAAGGAAACAATCAAGAAAAAAATAAAAACAATGTGTTAATTAAAGGAAAGGGCGAGCATCCGAAGAAAAAATCTCGGATGAAAAGATTAGAAAAGGACGACACATTCTTCAAAGAACTGGCGGATTCAGAAGCAGCATTTTTTCAAACAGTAAAGAAGGTAAAGAAAAACTTAAGTAGTCGAGAAGAAGGTGCAATAAGAAGGTGCACTTACCACTGGCATAAAATTTTCTCTTGTGCTATTCAGGACGTGTATTTTTGCGTCTTTAGAAACATTAAAGATCGTTGCTATGAGTACTTTCATTCATGATGATAGAAGAATAACGCGTTATATTCTTCTATTTTAACTATTAAATAATAATCACTACAACATATGCAATACATAAGTTTAACTAATTTACCATCTGTCTAATTTAGATAAAAAATAGAGTTCCTTAATCTCAAAATGCTATCCATACGTAAATTTTACATGCCTACAAGTAAAGGTTATTGAACGTTGAACTATATATCTTCAGTTATAGGAGGTTCAATCTCCTAAGAGCTAAGACAAGCGGAGACAGGGTTTTAAAAATTCTGTTCGTTATATATCACTTGTCTGGTGACTAATATTATAACAGAGAGTGTGATAAGTGATTTCAATTTTTAAGCAGTTTTATGTTATATGTTTTATTTAAATGTATGAAAAGACACACACACAAAATTTGTTTACATATTCCATATCATTTCAAGATTGAATTTGATAGTGTGCTTATTCTTTCTTTCTTTTTAAGTTAATAATTAGGCTATTGTGTTTATAAAAATTTAGATTATAAGTGTTTGTTATTAAAGGTGTAATATAAAATGTATAAAAACTTGTGTCATTAATTAAGAATAGTCTATTTCTTTATGCATACAATTTACATGTCAATACTGTACGTTATCATTCAACAGTGATAACATTCTAGGGTTAAAAATATTAATAAACAATTATATCTGTAATTTATGCCATATAAATTCTTACGAGAAGTTCACGATTATAATGTCTTTCAGGAATTTGCGAGTTATCCGAGGCTGGATCCCGAAACCGAACAGATGATCAGTCTTATGCAAGAAACACCGCGCAAGAGAAAGATTCTGCGTGAATCAGCGAAGGTAGAGGAGAAAATAAGCAACACTGCGTGGCTACTTAAATCTAGAGAAAGGATAAGAACGGGAAAGTCTATATCCCTAACGAGATCCTTGATAGAAGAGATAGAAGTTGACAAAGAAGAAGTTAAAGAAAAGGCGATTGCAAAAATAGAAGCGCCATTCATAAAACCAATAAAGATCGTGAAGAAACGCCGGGGTCAGATTTTAAGCAAAGTCTGTGCCGTTGAAGTTTGCAAGCCGGAAATCTGTTGCGCAGACCTGGAAGGTAAATTTCCGTTTCCAACGACAGCGTAAACGTCGTTACTATCGGGTCGGTAAGGCGATCTATTTTTTCACTTTCCATGCGTCGCTTGGGACGTCGTGGACGGACAAGATAACGAGATCTTCTCTTAAAGCTTGGCGAGATCCGATAATACCGAGCTTCCTTGGCTGCACGGCTTTATTTGAGTCTGCAATAGCGACAGTATTATGTAATTTTCTTTCATATTTGGCAAGCGACAACGTGGTACAAGAAATATCGCGGCGGACAGATTGATAGCGCCGCGAAGCGGAAAAACGCGAGAAAAGCAGATAATTTCGTAAAAACGTTTCAGTGGAAAACCGCGATCAAAGCGCCACGTCAGCTAGAAACATTGATAAACGTTCATTGTTCTGATTTGTTCGTTTTCTCACCTGTCTCCCATCAATATCATGTTTCGTTGATTCGGCATAGGAGACACCTCCATGTTGCAACACAATCGGATAGTTTAATTAAGAACGTCTCTGTCGCGACTGTGGTTGGTTTTAAAGCATGCCGTATGCGTTTACTCCAACTGCGCCCAGTTAGATTAATGCGTTCCACTCGAGGTTCGTTACTATTTCTCTTTGGCTGTTTAGTTTAGATGCGCCAGCGTAATTCGAGACGGTGAAACTAAGACAGTTTTCAACGCCGTTTCTTAATGAAGGACGTAGAACAAACGTCCGCACATGAATTTACCCAACGAGAATTGATTAGTTGTCTCATTTCGCTTTACTCGTTGGCAAGTTCGAAGGAAAGCGTGAAAGATGAAATTAAGAAATTAAGCTTTGAAAATTTTTCCCCTCAATTTCTCTTCAATTTCTTTTCTATGCAAGAACCACTGACAGAAAGGTTTTATCAAACAACACTTCATATACATCTGTTATATATTCTTGCGCCACTATAATTCATTTCTTAAACCAGATATGCGCACGCTGCACAACCGCAGGAGCTTGCACCATTAAACTATCATTTGTTATGTACCATCAAAGATGCATTATGATTCTGTCGTTTCGCCAGCAACTATGACGCGCAATATCTTGGCTGACTGCTCCAGTAGAAATGTTTTTTCACTATTCTTAAAATACCCGGCTATTGAATATCAATATTCATCAGTGAAATATGTCATTGAATGCATACCGTTTCCTTATTTCAAACATGACACAATTCGAAAAATTGAATTTCTCAGAAAATGGGAAAAATTACTTTCCAACTTGACAGAAAAATATTGATTAATCGAATAATATCGTACAAAAAATATGTTTTTAACATGATAAAATGAATGTCATTTTTATCATTGTCATTTTACAATCCATATTTCCTCGGAAAAAACCACTCTTTTTAAGTTGTGACGTTTTGACGACTTTTTAAAAGTTAGTTCACTTTCGATAATTGATAGAGTAATATTTATTTAACTAATTTATAATAACTTTTTTTAAAATCACGTTTTTTTAAGTTGTGTCACTTTTGAAATAAAGAAGTGATACATTAATTTTGAATACACTTAAATATATACTTAAATATTTTATCAATATCTTTAATAATAACAATATGACTTAGGATTAATATAATATATATGTAATTTGTTTATATAGTAGGTATATTTCCAAATTAATATTTTCAACTCTGAATCTCGTTGGATTTAAATTAAAGATTCGTATTTAAAGATTCTATTTATAATTTTTTCTCCCAAAACAAAACGAAAAATGTTTTTGATGCATAAGACAGACAATGATAACATAATATGAAAGCAGGTATAATGTTTCACATAAAAACGTACTTCAACTGTAACTGTTGAGGCGTTATTGCGAGGGTATCTATAGGAAGGATATATCTAAGGGGTAAGTTTAGATTGGATATTAAATAAATGAGAAATAAGGACAGCAATGGTAGCGATAGAACAAATTGGGCAGGATGAAATCACCCTAGCGTTAGATTAGAGCAGTAAAGCGAATACCATTCGTCGTCTTCCCACCGGACATTTTAGACACGTCGAGGGTGCATTGAAGTGTCCACAATATAATTGGTCTCATGGGGAATATCGGCTCTATGACATTTTATCTGGTGGAAGAAATATAATACACCGTTGCTTTAACTGCAATTTTTATTTGAGAAAATAAAATAATTTAATATAAAATAAAATAGTTTCGGAATTGTGTGTTTGCAATTTTTTAAAAATGTTGATTTTTTCAAAATCTTCATAATTGTCGTCTTAGTATATACCATTATATTACAATTCTAGTGAGGCGCAATAATCTTGAAAATTGAACATAAAATTAATAACGAATATTAGTTAACTTTATGAACAATTTGATTTTCATAATAAAATAATTAGATTAATATATAAAATAATCAAAATAAAATTATTATAAATATCAATATCGTAATTTTTATTCAACGTTCGATTTATATATTTTAGAAAAGCGGAAGGCCGAATTACAGATTCAACTTGCTTCGGAGGAGGAGAAATCTTCGTGGGTTATCACCCAACGGCGACCTAAGTTATTCGATTTTGAGCAAAAGTTGCCGGAACATTCGTCAATCGAGAAGAGAAGAATACTTTTGGAGGAGGGCGAATCGCTGGCGAACGTACTCGCGGACGAAGTCGAGGAAGCCAGAAGGGAAATGCGTGCTTGGCAGGAGAGAATCGCGTTGGGCAAACGTGACTCCTGGCGGCCACGAACGATCGAGGTTATACATGAGAAACCAGAAGGAAAAAAGAAAGAAGTCGGGAACGGCGACGTCGAGTCGCCTGTGCGAAACGTCGAGGAGGGAAGAATGGATTTTCGGCAGCTCGCAGAAACGAGCTCGAAATGGAAGTCCGCGATCGGGGACAAGACTTTACAAGCGCGCGGAAAAAGAGAGGCGACGAAACTCGACTCGCATCTCGAAAAGTGTGCTCAAGAGGAAGAAACATATCCAACGTTATCCGCATATACTGATGAATCAACGGAAACAGTAACGACGGAATCGACGAAACGCAGTAGGGGCAGCGATCAATAATTTAATTCATTTGAAAAATTTAATTCATTTTGAATTTACAAATTTTAAATTCGAATTAAAAATCGGAGGATTTTTCGAAATCAACGACCCCCATAAACCCTTCAATAATGCATTTCAAAAACTCTTTAATACTACATTTCGCTAAAATCGAAGGATTTTCATTATTTCCGTCCACTATATTGGTTTAACTATTTTGAATTTTCAAATTGTAAGTTCGGATTAGAAATCGAAGGACTTTTCAAAATCAGCGACACCGAAAACCCTTTAATACTACATTTCGCTGAAATCGGAGAATTTTTATTTATACGGATTATTTCCATCCACCATATTGGTTTAACCATGTTGAATTTTCCAATTTTGAGACCGGATTCGAAATCAGCGACCTCCAAAATCCTTGGATACAACATTTCAACGGAAACGAAGTACTCTAACAGCCTCAACGAAAAGAGGCTTCAGGGCAGATAACACGGCAATTTTAAGATAGGAGAAGCAGTTGAAAAATTTCGGAGCGTAACAGAAATCCGATTAATTAATTAATTCAATGCGACAATGCAATTTTAATTTTAATTATTTCATAATACGAGAATTGGTGAACTGATTGTCGAGCTCTAACAAACAGGTACGTGTCTTGAAGTTTCAGAAAAATCCAGAAAATTGCATTCAAAGTATACTTGCGAAGCAATAACTCAGTTTAAGTGTTTCTCGAGATATCTCAAAAGCTTGAGTAAGAGAAATTACGAAGTTGTCCATTTTGTCGTGGCTGTATGGAAAGACGGAGCATGATCTCCAAGAAGTTCATGAAAAAGAAGTTGGTAGAGGGTACTTCATATTTGAATAGAATCGCAAGACTTTCAACGTGGTGCTTCGCATAGAGAGAAACGGATCAAATAGAACGGACGAATGATGCAAGGTATACTCACGTATACATACGAACGAAAAAGCGAGAGATTGAAAATTTAACTGGAAGCTGGGAGTTTTAAAAATAAAGTAAAAAAGTGCAAATGAAAAAGTCGAGCATTTCGTAATGACGCGCTAATGATTCTACACCATCGCAAACGATGAAATATTATACGAGAGACTTTCCACCTCTGGTCGAAATTCTGTTCGGATGAAATTCTGTAGAACTAAAGTGGTAGCAACGAGGCTCAGAGAGGCCGAAACTTAAGACTGTAAATTGCCGAAATTACCGTGAGGATCAAAGGGGCCATTAAAGTTTCCGCCCGATTAATCGATCGCGCGGCACATCTCGAAGAGCCAGAACGAAAGCGCAGGTGTGCAGGATAGAGGTAGGTATTATATCGGAATTACGGTTGTGCGATTCGCGAAGAGATGAATCTCACCGAATAGGAAATAAGACTAGCGTGTTCTCGAGGGTCGTGGCAAAAAAAAAGTTTTCCGAAACAGAGGGATGAAGTTTAAAAATTCAAGCGGGTTCGTTCGTTGCTTAATCCGCGACAAGCGTTCCGTAAAGTTTGCAGCGCATCTGAAACGCGGGCGGATTAAGCCAATATAAATTAAATTATGGAAATCGTTCTGGCGCGCTGGCTGTAGGGTCGAATTTTCACTTCGCGATATACAAGACTTTGAACGGATGAAAACGAATATATTTTTAATCTCCACTTTTTATAGCGGAGTACGTCGAACGATTAAATCTTCATTAATCGTACATTTGTGTGTACATGTATCTAAAATGTATACACTTGCATCTTGCCGAAATGTTATGCATAACTCGATTCGAATGCCGACTTCGTTAATTAACTCTCTAGAAATATAAAGAATTTACAATTAAACGCAATAAAATAACATTCCATTGCTAAATGAAATGAAACTGCACTCCATAAACACAAATCAAAGAGCGATGTAAAGTTTCGACGAAAGCCGTGGTTCATTATCAGAAGCTATTTTCTCTTCAACCAGAAGCAAAAGTTTTATGCTGATAAGCAAAAGATGAAAAGAACGTATTGTCCAGTATATAAAAAGTTGAAAATCTCTTTCCGTTTTAGACCGTATATAATCTCAACTCCGAATAAGCTTTTCTTGAAGCTTTCCTAGAAATGCTTCAAGAAGAAATGCGCCAGTCAGGAGCTCAATTAATCAGTGCCGAGATCGAGAGAGCATACGGAAGGTTTTCCACATGGAGGACAAGCGAAATCTCGAATATGCATTTCGCACGAAATTGGCGAATTGCAGGGTTCGACTCTCTGCCCGACACAAGGGAGGAAAGTTCGGAGTGAAGAGTTAAGGATGGAAAGTTGAGTGGAGCCGAAGCAAATGGATGGCGTACCGCGCTCATGGAAGAATCATGAGACTATTCCCCGCCACTCGTGTCTTACGGAAAACTTGCGTTCTCGTACGGAAAAGCCGCGCGACCTGATTGAAAGGGTTCGCGTATAGAGTAGTTCAGTTCGTGAATTCCCGCAGAGGCGTACACTCAACCGGAAAACGTTTTGATGACGACAGTACTTTTGTTATAAACGTATACAGAAATTCAATAAGCAAATTTCAGCCGTAGTCACAAGTACCTTATTGAGTTGAGATTATATATATACGGTCTAAAACAGAAAGAGATTTTCGACTTTTTATGCACTGGATAATACGTTCTTTTCATCTTTTGCTTATCAGCATAAAACTTTTGCTTCTGGTTGAAGAGAAAATGGCTTCTGATAATAAACCACGGCTCATTATGGATGTGCAGACTTTAAGAGATAAAACGTGTTGACAACAAAGAGTTCTACAAATGGCCTAGTTTCGCAATCGGTTAGCCGGTCTCGTTTAGGTTCTTTATTTGCTCGGTAAATCCTACTGGAAAACTACAGGTGTAGCGCGGATTAGCAAATCGATAGACACTCGAGAAACGTACCGTAACTATCGAGTCTTTCGTGTTGCAACTCGCCACTCCATTTCGGGATAATTCCTGTTAAAACTATACTCGATTTGCGAAATCGTTGTAAAATGTAGCAATAATAAAACAAATTGTAGAAATTTTGAGCAATAATGTAAAATAAACTGTAGAAATTCTAAGAATTATAAATGTAGATATATACACATTTTTGTACAATTTATATAAGTGTAAATATATAATTATACACTTTTGTTATACATCTGTATTGATAAAACAATTTATCTTAAAACTGTTTTGGATGCTTTTTAATAAATACTAATTTGACAAAAAATGATTTGTCTCTTTTTTGAAATAGGTATTTGATATGCTGTATATATGAACTCGCTGCAACTCCATTATTTCACAAAGGTACAACGTGCGGAAGGTACACAATTTTTTAACAATCGTATATGTGTGTTAGTTCTGCAGATTGTAGCAACGTTAGCGACGTGATGCATGAATCCGAAAACAATACGAATCTTCGCCTCCGTTGATGATTGTTGATCGAACGTGGTCGGTGCGGAAGCTAACAAACGGATACCGCGGCCATTAGCTGATGAGGGCATCGTATATAGTTCATTGAGCCCTACGAATTGAGATCGGAAATTACAATGTATGAGGAGAAAAAGCTATAGTTGGAGAGGAACGTCGGGAAAACAACGGATCCTTTGAAATGCTAAACGACCTATCGCGATAGTGTAACTATATTACATATTTATAGTCACGAAGAAACTCAGACTAAATACTCTTTTGAAATGTAGTACAAGTCGAATGGATACATCTTAAGACTTCATTAGATATTCGTTATATTTAATTTATTATAATCTTGAAGAACTCGAATAATGAACCCAAATTTTATGTGAATACTTCACACAGTCGACGTTTAACTTAAGTAATTCAGAAAATTTATTTCCTGTATTTTTTTTGAACAACCAAGGAAAAATGTTTTTCTGTTGATTGATCTCACATCTTAATATCTTAATTTTTTAAATTCTTATTTCTCTCTTAAACTTTTAAAGCGAATCTTAGGAGTGAACTCTTTGAGGAGTAAAATCTCATTCTTAAAGATTGAAAATTGAGCTATTCTTTTTCAAAACTCGCAATTTTCTCTATTTAGAGTGAGATTTTATACCAAAGAATTTAGAGAGCTTAATATGCTAATTTATATAATTAATATAATTAATCCAATTGATAATAATTTGTTGCTAAACGTAGCACCATATGTGATGAAAAATGTATATAAATCACACTATAATACAATATTTTCGTTGACTAATAAATCAGTATGCATGTTTCATGCAACAGACGTTTAATGCTTTTTATTTCAATTTAAAAAAATTTTCAGTAAATCAATTAACGCTTAACTCTGGACGCTCATATTTTCACATATGTAAAGGTAGTGTAGATATATCATTTTGTAGAAACTTGTAAACTATTAAAGCTGTGTCTATACAATCAATATTATTGATGCATATCGTGTAAATAATACCTATATCATGTAGATATAATATTGACATCAATATAGACATGATCAATAATTGCGCAATATAAAGTTACTGCAATTTCATCGATCACTAGGGGTTGTTTTACAGAATTTTATCCTTATTTTTATATAATAATTTTATAGTTCTCGATAAATTAAAAATAAATAGTTCTGGTCGTTAAGCCAAAGAAATAACGATAAATTGAGACGCCAATTTAAAACGCTAAGATAAAAGAAGATAAAATTCCTTTTATTTAAACAATTTTGTAGAAAAAAAATTTTAATAGATCTAATAAAAATCTCATTATATTGTATTTAAAAAAAATTTAAGAAAATTTATAATGTTTTTCTTAAAAACAACAACTCTTGTGCGGAACTTATTAAATTTTTTGCTCACGCGAGCAATCTTTCACGTAGTAGACGTGACAAGCATGATGCTGGACGCACATCAGAAAGTAAGGAACGATCGTATCGTTAAGATGAAGTAGTTACATCAGCGATTCTCGATGAACCAAGTATAAGTAATGTAAGAAGAACAAAAATCTTGATAACAATCTTCGCCGACTAGTGTTTTTCGTCCTTTCAATCAGATCGAAAAAACGACAGATTCGTATTAATTAAATTAAATACATTTGATAGCGGAAAAAGATGCACGATCAATGAAGATGTGCAAAAATTTAAAAATCCTTAATTTTTTAATTTGTTTCTAAATTCGTGTTTTTTTAAATTTAAAATACAATTTTAAAATACAATTTTAAATACAATTTTAAACTTCTTCTGATTTCGAAAAAAAGAATATATTTGTAAAAATTTATAACGGAGAATTTATAACGGAGTGTCCAAAAATATATTTGTAAAAAATATATTGTTTCTTGGGACGAGAAATATCATAGCTTGGAAAATTAATTTTCGGATAACAAAACGCAAAATTTAATTAAATCTGTAAAATTATAATTAACAAACAATATTTTACACACACACACACACACACACACATACACAGAAAGAACGATCTTGCTGAAATATCTAAAAATTCAGTCAGATACAGATATGAAGATAATTTCGTTTGAATGATCAAAATAATTATATAAAATGTTTAAACTAATGGCAAGAATATTAAACTTTTTGTGATCACTTAAGTCCAACAAAATTATTTTCAGAATTGTATCAAACTAAATTTTTTTAAGCAGCAAAATCTTCTTTTCTTTTTCTCAAGTAAAATAAACAAATGTTATTATATATCGAGAGGAAAGAAACAATAAACGCACTGCGATGAGAAGAAAAACCAATCATACGCAATTTCACACGGGAGAACACATGTGGGAAAAACTGGGAATGCACGTGTGACATTTTCGAATGATTCGCCGATCCCTCATATTTTAGATATTGATTTGGAAAGCTTCGCACGTGCGAGTGGGAATCATCAATTTATACTGAATACGGTACAATGGAGATCAAGCAGGTTTTTCTAAAAACACGCGCCGAATTTGGCAAACAATGCATTTTCGACATATGTGGTCCGCACTTGGACGAAGAGATCAAGCCAGATCCCAACGCTATGGCTCATTATATTATAAGATCTCACTGCAACCTCGACGTGCAGCACACCAAACAGTTTGCCTTACACGAGGTTAATTATTAATACTTTAATAAATTCAACACTAATTATTTGATAATAACATTAAAACTCGTTAAATTTGCAAGAAAAATTTGGCTTTTAGTTCATAGGTTGTTAATTTAATTTGCAAGATTATATACTTAAGATTTCTGTTATAATAATGACTTTAGCGTTACAATGTCGGATCAGATGTAAAAGAGAACGAACTACGACCCAACTTGTGGCAACCTTTCTAACTCAAGTTCAAAAACTCTACTAATATATTCAAAAATCAGCTTCGCTTTACTTTAACGAAACTAGACGTAACTTGCGGTAAAATTGGCGTCAGACTGACGCGTCTGACGGCGCAGCATCCGCGCATCTCGTAGAGTTCGCTACCTGATGCCACAAATGTGTAACTTTCTACGAAACTGCAACGTGGAAAGACGGTATATCACACGAATTTTACACGACCAGAACGTTTTGTTTTATAATGAGGCAACTCAAGACAGACATTCGACATTACTTTGAGAACAACAACAATTTCATAACTCATAATTTTAATATGAGTTCCACATTTATGTGCAGAATATCTCAAAAGCTTATTGCCATATGCTTATTGTTGGAAGAAATTAACCAATGAAATTGCTACTAGGAATATAAGATATATAAAAAACCATTTCGAATAATTATAAATTTTCACGTTTATTTTATCGTTAATTTTATTTTATTGTGTTAAGAAATGAGGAACAACTGAGGAGAAATAGAGTTGTCAGAACACATGCAATCCAGCGCTCAAGTCCGTGGAATTTCACATTACCGTCCTAGCAATCATTCCTATGGAATTCCAGGTCCAAACTGTCGGCAGCCAGACGAAGAGTAGTGGAATGTTTCACTTCGAGGGTGGTTGGCCGAAGGAAATCAATCCGAAAGACGAGGAAGTAACAGCAAGGTTTCGCAGACGAGTCGAGAAGGAAGAAGATTGGGCGCCGAAATTGTTGAATTTATTTCAAGTATATTAAATGAATTATCGAGAATGTTTGTGTATTATTAAGATAAAATTTATTTAATCAAAATTCTAGAGGAATATGAAGCTTCAAAATTAATTAATAATTAATAATTCTAGATAATTTCTAGATTAATTGTATGATATATACATATATGTATATATATATATTTTAGATATTGATACTACATCTTATTGCAGAAAATATAAAAATTACGTTATTTTTTTTCTCATAGAAAATGGAGTACAATATCCTTCAAAATGGCGCAATTAATATATACAAACACTATTTCGACGATATGATTCCTACAGAATTAGTAAAACCTCGTGGTCTCAGGTGAAAATTTAATTTTGTCATAATTAATTTATACTTTATGTACAAAGCTTATAAATAAATCATAATTTACTCATACACATAATTCACTCAAACACAAATTGATATTGTTAATGTGAAGCAAAATAATGTAGTAAAATGTATAAAATATTTATTGAAAGTATTGACAAATGTGGCCATAATCGTAAACAATTCAATGAGTTAAAGAGATCTGAATAGATCAGTTTCCATTGTCACACGTATCACACGACACGTCGATACCACAGAACTTCATGCGATTTCAGATGGACAATTTTAAAATGTATATATTCGTGGAGGACAAGAACGACTACGTTGGTTCGACCATCAAAAAGATTTAAAATTTAAACCCGGGCCGAGCCCGAAGGTATCCGAACATATGTCAGGATTCCGGAGTCGTAGTGGACGCGAATGAATTATGCATCCTACCGCTAAATTTGCTTTCCTCTGTTTTAAACTAACGATTTCTGTACGCGGGAACTGTAGACGGCTTTATACTATTTAGTAATTTAACTACTTTGAAAAAAATAGCACGGAAATAATAATTTATTCTTCCTTCTTTTAAAAGGTTAAGTGCATTTTTCATTAAGATAAATATAAATGTAAGGTAAAATAATACACATCAAATTTAATATTAAAATTAATAGATGGAAATTGGGGCAAGTACGATAAAAACAGAAATGGAAATAATACAGAGAATTTCCACGATGTAAACTAGGTTATCGCGGTAATACATTTATCAAATACAATATATTAATACCAAAAGGATTTATATATATTACAAAGTTCATCATCCACTTGCAGAATGAGGAATTCATATTATTTTTCAAAATATTAAAATCCCATATTTTTATGTCAGACACATTTTATACGGATATTATTTTAACGATATTATTATCACGTTAAAAGATATTCCTTTTTATTATAACAAAGTCAGTAGCAGTCTGGAATTCTATTTCAGGACAGTGAACGTCTACGAGGATCCTCAAACGCCGGTGAGATCGGTGAACAATATTTCTTGGTCGCCAGATTCTGGCAGTAAAATGGTGGTCTCATACTGCTTCTTTGGAATCGAGCCAGATTACAGCAACATTGCGTACATCTGGCAAATTGGTAGGTGGAAAAAGCGCGTAAAAGCCTTGACTGCATTTAAACGGCGCACTTGATTACGGTTGCACAACGTCCGCAATAAGTTCCCGCTCTGAACTTACATCAGCGTTTTTAGACCATTTTTTTACTTTATGCAAATTGCTTCGATAAATAACAATCTCATTTCACGAAAATTCATGTAGTTTTTTGTACATTAAGCTTCTTTTCGATAACCTTCTAACAAAACATAGCCTGAAATTTTTATTGCTCTAAATAATGTAAATCTTACAACAAAAAACGTATGGAAAATACCAGTCGATATAATTCCATTATGATAAAAATAAATTAAATCCATAGTATATTATTCAATATATTACAATAGAAATTGTTGATATATCATAGCTCTTTTATACGAGAAACAGACGTTTCCTTCTCATCTCGACGCAAAGTTAGATTAAAAAGTTCTACGTGAAATGCAGTTTTAGCGATCGAATATGCCAATTCTCTTTATATCACGCTTTCGACACTTGATAAAATGTTGATCAATCAAGCAACAATACATTGTTACTGATTCATTGAATGAGAAAAACGCAATGTTTTTACGTCAGCAATTACAATCATCTTACTATAACGAGTGAAACACTAGCTAAACAACACACACGAGTAAATCGGGCATGAAAACCCAACGATATTGCATTTCTCGCGTATCGGAAATGGAATGTAGCTACACTTTATTCAACGTATGTATTTTTTAACGATACGGCTCTAATGGCTTAAAATCGGATTTCACAAGCGTAACTTTTTAATCTTTTAAAAATAACGCTATGTTTTTCCATTCGTTTGTACGATCGTCAACCGAAATGTCGCGAAACTGGATCTGAATATTCGAAAAACATATGGTAGACAATCCAAATAAGCCATGGATGGCATTGGAGGCTCCATCTGCCACGATGGTCAGCGAGTTTAATCCCCGAGATCCTTCCATACTTGCTAGCGGCTTGGTGTCAGGCCAAGTTTGCAGCTGGGACGTCAGGACTGGCAGCACTCCGGTTCAAATGTCTCATCGTCAATTCAGTCATAGGTAATTTAGACGTGAACATGCCTGGGTGCGACGTCGGAACTTTAGATTTCATAATTCAGTACCAGAGTGCCCCGTTCTTCGTCGGTCTAAAGAGTATTTCGCGCTCACGCGACAAAATGATGAATGATTAAAATGTTGTTCTTGTCGCGTTTCCGCTCTCAATTAAGTTTCGTTACATTTTTTAAGTGACATTTGCCACGTCGTACGTGATTTTTCTTTTAATATCACGCGCTTGCAACGGCGACCCCAATCATCTTTTTTTTTATTTCGTTTTATCTGTGAAAAATGCAGCGACAGTATATACGAGAAAGATTTTTACTTTTTCCTTGAAATAATTATATGATATAAAAGAATATAATTAAATTAATAAAGAGATATAATCAAATTTCCTTTATAAAATATATTATACTTTTTAAATGACGTATAAGAATTCTGTATTTTTGCCTGAAGGGATTGCGTGACAGCAGTAAAGTGGATCGCTACGAAGAGTAATACGGAGTTTTTCTCTGGTTCTTCGGACGGCCGTGCTATGTGGTGGGACACCAGGAAGTTGCGTGAACCAACCGAAATTCTCGTGTTCGATCTTCAGACACCAAATGAGCAGAAGATAGATCGGGCAATTGGAGTTTCATCAAGCGACTACGAACCAAGCGTAGGCACGAAGTTCATGTTTGGTTTGGAAAATGGCATTGTAATCAGTGGTTCGAGAAAATCGAGAACGCCGGCCGAGAAAATGGCCTTGAGATTCAACGCTCATTATGGCCCGGTTCTTTCCGTTGATCGCAGTGGCTTCAATCCAAAAATCTTTCTAACGGTAGGCGACTGCACAGTTCGCGTTTGGGCGGAAGACACTAAGGATAATAGTCTTGTATCAACAAGGTATTTTTTTCTTTCATTTAAAACGAAACATTCAAAGAAATATTTGCAAGAATACCAACAAAAAATAACAACAACAAATAATTACAAAAATGTGATAACTTCAGTATACAACATTTATTTACGAAAAATTAATTATCTATTATTATATTTTATTTGTTAAATAAAATATAATAATAGATAAATCAAATTAATAGTTCTTGTACCAAATAAAAATATACGTATTTAATAAATATTAAACTGACACTATTCGAATAAATATTTATTAAAATTTAGTACATTTTTCTCTCAGTGTACTGAAATAATCATAAATAGGCAAATAATTTTTTATATCTTAAAATGTAGAGTCAATTCTTGTGGCAATAGGAATGAAATCACCTATTACAATTGTTTGTCAACTAGAATAGAACATAATTGAACATAACGTGATAAAATCTAAAATTTTCATATAATTATCTGAATTTTCTTTAGATTTATAATAGAAGGCCCACAATGTGGCTGCTGGGATAAAAAAAGACACTCTACATTTTACGTAGCGACGCGTATCGGAGTGCTGGCTGTATGGGATCTTCTAATAGGACTACAAGAACCAATCTTGTCAGTAAAACTATGCGAGCAAAAATTAACTGCGGTCGCGTCACATGAGATGGGGTCTTTACTGGCCGTCGGAAATTCTGCTGGCAATGTTTATCTCGTCGAGTTGACGGAAGCACTATATTCGTTTGATAAAAATGACAGGAACGATTTTACGTCGGTGAGTATCGACAATTTGTCTTTTTATAAAATTGCACATGAAATTTATTAGCAGCATGCAACAGACAGAAGTTAAAAAATCTCTGAAATAATATTATGAGATATAACGATATCTGATAACATTCTTTATTCGACAAAAATGTATAACCAAATTAATCTTTCATTTATATATAAATATTTAAAATTCATTACATTATAAATTTAATTGCATCATACTATAAATTAAATTTGATAAAAACATAATTAGTTAAAGAGAGAAATAAAATGAACGTGATATATATTCATTGCATTTAACTGACGCCAGTATCTGGAGAGATGTTCTCGTTTCGTAAAAGCAATAGATACACGTATGAAAGAAATCAAATTAGCGAGAACTGCTATGGAGGAAATGTCAGAGCTTGCGTTGGTGGATCCGAGAGAAAAAAAGAAGGATAAACGATTAATAAACGATCGTAATAAACGAAAGGAAAAAGAAAAATTAAAAGAACCACGAGAGAGAACTAGAATTATATCCAAGAGAAAGCCTAAAGATGAGTTTCCCGAACTTCAAGAAGTGGAGGACAAATTTTTTGAGATTGTAAAAAAGGTAATATCAAAATAAACATTCGATAATACTTAAAGTATTATATATCTAATAATAAATATCATTTTGTGATCAAAATATATTTCAAATTAAAATTTCTAGTCAACCAGAAATAGAGTTTAATAACTTTTGAATAACAATAAAAAATTAAAAAAGTTGTTCAGTTAAATTTCCATAAAGATATTGTACTTTGTGTTGTAAATTTAAATTTAGCATAAAAAGTCGCGTGTCGTTGAATATATTTAATTTCACACTATATTCTTCTTCCTTCCAACGTTTTATTTTCAGGGTTTAATAAAATTTCTAATATATCACACTCGCGCGGTCAGCTAACCGCAATATATTAGAGAACTTTTGTAATATTTCATCTATCTTTCATTCGACTGCGACCTTTTACTCTTCGGTATGATTTATCGCCCATGCACTGTCGCGCGAAATGTCGCTAAATAATAATTATGCTCGACAAAATTTAATATAGCTATTAGATGTAAATCCATAACATTTACGAATTATATACTATTAGCTATTAATAATTTTATATCAAACCACAAATGACTGATTTGATATTTATTAAATCAATCATTATTATTTTTGAACAATTTTATTATTTTCTATTTCTTATTGTTACAGTTCTTTATCTCAAATTTGAATATTATTATTAATTGTATCCAAGCAATCACTTATAATTTGTTACTGCTTGCAATTTTAATTGGGTGAGAAACATAATACAGTTAAGACAGCGTAGCGACGCATATATGTTTTTCCCCATTTTTAAGTTTTAACTATTTTAGATCTAAATTTAATGAAAGTATAACAAAATTTTACGTGTAACAAAAATTACTCGCAATTACAATATCCAAAACACAAAAAATTTGAAACATATATAGGGTAAGCCATTAGAATCCGGACAAAATTATTAAATTTGAAATTTCCTCCATATTAGAATTCACCTGTAGCTACTACTTTGCATTGCAGCGGGCAGATACGTGAATGAAACATTTTTAACTTCAAAGTAGTCAAGTCGATTATGAATATCATATGGAGGACAGCTTATAAGCGAAGGGCAGCGATCACTGAAAGTTTGTGCGCCGGAAGGACGCCAAGAGAAATAATAACGTTTTTCGGATATCCGAAATCAACAGTCTGTAATGTTGCCAAGAGATATGCGGCTTCAGAGGAATCCGAGGAATGTTCTCAGGCAAGGAAGAAACACGCGAGAGAAACAAACAAGGATTCCGGAACTCATCCAAAGAGTCCAAGAGCTTATTTTGGAAGACCCAGGGATTTCGATTAGGAAATTGGCGGCCGTTTTGAAAGAAAGCTATTCGAACGATTGTTAAAGAAGATTTGAGATATACGTCGTACGTTCTTAAAATATATATACCTCAAATCTTCTTCAACAATCCGACGGATATTCGAATAGCTCTCTTTCAAAACGGCCGCCAATTTCCTAATCGAAATCCCTGGGTCTTCCAAAATAAGCTCTTGGACTCTTTGGATGAGTTCCGGAGTCCTTGTTTTTTATCATCGTGTATTTTTTTCTTGCCGAGGAACATTCCTCGGATTCCTCTGAAAAAAGCTGCATATCTCTTGGCAACATCACAGACTATTGATTTTGGATATTCGAAAAACGTTATTATTTCTCTTGGCGTCCTTCCAGTGCGTAAACTTTCAGTGATCGCTGCCTTTTGCTTATGCTCCATGATATAATTTATAATCGACTTGACTACTTTGAAGTTAGGAATGTTTCATTCACGCATCTGCCTACTTCAATGCAGGCTACGGTCCATTTGATGCTACAAATGCTTTGAAGCATTTTTTGATTGGTCAATTAGTAGATAAAATTCTTTCTTTCGATTGGTCAGTCAAATGCTTCGAAGCATTTATAGCGTAAAGTAGATCGCACCCGTAAAGTAGCAGCTACAGGTGAATTCTAATATGGCGGAACTTTCAAATTTAGTTTTGTCTGGCTCAGCCTGTATATATCTTATACAGCTGCATCTAATGCCGTTGAAATAATTGAACGCACATAGATAATTAAACAAATAAATAACTTTATTTATTATAACTATTGATTTAATCTATATCGTATTTCCGCGTCTCATAGGAAAAACAAAAATATGAAGACATTGATGATTTAGATATTTTACCTTCGAAAGTGAGTCGTATCATGAAAAGAGTCGTTAGTCGGAAAATCGAAAAGGATTCGCATTTGCCGATAGATGAAGCAACAGGACTCGAGACGAAAATACCACCAAAGAAAATATTATTCAAAGAGCGAGAAAAATATCCAAAGAAAACCGAGACCATCGAAATTTCTAAGGCGGAAATAGCGCAAGACGTTGAACAGGAGAAAGCAATGGCGGAAGAGCCCTTGCCTTTGTTGGCGGAAGAGCCCTTGCCTCCGTTGGTGAAAGCGATTGTAAAATCTCCTATGCAGGAAATTAGCAAGAGAAAGCGCAGAAAGAAGGCGCGGAAAAAACGACCAAAGCCCGTCATTTTCAGGTTGGCGAAGCCATGTAAAGTTGTTGTTTGCAAACCTGACATTTGCTGCCGCAAGACTGCATTTAGAAAAACTAGGTATGACGCGTAATTTAACAAGATGGATATAGATTTTCCTTTATTTTTTAATTAAAAGAATATTTAAGACTATAAAAGTACTATTAACAAAGAAAATTTTCGACAAAAGTTTTCAACATGATCGACTTTATAACTTATGTAATAGATATATATAAAAATACCTTAATTTTCTTTTTTTAACTTTTTTGTATATTATGATGCTTCATAATTAATCTAAAATTAATTAATATTTAACAATTATGTCAATATATTAATTTATAACAAACATTCTATATATTATATAAATTTTTATTAATTTTATATTCATTTTATAATGTATAATATGCAAAGTACCTTTTTATTTTATCACGTTACATTACATCCCGTACTATATTCTAATAAAAAAGTTAACATATCAGATAGAAAAACTTGACTACTCGATTTTATTAAGATTGATAGAATCTTAGTAAGATTTTACTTTTGAGATTTCCTGACGTCACTAGAATTTGAATGATTCTCGCTTTAACTTATTCTGATCCAACTATCATCTTTCTTTCTGTCTCTCTTGACTTTAAAAGCCACAAGAAAAGGATATATTGAATTGTCGGCGTTAGGTTTACAGATCGAGCAGCCAAAGATCATGAGAAATGGGGCGAGGTCGACGAGAGAATGAGATCGAAGGATGACATCAGAGCGAAATTGTTAGTCAAGGACAAAATGAGGCGGAAGAAAAAAGAACGCTGGACGAAGTTTCTGCGCGTTCATAAGCGCAAAGAGCTAACTAGAAAGTACAGTTCGGAAGAAAAAATTCGTTTCTTTCAGAAGATGATGGTACCGCTTGTGGAATTCGCCGACATGACGGAAGATGTGAGGAAAGCTAAAAAGGAGATCCAAGAAGCTAACATGGCAAGGAAACTCACCAAGAAAGCTTTGAAAAGCAGGTTAGTTCCGGTTTTAGGTTTTTCGGAATTGGACTTCAACTGATTTATCTTTAGAATTTTATTTTCGGAAGATTTCATCTTCGTCGAACTGTATTCCAGAAGCTTTTTAATTTTCTTTATCTTTCGCTTTATTTAAATGCAATTTTTTTATTTAAATTTATTGATTATTCCGAATATTATATTTGTTACTAATATTGGACAATGAATCGTAAAAAACAGAGACAATACTTACATTTAGAAACAAACATATTTCTGTAAGAATAGAATATCTCTATCGAGCTTCTATCATTTCAACAACCCGCAGACTCAAAAATTGAATTTTTCACCGTCCAATATTTGACTACCGATAATTCAGCGACGATATTCCATACAGTGCTGCAGTAGCGGAAAAATCTCGAGACATCCCTAGAGGATCGGGAAGGGGTAAGGAGGATTTTGCCAAGGAGGTCACGAGCACGACAAAGAGGATCCTTACGGCACGAAAGGCAAAGAAGGTGTGTCGTACGGTCGTCATGACAGATCCTTGCGTTCCCTGGGAACCACCCTCGCTTCCGGAGGATCTGCAGATACTTTTCGAAGGTCTTCCGCCGAAATCGATGGAAAAAAAGATGAAACCCGGCATGGCTTGCATGGAAGAGATCGAAACCACTCGCGTTAGAGTTTATCCACGGATTTCCGATTTCCAATCCATCGAGTAATGTTGCATTATCTGAAGCGTTCCTAACCTTTTTTATGTCAGTGCTGCAATACTATTTCTAAAGATTTTTCTTTCTTTAATTTAGAGAAAGAATAATATCTCATACTTACATAATGAATATTCCTTTTTTAAATCATTTTTTAATAATTTGTATCGTATTTTATACAATTAATTATAAGATTAAGAAGTTTAAATATATTATACTTAGAGAGTATAACAAATAATAAAGACTATAACAATATTAAATAATCATAGTTGATATTAAATAGTCAGCATGCAATGATATAATGAGAATTTATATATAATATTACGCATTGTTTATATCAAAGAAGAAATGATAATTCAATCTCTTGAATTAATTTTATAATATTTTGTTATTTTTAACTTCCATATATTCAAAATGCAAATCAATTCATTTCTGTGGTTATTTTCAAAGTAAACAACGTCCATATTAATGTATGTACTTAGTAAATAATAAACTAAATTTGAGTCTCATATTTAATATAATACATTTTTTTTTTAAATTGTTTAATTCCATGTTTTAGTTCAATTAATGATATTAAATAGAAGCAGTGGTGACCTGAAATAACTCAAATTGGAAATAATATTATGAATTTAACAATATTATAAATTAATATACTGTTATAGAAATATATTTACTCTTCAGCAAATATATTTCTACGTATATTGTATCAGATATCATTATCGCAGGGGATAATTCCGATATTTACACCACAGAAGTCAGAAAAAATAGGAGTGGGGATAATATGCACGCAACCGCTCTGTTATATTAGTCTTGTATTATGATGTCAGTTTCCATCTGTTAATATTAATAAAATTACTGTCAGTTGAATCGATTTGTCAAAGTACTGAATAACTCAATCATATATCATATCTATTAAATAAAATTATTATTGTAAGAGATTAAAAAAGGTTTAATAGTTATTTGGTAATACATAAATCTAAAGGGATAGTAAAGAATGGTGTATAACAAAATACAAGTGCTTAGCCCTTGTATTTTGCTATACACCATATTCTTTGCTCAGCTTGATGTCTTGTATATCCCACCTGTTTAGAAGGAATATACCGGCATTTTTAGTGGGCGGGATTTATGCTCAAAGCATACAAAGTGAAGCATACAGATTGGATTCAGTATACTAAATGTAATAAATGCATTACATGAAATATGTACTTCATAACACTTGTAGTACTATATGTAAAAGATTGTTAATTATTATCTATTACCTATTTTATATACATATTTATCATTCTTATTCCTTAAGGGGTAAACATTAAGGGGTAACATTATGTAAAATTTTCAAAAAATTGATTTTTTTTTTCTTTTAAAATACACTTTAGGATATCAAAAATGAAATGCAAGTGGTTTTATTGCGATACATAATTTTTTTCGAAAGTTATAGGTTCCCGCGCAAAGCGCCTCACATCTAAAAATATTCACATTCAAAACTTTAAACGCATTTTTTTCAAAACAGCATTTTGTAAGTTGGCTAGCAGTGGAACTCAATTTTGAACCAATTTATTTCAAATTTTAACAGCATTTAAAAAATCACATTTTCTGAAGAAACACGTAGGATTTTTTTGATAAGTTACAAATTTTTTAATTTATAGTTGATTTTACTCAATTTTTTGTGACAAAAATGGAACTTTTTGTTTGTACTTCCACTATTTTGTCAAAAATCAATATTTTCAAAAACGGCTAAGTATTTCTGTAGATATTTGAATAAAGAAAATAAAAAAATTTGTTTTTTATTCTACATAAAAAATTACGACAGTTGTGCTGCTAGCCACGGAACACTGTCAATTTGACTGTCTCCTTCACGCTACTGCAGATCCGTCATTTTGATAAATAAAATTCTGAAAAAATTATTTTTTGTACATTTTTATGTGCTTAATAAAGTTATAAAACTCATTTTTTAATAGCACGATTCATTAAACCAAAAAAATTCCCAAAAATGAACCTTATTTACAGCCGGTTACATAGATGTTACCCCTTAATAAAACTTTGCAAATATTTTATAAGTCATTTTACGTCATATTTATAAGAATTATTTGTAAATTTTTCGTAAGCCGTACCCCCCCCCCCACACCTTAATGAGTAGTCACTCCTATGGAATATACAGCAAAAATACAAGGGTTTTAAAAAGTTCCTTTTTAATACGAAAAAATAAGTATTTCGGATTTCTAACATTTTCTTCATATAAATAATAGATAGTACAAAGTTTTTACTGGTATAATTCATTTACTATTAAATAATATATATTAAATAAATTAAGTTTTTGTTAGGTGCGGCGTATATAGTTACCCTATTTGTTTCAGTTCATGTTGAAACTTGTATTCTTTACTTCTTCAAACAAATCACTTGTATATATGTATATATATCTTCGATCTGTCGATTTTCTTTGTGATTCATGTGAAAAACCGGATCGTGCAAACTAACTTAATCCATTCGCTCGAGGCTACACGGCGATTCGCATTATCGTGAGTCGAAAGGGTACGATGGGAAATCCTCTCGAGTCTTCAGGGATTCGGGATGATAAATTCGCGCAGGAAGAGCTCACATTCAAGGCTCAATTCCGGTCGTGGACTGGACAGTGGAGCAAGAGACGACATTTCCGGTAGGACACCAACGTCCAGCTCAACTTCCGGCATTCCATCCCCTCGAGTTCATGCATCAATCAGTGCACATGTACAACAATGCATGTGAAAGCATACCTTTCACACGGCGAAAAGTTAAACGGTATAATCGTCTGGTGAATCGCACCTTTTTCACCGACAATGTTTCCAGACGAAAGTTCGACGTGCTTTAACGAAAGTTGAAATGGAAGTTTTCTCTTGTGAGCAATTTCAGTTCCCTCGAGAAGAAACGAACGATTTGAGAAAGGGGATATTAGGATATATAAGCAACCTGTATACTCTTCGTTAATCTATGAATTTCTTGATGCATTCAAAGGGAATATTTCCTCGGTGAAAGTTTAAATGGGTAACACCATCTTTCGGAACTCTTTTATTACTCGACATCAAATGTTTTGACAATTTCTCATCATTTCACTATTTGCAAGAGTAAAATCGTACTATTTCAACCGCTAATTTCAGTGAAATGACAACAGGAAACCATCGCATATGGCCGACTCGTTACTTACAGATTGCTACTCAAGAAGTAATTGACGCTCAGAAAATAGATAGAAAGAAATTTTATCAGTTAACTCTGACAGAATACCCGAGTGGGCAGGCTCCCTGGCGTCTGCAGAAAAATAATTGTTTCTACTTGGTAAGTTTTCACGTATTTTTCCGCCACTCAGCATACGGCTAGCCACAGCTCGAAATCGTTTCGAAATATTTCTTAATTCATTATACGAAATATTTCTATACATACATTACAATTACGTGATAATGCAGATATTACTTAATTAGACCATTGTTCTGATATCTTAATATGCATACATAATTTAATTATTAGATTTTATTAATTGAAAGGCAAAACCGAGGGGGTAACCACTAGCTGAAATATTGTCTCATAGATTATATGATTTCATATGATTACATCTGATTACAAATAATTTTTTCCACTATATATGAAATAATTTGGTAAAATATACGATTTTATTTAATATTATACAATGGTTTCTCGTGGTTTTATATGTAATTATCGGATTATGCATAGAGATTTCATATAAATTTTATAATGATTTCGAGGATTCTGTCCCACGATTATATTAAGTGGTTACCCCCTCGGGCAAAACTTCTCTTATGTATATATTACAGAATTAATTAACATTAAACTTGACAGGCCTCTAATCAATATAATATTCTATTATAAGCAATAATCTAATTCCCTCCAATTTGTATTTAATGAATATTTCAAAATGTAACCATGATATATACATGTGTATATATAATATAACCCTCAATTTGTGAAATGTGTATATCATTGTATAATTCAAGCTTGTATAATTCAAAACAGAAATGATTTCCTCCCTCGAAATACGAATGTCTATTGCTTCGTACAATCGTAACTTACGCAAAAGCTAAAGTTGACAGATCAAAATCTTTGGGGACGTTTTTAAAAGGCGAGCGAATCAAAATGCATCCAAACGGAAATATTTCAGTGTTGCCGCAACAAACGTTGCATATTGCGACAAATTATTCACGTTGTAATTTTCAAGGGAAATCCCTGCGGTGCCCAAGCAACGCTCGATGTGTCGCCAATCGAATGTTACCGTTCACCAACGAAAAGAAATTTAGAAAAAAATGTCATATATACAAGTTTCGAATAGGAGCACTGAATGTGTGAACTTTGAACCGCAAAATTCTTATTTGTTTCCCAAATCCCAAGTTACTTCTAAAAAGAGATGATAGAAGAACGACTATAATGATTTTACTTGGTGATTCTGCGTGAAAAGTGATGAAAATAATTTATTAATAATTGTAAAACGATGAGCATGGAAAACTAATTTAGAAACTACACAGTTGGAAAAAATGTGTTGAATTTAACATAAATCGTCGTTCCAAACAGTCCACTCAAATTTTTGAGTTAATTTTACACAAGATGAATATGTTAGAAGGTAAGACAAATATTATGTAAGAGAATAAATACAAAGAAAGATAACATCGACACAATTTGTAAACATACTGTGGGAACATATTTTTTTTTAGAAAATTAACATTTATGATATGTTAAATTAACACATATTTCATTCATTTGTCTTAGAATTTAAAACACATTATTTTTATGTTACTTGTTCACTTACTCATAAATTGTGTCATTTTGACACTAAGAAACATTGAATATCAATTTCACAAAAAAATCTTTAAATAACATAATCACATTATGTTAAATTAACACTCGAATATGTTAAAAAATTCAGCACAAACTGTTAACACAAACGTGAGTGGACCGTTTCCAACACAAATACACAAATTTTTTTACTGTGTACGTTTCTTGGAAAGATAAATTAGTCTACATTATTGTGCTCAATTTCAAGTTGAATGACTATTAATAATAGGTCGGTAAACACGATCATTAATATGCATGATACTTTTATGCCCAGCACACACACACACACACACACACATATATATATATTTGCACAATTGTAATGCGACATAATCGTAAATTATTCGACGTTGCAATTTAATAACACATTAATTAATCGTGAGGTACGTTTCCGACGCATTACGATACTATTACGTTCTAATTATCGAGGTAATCAAGCTACTTCAGTAGCATAATTTATGTTGGACATAGAATCATAAATTATATTTGAACTGACAGAGTGATTCCAACGCTGTGGAAGTTTAATTATCAACGTTTCTTGCATTTGTCATAAAATGTGAAAATTTCCTTCAATGACAATTATGTTCACGGTTCAATTTCAATTAAATTCCATTTATTCTTAAAAGAAACAGAACCAAACACAAATTCCAGCTCTTGGAAAATGTAGACAATATTGTAGATTGTAAGAACGATTCTCGCGCTATGTACAAATACAATTAAAATTGTAACTCTGCTATTGCCACATTCGCAGAACCAAAATTAATTTCTCGATAATGGCATTATTCCTAATCAATAAAGCATTGTAAACTCATATTTTGGAATCTTTCGATGGCTTATCCGTTTCCGATAAATACGCGCGAATAATTGTCTGTAGGGGCTTTTTCATCCTCCAATTATTGCTCTCGGACGCGTGTAAAATTAAACACTCGCTTCCGCGGCGGAATTTATCGGTCCGAGATAAATAATGAGTGCGCCTAATGCCCGTAACAAATGTACACCCGTTAAATCAGCTTCTAGGATTAAATGGAAAATCGGCCGATGTAACTCGCGGGTATCGTTTTGGTACGCAGCCAATGTACGAGGTAAAACGAAACAATCGATTATTTTAATATTGCAGCGCTGCATGCTACGAGTCCCATCGGAATTCGAAACAATTATATTATATTTGGACCTGTAAATGTGTACAGCCAGTCACAGAAAGGTTGCAACACTTTTTTTCGATGGGTTTCCAAACTCAGCCTTGCTCGGTAGAGCGATTGAACGTAAATGATTAAATTCGTAAGAACCAATCGCTCGGTGAGCGATTTGTATTCCGAAACCCATAAAAAAAAATCGTAAGTGGCGAACGAATGGATTAGCGAAATAGCGTACGCGAATAAATGGAAAACAAAATGAGAATAGAACATGCAAGAGTGTACGAAGCACATACATTTTGCAAGAATGAAAGTGCCAGTAAAAAATAAAATAAATTAAATAAATAAATTGAACTAAATTCTACAAATGAAAAATTAATGTGCATGTATAACTGTCATCCATATTTTATAATAAATATTTCATTCATCAAATAAGACAAGAATAATAAATACAACAAAATAAGACATGAACAAAAAATACCATCAAATATCTTTTCATAATTTTCTTAAATATTATTAGTAATAAGTCAAATGTTTTTTTCTAATCAGAGAGAGAGAGAGAGAGAGAGAGAGAGAGAGAAGATAAGAGCAAAAAACCTTTCCTATTATTATTTCATCTAGATGTACATAAGACACTGCACCATGTCTTAATTAAGAAAGAAAATATAGGAGAATATTTCTTTAGTTAAGATTTAATGATTGAAATTATTCAATGCCTAAGAGTAGAAGAAAGGATTAATAGAACACGGTATTATCTTAATAATTATTTCCGTTTCGTTTCATTAAAACAAAACGGCGAGAGCGAAAAACGTTGAGTAAAAATCTGGACTGGCTTCGCTGGGATTAGTTTGATGGCCGTCGGCGATAACCTTTGATTCGTCAGTGTCACTTAGCAATTAATCTGGTTTAACCGCAGCAACGCTATTCTTGCCAACTATCTTCAATCAGCGAAAATTAGTTGAAAAAGAAAGAGAAATGATTATTACGACGGTAAGACGCAAATAATTGCAACTATTCGTGAGATTGCAAACTCGATAAATCACTTTAATGCCTTTTACCAATTTAATTGACAAATACCTACGTCCTGTACTAGTCCTTATTAAAATTTGTATAATAAGAGGATTATGAAAAAATGAGTACTCGACGAAAACTCTCAAAACGTTCTTTAATTTTAAATTAATGTTAGCCGATTAATGTAGAATATGTAGAAATGTAAAACAAACTGTGGAAATGATATTTGTTATAAAAAACCAACCTATTATTATTACAATTAAAATTATATTAAAATGATGTCATTTGAATCAATGAATTAGAAAATAGGATTATAACGGCACTTATGTTAATTTTATAAACACGTTAGCAATCTTTTTCATATTCTTCATTAATAAATAAATTGAAATTAATTGAAATAAATTAATAAATATACGTATATAAAATTATGCAGACATAATAATAAATTAACAAAAACAAGTTTTCGATTATTTCACCATGTAAAATTTCGTACAAAATAATTAAAATTGTTAAATGAAATATAAACATAAAACCAAATAAAATATTATATAATAATTATGTTGTGAAATAATATATTATATAATAATTATGTTAACCGAACGGAAAATAATAATCTATATATAACAAAATATATTTGGAAAAAAAATGCGACATAATAATGTTGAGAATTATATGCAAAATTTACAATACAAAATTACATCATACGACTTATACTTCTAAATTATTGTTGTTTTTGATATTTGTAAGAATCGTAATAAATAATTAAAAATTAAAATTAAATAAGATATAAAATCTGTAATGTGTATGCTACAATTAAAAACAGTAAATCAAATTGTTATTCATTAATAATGAATTTATTTTAAAAATAATATGCGATAAAAAATTCAAAGAAATGCGTCATCAAAAACTTATTCAATAATACTTCTCAAGAGTTATTCGATAAACATAGTGCTTCTAGTTTCATTTTTCATATTTAATCAAAATCCTACAGAAAAGCATTTCACTACGGACAATATGCGAAAAATTCAGTTTTTTCACCTGTGGCATCCTTGATCACGGACGCGCCAGCGAGTACCATAATCGATTTTAAATCGATGTCAAGCGTCATACTCAAATTTAACGACGTGACGTCTTTTCCATGCAGATACACGATTTGCATAACATGCTGTACAGGATTTTTCATCGCTTGCGGCATGTTTATAGGTCCAAGTAATCTACTTAGGCGGAACACTTAGGTCAGCACTTAGAATAATTTTTCGGCATGGGAAAACGAGATAGACGTGCTGCTTAATGTCCTTCTTGCACGACTATGTTGTTAGAAGCTCAGCATACTCGCAAAATGATCTTTTTCACGCTCGTTTTATATAATCAACGAACATCTGGTATTGAGATTGGAGAGATATTGTGATGTAAAAATATTATAATTGCCTTCGGATTAAATTTGTACATCGACAAACAAATGCGGGTTTAATTGAATAAAATCATTCATAACATGGTAAATTAAGTTTGATAAAAATATTATAAAAATGTGTGTTGTTTGTAAATAAATAAAAGCTAATAATAAAAAAGAAAAAAATATAAAAAAGATTTTATTGAAATTGTGTATAATTTAGTTATATAGTAGTATAGAAGTGATATAGATATGTATTGTATATAGATATGAATTGTAAATTGGTACTAATGCATGTCTTTATATTTAAATAAAGGTTAAAAATCAACATGTTTCTACTATTTTCACATTTCCGTGTGTGTTTGTTCTGCATAAAAGCGAATACATTTTAGAAATTATGTAAATTGTGCACAGAGAAAAGCGGTAACCGTTGAGATTAAAATGCAATGCACAGCGCTAATATAAAATCGATTACGGTGATTGCTATTTTTCGTGAAGATGCCACAGATGGAAAAAAGTAGCATCCGCATATCGCAGTATGCAAGTTCCTTTCTGCATTTTTATGCATACGTTACATAATATCATCACCGATGCAGTTAGATCGATCAATAAGTACATGTATTTTTCAAAATAATGCAACTAAATTGAAAACTTTTATTAATCTTAACAATATAACGATAGTTTCTCGATTATATTATATAATGTTATAAATCTAATTGCTTTGTAACAATTTATAATTGAGAAAGCAATTATGCTTTATCAGAATTAATTTTGCGTCATAATAAAGGAAAACATTTGTATTATTTTTGCTTTTAATAAATAATTGCAAAATACGGAAGCTTTCATGTAAATGTGTAAATAAAGTATCGTGCAATGAGTTCAAGAAATAGTTTCAAGAAAATACTTCAATAATATTCACAAGTGCTACTTGTTAACAATTTATCGTTTATGCAGTAAAGCATCAGCCATTCAGCGATTACCATATAACAGGGAATTACTGATGACCTTTTTCGTCGATTAATGAGAATGCATTTTCCAAAGACTAATGACATCCGATATTATCGCTCGCCGTGACAAATCGTAATTATCATAGTGAGGTAGAGTTTGATGTACATGAATTAATGAACTTACTAATTTTCGCTGTTTCTCACATTAATTTTTATTTTATTTTTCTATGTTTCAGTTTACTGACACTTTAATAATTAAAAATTCAATAATAAGATTTTGTCAATTTTTATAATAAATGTAATAATATTTCTTTTTATTGCAATAAATAATATAAAAAATAATAAGCAATAACCAGAATAACCTTGTCGTTTATAACATATAATTTAAAAGAATAATTTAAACTTTGTACTTCCTATATCATTATGTAAATTGTTAAATTGTTAAACGAGAAATGTATCTTTTATTTATCAAATAATTCCGCAGTCATTCCTGCAGAATAATGTCCTCAACGAACATACGAATCGGGATAAGAGAGATGGGATAATGAGAGTTTGAGGTTTGTCCGAAAAATTCTACGCCATCACACTCGTAAGATTTATTGTCAGTGACACACACAATGAAAACCCAACGTTCTCGGCTATGCTGAAAAGAAAACTTCATGAAAGTACGAAACTGGAACGCGAGGATAGGTAATTAAAAAGTCGATCTCGGTTATCGTTCTTCTCAACGTTGTGGAAGAGCTGATAAAGGCTGCGACCGTCGTCGAAACCGAGACAAGCAGACACAAAAGTTAAAAGAGATCGAGAGAAGACGAATAAGATAAAAACAGCAGAAAGATCTATCTATTCTTCATTTTATCATTGTAAGTATATAACAATTTATCAGAAATTTTAAATTTTTGTAAATCGAGAATGTCAAGCTTACATTATTATGAAATAAGCGATATAAAATGATAGAATATAAAGAACTTACTTTCTCTTATTTATAATATTAAATATCAATCAGTAGCTATGATTTAAATATTTTGTGATTAGAAAAAATAATTATAAAAGCTCTCATTTTTCAAACGTTTAAAGAAATTGATCTGATAAAGATAAGCGGTAACTCCCTGTTATGTATGGCTGCAATAGTAAATGATGAACAGTGATTTATGGTGAACAGTGGTGCGAGATGCAGCGGAATACACGCATTTAAATTGCAAATTTTAGATTCATAGCAGTTACACGCGGCGGATCGAAACTTAAAGTTGTTATCCCAAATGTCCCAAGGGTCGTGCTATATTCTATCAACGAGAAATTGGTGCACCGGATCGATCTTAAATCTTCCAGAACGGGATTGTCTAGGCATTCGTCGCGCGTCATTTATTCAGTCCGCAAAAATGTCGTTCACGTAGAATCAGATTTCACCCCTGTCGACGTTCCATCGAATTCGGTTCGTATGCAGTACCGATTGAATGAAACGGGATTTCCACTCGCGCGAATGGTAACAAATCGACTGGTTAGTTTCCGCTTTCCCAATTTTTTCTTCTTTTTCAAATATGTCGAGCAAATCAACTACACGACTGTGTGCTCGAGCGGCGCGTGAAACTGAATTTACTGTGCGCAAGGTAAGCGATTTCGTAGATGGTATATATTGTTTGGACGGTATATGCGCGCGATGTTGCTGCATTGTGTTAAAACAATCGTTAACCACGTTAAAATGGAACGCGCTTGCAGCGACATGCAACAGTTCAGATTATTGATACGCAATTATCCAGATTATCGATGTGATAATTGCCGACGTGAGTCGAGTTCGCGGATATTAGTCATGCCAGCTTGTTACAGAATTAGTCCCTTAATCCTTTCGCTTTTAACGGAGTAATGGATATTCTCCACATAATATTATCATATAATTATAATTTATATTAGTACCGTAATGAGTGTTTAATATTTATGTACACTTTAATAATGCCTATTGTAAATACATAGTTCACGCACTGTAAACATATATAAAACATAACATGTAGAAAATATAACATTTAAATATTGTATTTTAGAATTGGAAAAAGACATATTTACGCAAAATCTTTAGAATTTAATCAAAAATCTGTTTATATACATGTGCAATGCCATCATGCAAAGCGTATATTAACCCTTACAATACAAGATACAATTTGGTGCCTCATCCGTCCAAATATAGGTCACTAGAAATCCGTCCGTTTTTTTCACCTATTCAAAAAGAATAGTTCTAAAAATCTCTAAAAATTGGAGAAAAAACCTCTAAAAATTCACCAACATACTTTCAACTTTATAGAATAAATATTGAAACTTCATTTTGGAAAATAATAAAATGTAGTATAATTTATAATTACCGAAAGACTCAAAGAAACTTGTACGGACAGGAATAGATCGGTCACTAGTGACCCGATTGCACGGTAAGGGTTAATATTCCGTTATGATTCACATTTACTTAAATATGTAAATGCAATCGAGAATTTGTGATTTCTCGTGAGTGAACAATATTTCATTTATAAAGAATAGATCTGTTTTTTATCACAATACAGAGAGTATCTTCCGAATATAAATTGTTCACAATATTACACTAAATCTATATTAAATAAAACCTATCCTAAAACAATAAAAAGGAAAATTTACAATTGAATTTTGTTCAAATAAAGAAGCTTGATGATTAAGCTTTGAATTAAACTTCTAGTAAAATAATGCCCGCGAATCTCAATTAAAGGAGAATCTAACTGAAAAGTAACCTTTTGTTTTTGAGGCAAGATGTTGAACAATCTCATAAATATCAGTATTAATATTTTTTCCTTTTTACAATAAAAAACAATAGAAAATTTTAATCTAATAAAAAAATTAATTTTAACACTCAAAGAAACAAAATGTTTGTTGGTCACACTCTTCGTAACAGCATCACAAGTAATATAGGAAACAAAATTGTCAAAAAGTATGTGTTGATAAATTAAAATTTCGCTACTTATTTCCAAAATATAAATTGTTTACAATATATTATACTAAATCTATATTAAATAAAACCTATCATAAAACAATAATTTAAATAACATTTCGTCGAGTTATGCGAGGAACAGAGTTCGTCATTCGCTTTGATGTAGATATGAAATCGAGAAAAAGGGGCCGAGCGTTTGATACGGGCCTTGTTATCTCGACACGAGTACAAGGCATACATCTCCTTTTACTGTACGATAGCCGTTCCATCTAAAGTGTCACTTGTTCTCTTAGATATCGTCCCGAATCCTTTCACATGACAGACAAGGTGCAAAAACCGCTTGTCACGCGCGATGCATGACTCCCGCACCCACATACATCCGAAAATTGCATGAAAAATGCAGCCATATATACAACATTGAAATCCCTCCGAAACTGTACGAGCAAGATAAAACCCATTGAAAATTTAGAAAGAACTCAACGCTTCTCTCACGAAACAACGCGCTGTTGGTTCATGGATTATGTATAAAAGAAATGATAAAAGCGAGAAATCAAAAATGCGATCGCCTCAATGAAAAACTATAAGATGTTTTATTAACAACATGTAGAAGAACTTTGCATTGTTATATGTTGCTTCTTAGCTACATAAATATTTCTTCAAGCTAATCTTAATTAATACTCGGCTTTTAATTCATGTCTATGTGGAGCGAAGTAAACGACGTTGACACGTCAAGTAAGCAACAATATTTCAAGTGCAGTCTGCAATGAAAAATCGAGCGAACCACGAGGATCGTGACTAGCATGTGGATACCACTTCTCTCGTCGGCTTCTCCGACTATAACACGACCGTACGTCCTTGTCAGCGACATATTCACTTTAGTCAAGACCGGGATCTTGCTTCTGACAATGCTTTATGGAGCCGCGCAAAGCACAGTGCCACACCCGCCATGAACGGACGTCGTCGACGATGTCGTCGTCACCGTCGGCTCTTTGTTCGTCGAACACCGTAAACGCGCGGCCGTAAAATCGGCCTAGGATTTACGAGGTTGTATACGCGAAGGACGATAATCATCATCCCTCCGCGATATTACTCGCCATCAGTATTTGCTTTCATTATAGTGCTATGCAATAATTTACTTACGCTTTGGATATGCTAAGTCATTAATATAAAACGCGTAATTTTCCAATTTTGACAAAATACAGTCCGTTTTAAGTAATACAAACAGAATAGTTCCCAAATCTCGCTTCTATCTACGGATTCGTTGAACAATTAAGCTATAGTTATTTTTCTCAAAGAAAAATATATTTATAATCGATATTTTCAATTGTAAAACTGTAGAAGTTTTCGTGCAATACATTTCAAGAATAAAGATAGAAGATTATAAATCTTCAATATTAAAATAAACCTTAAAAGGATTTTAAATTGAGAATTAATTGCATAATTCTCTGCACACAAATGACTCTCTCACCCTTTCTTTTTCCTTCTATTTTTCTCTACAGTCTCTTTTTCTCTGAAAAATATTACGGAAACATTACCATTTAGTATTTCATGACAACAAACTTCATATTTGTAAAGTGTTTTAAGAGAAAAAATTCAGAATTTCTAACAGCAAGTTGAAATAACTAATCATCACTAGACGGCTTCATTTAAACATCGAAAATAACCACGGTATTATTAGCTATTGCCATTTACTTCCGATGCCACCATATGGCAAAGTTGTTTTAATACAATTTCATAAATGGCGCTGAGCAAATGTGCATCGTGCAATATCTAGGTACTCCGAATGGAGAGCGGAAACTTCATGTAAAACGATCGGATGCGAAAGTACGCTTCTGGCAACTTCGACTTTTGCTTTAGCTTTTTCACTGTCGTATCTTCTTTTATTCGGTCCATTTAGCAATACTCTTACAACGATAACCCTTCATAAAGAGTACCAAAAACAATTTTTTATATAGGAAAGAGAAATTTGATAATGTAAAAAATAAAAAATTACAGCAATATCTTTCGTCGCGGATATTTTGCATCAATAATCATGCTATTTAAAATCTTTTAATTACACGAATGCGATACACGTATTTCTGATAAGCGTTTAGTTATACTTGGTACGGGTTACATTTCGGATGGCAAGTTGCAATTCATAATTTTAAGCACGTACTCTGAAATGGTGGTATTACACAAAGCTCATTTTAACTCGAAATCATTTTAAAACGAAAATATGTTCTCATGTTAAAATCCTGGACGAAAAAGCTACAATTCTCTTAATGTAGGATATAAAGAAATATTTTTTGGATTACTAATTTTTTAAACACATCAGTAAAATGTTAAATAAGTTGTACAAATAATATAATTATTTTTCGATCGTTATTTGTATAGAATATTTTTAAAACTCTCTCTCTCTCTCTCTCTTTATCTTTCTTTCTCTTTTTCTTTCTTTTCCTCGTTCCCTTTCTTTGATAAATTGTATAATGATCATTAAATATTAGGATAGTGCTTCGTATAGGAGTCTCCAATGGAATTAAATAAATTATTCCATACTTCTCTAACAGTCTTGTTTTTCCGCTAGAGATTTGATCGTTGAGAAAGTTTCGTTTATGAACTTTAGCTGCATAAGTTGAACACTTCCAACGTAAGAGCTACGCTTGGCTGCCAGAAACCACGTTCACCTTTTTACCTCACTTATTTCCTAAAGACCTGGGTCAGTCGCAACGAATATTCTTTACATATCCAATAAGATATTCCTCCGAAACTCACCTGCAACATAAAAAACAGAATTCGATTAGTTGTGGTAAATAGTACATCGAATGTAAAAAATGAAAAAACAGAAATATAATATTTTAATACACACATTGCATTGTTGAAATTTTATTAAATTTAAGAGAATTACTAATATTGCAAATTTTGACTATTTTATTATTATTGCATACTATTTCAAATACCATTCAATTTACATTTTAAATATCCAAAATACATTGACTAAATCGTAATACTTAATTTCTGTTGACATAATAAAATGATTTACTTTGCGTTATACAGAAACATTATCACAATTTTAATTTTCCTAGTAATTTTTCTTTTCTCTTATATATGTATATCAAAAAGTTTTATTTATTATTATACTGGATTACCAAAAATGTACCTTTGGCCAAAATTAATTTGCCGCAGCGCATGTTCGTAACGCAAAATAAGAAATTTTAATTAAACGCATCAACATGTTTCCTGCATTTTAATTTTAGAATTTCCAGCGTGCGTTCACTGTTGCATCACTTAAAGTCCGATGGTGTGACGTGGCGCCGAGTAATGTATACTCATTAAATATTCAACAAGGACCTTTTAATGACTGTAAAAGCCGGAGCACTCTGCACTTCGATCCTTAAGATAAACGTCATCTTAAAATGCGCCATTTTAAATGCGTTGACATCTTTATTTCTTCCCCCCTTTCTCTCATTTTTACACTTCTTTAAAAAGGAGACCTGCGTTACAGTGATAACAGCACTGACAGTTCGCGACGAATATTGTTTTACAAAAGTTGCGTGTTTACTTGCACTTTACATTAAACGTGCTCGAGCAAATATTATCCTGCTTTGAATATTTATGGGAACAAAGAGACTCTTGCCGCTTTTATTCGTGTCGCACTTGGACAGAGGATGCTGGAATATTTTACGTATTTCACAATATTATATTTATATTCATCTATTTATCCATTGAATGTAGAAAATATAATAAAAAAATAACTCTTATTTTTATATGCTCTGTTATTTTTCATTGTAATATTGATGTAATGTTTGTTGCTAAAAGAAATTTTTATTAATATTACTCTGCAATTACGGATTCTTGATAAAAGTAAAACAGTAACGGTCAATATCAAATGTAATTCATATATCATATATGATAATAAAATATTAAATAAAAATTATACCATTTTTTACACAATTAAATATAATAGAAAATTATATTGCACGTATTTTTAATTAGCAATTGCAACGTTAATTATTCGTATGACAAACATACTTTGTGACTTGATTTTTAACATAATATTTGATTTAAAGCACAATAAGATCCAAATAAATCTGCTTTGCATAAATTAAAATAAAGTAACATCGATTGGAAGAGTAAACACGATGCTTTGCGGTTAGTCCGGTTCTGAAATGATGCCGAGCAATTACATAGTTACGCTCGCGTTAAGTAATCAGCGGCAATATGGCAGGTAGGACAATTTATGGAATAGATAATTTCGGGATTTGCCTGCAAGTTATTACGTTCTCATTAGCGTCTCGCGCAAGTTCGCTCACGCTCGCGTTTGACTGATTAACAGTCGTCGACGTCGCAACCATTGGCAATGGTCGTGATTAGTCGCAACTCATTTCCATAACGACGATGGTGCATATGCATAGACGAGTCAACCAATCTTTGCGTTTGGTTGCGGAATTGTCTGGGCGTTGCAATAACATAATCCATCTGTGGACAATTAAACGCAATTGTGGATAAACGCAGAAAATTGCCGTTCAAAAATTTGATTCTATCTTTAAATTAAAAAAAAAGTTTAATCTTACATAATTTTTGTGGTTTATTAATGTAATTACTCGCGTGGAGTGTTTCTGGCATCCCAACATTATATCTCAATGCCTTTAATGAATTGTAATTAAATAAAAATTAATAATATTCTATATATCCTTCAAATACAGATAATACAAATATTCTTCAAATATAAGTACATAAATGCAAAAAATTTTTTTTCATTGTGAAACAAATTTGATTACTTTAAATTTTTCAATATATAGGGGAGAATTGCCAAATGCATACTGATCGCCTAAATCGTACCTCATCAATATTTTATATTATTAGTTAATATAGGCAGTATTTAGTAACAATAATATAAAATATATGAGAAATTAGTAATATAGACAAAAATATAATAGCCTCGTACCTTTTGCAGCATGTTACAAAAAAAGATTTATAATCAATTAATTTGTTATTGATGAAAAGTTAAACATGTAATAATAAGCGTGCTCACGGAAACCTCAAGCTACAATTTCTAATGTTCGTTTGCATACAAAACAATATCAAAAGGAAAATATAATAAAAAATAGGTTAAGATGATCCTAAAGCCGTCTGCATTACCAACTAAATCGTAATTTTTGTGTAACAATTACTTTTTCCTCTTTTACAGATTCGAAAATCTTTTTCCAGGATTAAAATATACGCATTAATACATGTCTGTGAAGTGGAGTTTATGCCGAGAATGACAAAAAATTTCGAAATTGAAATCTTAAGAAAAATTTTTTGTCATTTTCGGCATAAACTTCACAGACACATATTAATGCGTATACTTTAATCCTGGAAAAGGATTTTCGAATCTGTAAAAGAGGAAGAAAGTAATTGTTATATTAAAAATTACGATTTAGTCAGTAATACAGACGGCTTTAGGTATAAACTCTCCCCTATTTAATGTATTATATAATTTTGACTAACATGAAACTGTTAGACTCATCATATTTTCTTTCGTTGATGGTGTTATTATTTAAAAATTATACATAGTGCATTTTTTAAGCAAACTTCTGAGCGGTAGTGTATATATCGATCTGTGTACATAACATATATTTTGAAGTAAAACTTTAAAGTGAAACCTTTAATTCGTAACAAATAATGAGTGGGTGATAATCGTATCAAACGAACAAATTGAAAACGCCACATGTGAATTGTCGATGCGGATCTGGTTAGTTGATTTAACCGAAATAATTAGATTGTTAGTTTATTTGTTAAATAGAACGACCTATCCGGTATTCAATAGCCACAAAATTTCTACACATAAAATCGGTTTTATTAAAGTTAAAAGTAATTGCAAACCATGTAAACATTAAAAAACAGAGAAATTCAATTGTAATCAAAACAATTAATTTTGAAATTTTAAATTAATCAAAGTAACAGCTATGTTACATAAAATTATATTTGAACGATATTTTAGATTATCTCAATTTTCTATAAGTGATGTTTTAAATTGTCATAATTTTTTTTGTAAAACGTGTGAAAAAATATCACACTTTATATATAAAAATATACGAGCATTTTTTTCATTAGTATTCGTGCGAGATAACTTGTTATCTTAAATATATGTTAAGAGGGTTTAAGTGAAGAAAACTGCAGCATATCACATGTATTAAAAGATTTAATATAATAACGTATATTTATCGTGTTGATAGCGCGACGAAAAGCGCAACGCGGAACTTTCCGTCGGCGAAATTGTAGACTAGCCCTTCACGAAATGATACCACCAGGATCCGTTAATTTTAGTCCACGAAATTTCACGAGATTCCAACTCAAACAAACTTTGACATGGGACTCCCATTTCGCGCGCAGTCACGGCGCTATATTACCCCGCGTACTCGAAAGTAATAACGCCACGTCGGAATTTTGCTGCTGCAACGCAAGCAACGCACCGCAGAGGCCGCATTATCCGCAAGAGATCGCGTCAAACTGTCCTCATCTGTTAAATGTATGATCTATATCGGTTTCTCCGAGTTGCTAATTATTTGTCTTTAAGTTTCAGTCGTCACAATTAAATAACAATAGTAAATAACATTTATGCAATCAATAATCTGATTTTAGACATTTCGTTTTGAACGACGTACGCTTTAATGAAATACTCTGATACACTTTGCATGTCAAAGTCACACGCAATGTACGAACGCATAATGCTACTGCAAATGTATATCAATTCGTTGATATTTTCATTTTATTCTGCATTTTGCACACATAAAAGAGAAGATCCAATGCAATATTTACAAATTAAATTAATTGTCTGCTGCATGTTACAGAGAAAAGAACCTTTATCGCATTATTACGCCATCACGCTGGCAATTAATTGACACTGTCAAGTTCTGCATTACCCCGCGTACCACGTTATTACGTGCGTCGCATTATGTTCATACAACGACGTATTAAATTGCGCGAAAATTAATTAAAATCTTTCACGGGAGATCCCGGTAGATACGCACGTGCAGTAATCGCTCCACAATTGTAACGAGTTATATGGAAATGAAAGTTGACCCTCTAACTTTACCTCCGCTGAATGCTTCTATTCGACATGTATTCTTCGACACGTCTTCTATTCTATTAGACGTTATAATATATATCACAGTACAAATTCGCATGCTGGAACGAATGCTGCTGGGTGGGGTTCCGCAACCCGCAATGTTAACAGGGGTGCGTTAATGTGGGCCGACAGTAGAAATATAAAGGGTGTCCTTTCCGACCTTTCTACCTTCTGCTTGCTTTTACTCTGTCCTTTCATCAAATAGAACAAAGGAGGAAACTCGGAAAATTGGATAACTTGTGCGCAGTTTGGATGGTATATATATATATATATATTTATATATGGTATATATATATTTTTTAGAAATTAATTACATTTTTTTATTTTTTTAAATTGGATTTAATTCGATATCTTTACAATTACGGTTTTTACGTTATTTGTGAAATGTTAGCGCATGCGCGGGTGTAGCTTCGTTCTTAAATAATTCATTTATCACGAGGCAAATATTCCCTAGGCGATAAAATGCTTTTAACTACCGTAGTTAAGCCGATAATCAATCTACCGATAATTATTCGATACGTTTCGATTTGAATTTATAACGCGCAAATGTCACGGCAATTAAAATAAGCTGCTGCGAGAAATGAAATCCTCGCCAAATATTTCGTACAGCTGATTTCTGCGAATAAGAGTTACAGACTCTCAGCTCTTTAATTATAACTCTTAAAATTGTAGAACTTTCTATCACGTTTCTGCTCTTTGGAGATAATCTCGACTTTTGGGAAAATGTTAAAATTGCCCATTTCAAATGGTACGCTGAAAAGCTATATAGTCCGCGTTTAAGAGTTCTTATAACATCATATTATTATATTCTCCGTTCTTTTTTGCTTTAATAAATATCTTAAATGTTTCTAAATTTTTTCTAAATATAGTCTTGGTAATAGATTTTATCATATCCTAAAAGTATTAAATTAATCATTAATTATTATTTCTGTTTACAAGAATTATATTCACTTTAGAGAATATTCTTGAGAAACATGTGTAAAGATTCGTAGAATTTTTTTCTCGAATTGATCTTTTTTCCTCTTTGCCAATACGTTAATGCAAAGATAAATCTAATAATTTCATCTTTTTCGTTCAAAGTGCGAAATGTAAATATTAAATTGAAAGAAATACAAAGCAAATGAAAATGAAAAGTCAAAGATTTTTTAAACTCGTTAAAAATAGTTCACGTGTTAGTGTGCTAATTTGTAAGATCATCCACGTTTCCAGAAAGTTCTCAAGAAGAAGAACTTTACTTTGATAGTTCGAAACTTTATCACGGCCACAACTTTTCCCATTTTATTACGACGCCCTTTTATCAAGTTAATCGCGTCTCAAAGCTCGTTAATGCAACCTGGTACTGGCATATTTAATTTCAATCCTCTTTGAAAAAAAGCAACTTCTGTTAGCAAACAATTTTTTGACCCGTGAATGAGATACCTGAGCAGACGTCTTATAAAAAAAAACCAAAAAACGTAAACTTTCACTTATTTATTTAACTTTTCTTTTTCATTTCATCTGTGGTTATGTTTTCTAATCATCATGAAGGTACACTACAATAGCAGACAGAATTAAAAAGTACTGTGCAATTGGTTAAATCATAATATGTTACTATCGCATTTTAATACTGACATCATTTATAGTCCTTTTTCGTCCATATTTAATAATACTGGCGAGGCGTAAAAATACTGAGTACCTGATCTGTATTTCCATAACAAGTTAAACTTTGACATCCTATGATTTATGACGACGATGGGCAATTTTTCATCCGGGCTGCGTTATATCTTGTGGTCCGCGCGGTACGTCATACTTTGTCACTGTTTGTTTGTTCTTAAGAAATATGTGGGGTGGACAAGATAAATTTAGAGATATCCATAACGTCTTCAAGATGTGGAATATTACAGAAGTGGAAATATATAATTAATATGAATTTATGTAAAATTTAATTTCGGTGCACGTAATGTATAGAGTTTTTATCATCATTTATCTCGACGAGATATCAACAAAAAACAACAAAATAATCAGCCGCAAAAATAAAATTCTTCTCGCGGTTTCACGACATCTTGCAATTTCATTTTGAATAATGTAGGCAAATTGCCGCGATAGCTCGTTAGTTTTGCTGCGCGAAGCTCCGTAATATCAGCCACGTTACGAGCGCATTGGAAGCTCAATGTGTACAGGGTGTCTCGTAAGACCCGGTTTTTAATATCGCATTATCTCCGTAACGAGCGCTCGATAAGCGTACGACGAAGAAAGAGTCCGTTCCGAATTAGATCAGGAAGATGATTTTGCTGCTAAAGCATGATATTTAATGAGCGCCCTGTAAGCGATCGATATAGGTATAAAGCGGTGACAATAAATAATATTAAAAGCTTCGATATATTTGTATATTGGCAGAATATATAATGAATGCTCATGCAATTTAATGAAGTTAAGCCTTTTAAGATTTTTTGTAGAAAGTGTCTGCTTAATGGTACTAATAAATTTGTAAAATTCTGATAAATTAAAGATTAACTTTACACAGAATTTTTTATATTGGAACTTTTTTAAAATTTCTGATGCTTAATTAACTAGTTAATTTTTCATTTCATTTCGGCATAAATTCATATTCGTTAAAGCACCTATATACTTTTGTAATAGCATTTCATGCAGTTGATACGTTAAGTTATCAAAGATTTATCAATCTAATTTCAACCATTTTTGTCAAAATAGCGTTGTTAAAATGGGCGTTTGTTGAATTGATTGCAATGCCTGATTGATATATCGAATGTTTCGACAGCTAACAGCCGAGTTAATTGGAATGACAAAAATGGAAGGCACACACAATCAAAATTCTATGAAATTTACTTAAATGAAAAAACAAAGCTTATATCTTTCACATAATTGCAAATATTTCTTTGATGAATTTTTTTTCATGTACGCAATTGTCATTATGTAAGTAAAGAAATTAATCAATTTTTTAATATATAAATCAATTTTTTAATAAAGAATTTAAATAGATGAATTATCAACAAATAATAATAATAAAACATCTGTATTTATTGATGACTATACATTTTGATTGCTGTTGTGTCAACTTGTTTGTACGCGATAGCAACACATTGCGCTAAATACTCGTGTCGTCGAAACTTCGGTAGTAAGTAGTGCGAGTGTATCAAGTGTCAGACACAATTACGTGCAGGAGTTGCGAGTATCGGTTTGTAATTGCCGAGAATCTCTATTCGTGATAACCTGTTGGACTTCGATTAAAGGGTTTACGACAATCCTAAACAACATCAAAGAACTTTGATGTTGCATTCACAAGAGCACAAAAGTATAGACACAAGCACACTCTTCTACGTAAATAAAAATTTTACATCCTGCAATAAAGAATGCAAATTTCAAGTATTACTAACTTTATTGATTCGCATTGAAGCATAAAAATTCTGCATGTATTTCACAATGTACTAATCAATGTATTAATAAGTATATTTAAAGATATAATATACAAATAAATCTTTACTCGTATAAAAATTTCATTTTTGTTTTCCAAATTATTTCATTCCTTTACTCAGAATTAGTTATTAGAGACATATAATAACAATATTAATTAATAATTCACGACAAAAATTCAGAGTAGAATACAATTTAATTTTTGAATTAATTTATCACACTTGAAATTTCAAAGAAATTAACTTTCAAAATATTTGTAAAATCTTCTTAAATCATTTAATAAATATTGAGGTTTTAACGAAAATTAATTAATAGGTACGAATCAACACTAAAATGTTGACAGAACTGACATTAATTTGGTTTGTGCGTGTGCTTCCAATGACCTCCTTGAAAGAACAATAAATGTCGGTAATACTTCAGCTTGAGTGACGTCTTTAATATCGCGCTATGATAATCGTATTATTGAAGTTGAAAAGACAATTAAAAAAAAAGTTCATCGCAGTAATGGTTCTATTGAAATCCATAAAAAATATTATGAAAAATAATGCACTAACATGTATCTGTATGTATTTCTGTAACTTATAACAAAAATAAATTACAGAGAATCTTGTCTTCTCTTCAAATAATTAATTATTTTAAATAAAGATCGTAACAAATATAAAGAAATTTTGTAAGATTGGATAAAATCACATTTTATTATTAAAATTTATATCTTGTGTGCACTTTGAATAGAAGTTATTTTCCTAAATTCTCTCAACATGTCAGTGTGTTTTTAAAATAATAAAAAACATATTTAAGTCTGTATCAAAGTAAAATTTAAAAAAACACCGCTTATTCCTATTCAAACATAATTAATCGCTATTGAACTGCAAATTGAAACTTACGAAAATCCGTATATATCGTATCTACCAATAAAGAGAATATTGTGTTAACACTGTCGTTTCTTCGAATCCTAAAATGGATCTACGTTGCACAAAATGAAGTCGATTATCCGCTTAGGATCACAGAAAATCTTTTATGCAATTAAAAGTTCTGCTTTTATTCTATACTTTTAGGATTATCTCTGTGCTTATCTATATACGTTGGAACTTTTTATTGTTACTTTAAATTGAATGTGGATGTATGTATTATATTTCACGAGAATTTACGTTTATATATATAATATATAGATTTTACAACATATTGAAAGCAAGAGATTAATTTAATTGCTAGAAAATAGAGGAAATATAATATTACAAAACTTTATCGCAGAATTATGAATTCTTTTTACTAGCTCGAAGCTTATTATCGACGATATGTACGTCACCGTTCGGCACGTGATCACGACAGCGACTTCTGAAACAATACAAGTTGGCTCGTCACAGAACTTACGGGAGTACCTATCTATCCAAGCACCCGCATTTTCATGTGGAAGGCATACCTATTTCCAGTTCGCTGTCGCGATTCGCATTTCATGCACGAGGATATCTTTCGCAGATGCAAAACTAGATGCGCTTCAAACTTGATTCTCTACCGCTCTTACAGACTGTCACCGGGGTTACATCATCGGGAGTTGACGAAGTCGCGCTCGCTTCGGCGGAAAACTTGACAGTGAGAACTTCGACGTAATCTCAAGATTCCGTGACAATCCTCTCGGCCAAAGTTTCACTGAAATGCAAATAGCATTTTCATCGCGTTCACTTCTTTTGCCGAAGGGTCCACTTCAAAAAGATTAATTAGAGTTACGAAGGAACAGTCATCTATATAATCATATCACTACACAAATACATATATATATACATATATATGTATATATTATACACTGAACCAAAACTGTACGTAAATACAATAAAATATTCATTGAATTATGAAAAAATAATGAAAATTGATCCAATGAATTCTCATAATGATTTAGATTGTAAAACTATTCCTAGAATTCATTGCAAGAATGAATATATAGTTGTATAAATGAATTCAGTTTTATTGTATCAATGAATTAACTACATTAAGTCGAACATTGAGTCGGACATTGATTAACGATCATTCATTGAACCAAAAATAAACGAAATTTTTTTTAGTGTACTAAATTGGGAAAAAGTCCTTTTACAAATTGGTAAAAAGACTTTTTTAGCAACCCATATATTCTATTTTAAAAAATTTGCAATTTCACACCACTTGATAGAGCAACATTTCAACTTTCAGAATCTGTATTTTTAATTGCGATACAATGATTTTTAACGGAGTTATGAACAATAAAGTCAGAA